>NW_012111031.1:7752426-7804047 GCF_000951035.1 Colobus angolensis palliatus
AGTCTTAGGATATTTTATTCCTTTTTTTTTTTTTTTGGGGTTTTTTGGTTTTTTTTTTTTTTTTTTTTTTTTTTTGAGATAGGGTCTCTGTGTTGCCCAGGCTGGAGTGCAGTGGCACCATCTTGGCTCACTGCAGCTTCTGCCTCCTGGGTTCAAGCGATTCTCCTGCCTCAGCCTCCTGAGTAGCTGGGATTACAGGTATGGACCACCACACCCAGCTAATTTTTTCTACTTTTAGTAGAGATGAGGTTTCACCATGTTGGCCAGGCTGGTCTCCAACTCCTGACCTCAAGTGATCCATCTGCCTCAGCCTCCCAAAGTACTGGGATTACAGGCATCCGCCATCATGCCTGGCTAATCATGCCCTCAAGTGAACCACCATGCTTGGCCCCCCCTCCCATACCATTTTTACTTGAAAATTACTTTAGAATTATCTAGCTTAGCACCTTTATTTTACATACAAGATAATTAGTATCCAGAAATACCACATACATTTCTAATACACTATTTTTAAACAAATTGTAGTACTCAAGTCTCTTCACTACCAGATGTACCACTTCACTACTTGCTGCTGCTTGTTGATCCTAGTATGGGACGACAGAGCAAGTCTGATCCCTTTTAAATGTGACAGCCTTCAAGATAGCTATTAATTTCCCATCAATCCAAGCGCAAGTCTTCTACATATTAAGTATCCCCATATTCTTACCTCTTATTCATGTAGCATGCTTTTGAGATCCTTAAAGATTTTGTAGATGGGCTGAATGCAGTGGCTCGCGCCTGTAATCCTAGCGCTTTGGGAGGCCGAGGCAGGCAGATCACAGGTCAGGAGATCGAGACCATCCTGGCTAACACGGTGAAACCCCGTTTCTACTAAAAATAAAAAGAAACCCAGCCGGGCGTGGTGGCGGGCCCCTGTAGTCCCAGATACTGGGGAGGCTGAGGCAGGAGAATGGCGAGAACCCGGGAGGTGGAGCTTGCAGTCAGCTGAGATCGTGCCACTGCACTCTAGCCTGGGTGACAGAGCAAGACTCTGTCTCAGGAAAAAAAAAAAAAAAAAAAAAAATTTGTAGATCTGTGAGCGTACTGCAGTTTCTGTAAGTGTGTGACACCAAACCAGCACATTACAGATGTGCTCTGTCTGGGCTATTATAACACATGACCTTCTGTTACCTTTGGCCTGGAATACTCATACCACTTTCTCCTTAAATATTTATCCAGTAAAGTGCTTGATTTTATGCATGTTGAGATTATCCTAGGCAGAGAAATTATAGTGATATGAAAAAGTATTTTGTTTCTAAAAATTAGGCTAGTAGTCTGTGTATGCAAAGTATGTGTATTTTGCACAGCTTATCAAAGGAATTGACTCAATGTTACAGCCACAACCTTGGGAAATCATGGAAAAGTACAGTCTCAAGTTATTTTCGATTTACTTTCTTAATTCTGACTTTAAATTGTATATTGTGTAAGTGTAAAATGTTATTTTTCAGGTTGTATTTACTAATTTAAAGATAACCAGGCTTGTTGGAGACACTTGTCATATGACTGGTATTGAGAAGAAAATAAACTTGAGTTTAGTAACATAATTAAAATTAGTGGAAAAGTGTGGGAAATATATCAAATGGCAGAAGATGGTGAAGTAGTAGTCCTGGAAGTTTGAGAATATGGCCTAAGTTCTAATTGAGGCACAGTCTTGTATTGCATATTGAAATACAGTGTAAATATTCTGCTATAGCAACATTATTTTAGTAGTGCTTTTAATTACCATTTAAAATATTTATCTTTCATCCCTCAAATCTTGAACTCCTGGAAGACATGAGGTGTTTTATTTATTTAATGGTTGCATGTATATCTAAGGGTGTAGGTACCCCGATCTGAGAAACACTGATTGAGAAACCTGTCTTGCCTCAGTTAGAAAGAATTTGGGGGAAAATAAGAAAAGAACAAACATTTACATACCTACTCAGTGTACCTTTGCTAGGTGCTTCACGTATATTTACCTAATTTAATTTAGTTAACCTGTGAGAATGGTGATAATTTTTTCATTTTACACATAAAAATGTTGAAGCCCAGAGGTTACAAGACCTGGCCAAGGACATATGATCAATAAGCAGTGAAGATGGCATTCAAAGGCAGATCTGTTGATCTATTACACCATTGATCATGCATTTGCATATTCTCAGGAGAATTTCATATAGAACCTCAGGGTCTGAATTAAAGGGTTATTTTAGTATTTTTTAATAGACTTTTTTAAAGAAGGGCAGTTTTACATTTGTGGAATATTTGACCAGTAAGTGTAGAGAGTTCACATTTACCTCCTCCTCCCTCCCACAGTTTCCCATGTTACCATCTTGTGTTAGTGTGTTACATTTGTTATAATTGATGAACCATTATTGATCAATTATTAATTAAAGTCCATAGTTAACATTGGGGTTCATGCTTTCTGTCATGCAGTTCTATGGGTTCTGTCAAATACATGTCATGTATTCACCATTAGTATCATACAGAATAGTTTGACCTAGAAATGTCCTTTGCTCCCTTATTTGTGTGATCGCTGGATCATATGGTAAGTTAATGCTTAGCTTTGCAATACAGAGACTGCCAAACTGTCTTCCAAAGTGGCTTTTCCATTTTGCATTCTCATCAGCAGTGAATGTGTTTTCTGTTGCTCCACGTTCTCACCAGCATTTGATATTATCATGTGATTGTAGCTACTCTTAATAGGTGTGTAGTGGTATCTCATTGTTTTATTTTGCAATTCCCTAATTATTATGTTGAACATCTTCTCATACACTTTCAGCTCAATCTGCTGAGTGTCTGTTTACATTATTTACTCATTTTAAAAATGGTTTGTTTTTTGTTTTTTTTTTTGAGTTTTAAGAGTTCTTGATGTATTTTGGATACCAGCCCTTTATCAGGTGTTTGGTAAATGTTTTCTCCCAATCTGTGGCTTGTCTTCTCGTTCTCTTAATACTGTCTTTTGCAGAGTAGAAATTTTAATAAAGTCTATCTTTACTGGGTCATGATTTTGGTGGTGTATCTAAAAGTTTAAGGCCACCTAGACTTTCCCCTGTTTTACATTCTACAGATTTTTTTTTTTTTAAGTTTTGTGGTTTACATTTAGATCTATGACTTGTTCTCAGGTTTTGTGAAAGGGGTAAGGTTTGTCTTTACATTGATTTTTGAGGGGATGAGGGACGTGTGATGTCCAGTTGTTCCAGCACCATTCGTTGAAGACTGTTCTTTCTCCATGAATTGCCTTTGCTCTCTTTTCAAAGATCAGTTGACTATGTGTGGTTCTAAATCTGGACTCTTTATTCCATTCCACTGATCTTTTCTTTTGCCAATATCATGCTGTGTTGAATACTGAAGCTTTTTAGTAAGTCTTGAAGTCTGGAGAGTGTAAATCCTCTGACTTGGTTCTTGAGTATTGTGTTGGCCGTTCTGGACCTTTTGCTTTTCCATATAGACTTTCAAATCAGTTTGCCTGTGTTCTCCATGCCAGGATTTTGACTGGGATTGCACTTAATCTAAAGATCAAGTTGGGAAGAATTGACATCTTAGCATTATTGAGTATTCCTATCTATAAACATGGAACATCTCTCCATTTTTTCAGATCTTTGAGTTTTGATTAGCATTTTTTAGCTTTTTCCTTATATAGACCTTATATGAGATCCTGTTTTGTTAGATTTATACCAAAGTGTTTAATTTCTTGGTGTTAATGTAAATGGTATTTCAATTTCAAATTCCAATTGTTCATTGCTGGTGTATGGGAAAGCAATTGACTTGTATATTAACCTTATATTCTTCAACCTTGCTATAGTTGTTAGTTACAGGAATCTTTTCCTTGATTCCTAGGGGTTTTCAACATACACAGTCATATCATCTGCAAACAAGTTTTATTTGTTCCTTTTCAATCTGCATACCTTTCATTCTGTTTGCTTATTGTACTAGCTAGGACTTCCCAGTATAATGTTGAATTGGGGTGGTGAGAGGAGACATCCTTGTCTTATTCCCAATATTAGGGGAAAGCATCCTTTTTCACCAACAAGAAAGACATTTCTCAACAGTAAGTGAGATGTTCACTGTAGGTTTTTTTTTGTTGTTGATACTCTTATCAGGTTGAGGGAGTTTCCCTCTCTTCCGAGTTTGCTCAGAGTTTTTGTGAATGGATGTTGGATTTTTGTCATATGCTTTTTCTGCATTCATTGATAGGATCACATGATTTTTCTTTAGCCTATTGATGTAGTAGATTTTATAAATTGACTTTTGAATGTCAAACCAGCCTTGTATATATGGAAAAATCTAACTTGGTCATGGTGTAGAATTTTTTTAATACATTGTTGGATTTGATTCGTATTTTGTCAAGGATTGTTGCATCAGTGTTAATGAGAGGTTGGTCTGTAATTTTCCTTTCTAGTATTGTCTTTGTCTAGTTCTGTTACAAAGGCTTCACAGAATGAGCTAGGAATTGTTTACTGTCTCTGCTTTCTAAAGAGATTATAGAGAATTGGTATCATATCATCAGATACCTGGTAGAACTCTACATGTTGGAAAGTTATTAATGATTGATTCAATTTCTTTAATAGATATTCAGTTTATCTGTTTCTTCCCGTGAGTTTTGATAGATTGTATTATTCAAGGAATTTGCCCATTTCATCTAACTTACTAAATTTGTGGAGACAGAACTGCTCATAACACTTATTATTCTTTTAATGCCCATGGGATCAGTAGTCATGGCCCCTCTTTGATTTGTGGTAGTATTTTTTGGTGTCTTTTATTGGTTAGCCTGGCCCTAAGTTTATCAGTTTTATTTATTAAAGAACTAGATTTTGGTTTTGTTGATTTTTTTGCATTACCATGTTTTCAGTTTCATTGATTTCTTTGCTTTAGATTTATATTGCTGTTCTGTCTCAGTTTTCCTAGATTATTGGTTTTTAGTCTTCTTTTATATGCATTCAGTGTTATAAATTTCCCTCTAGCATGGTTTCTGCTGCATTCCAAAAATTTTGATAAACTATTTTTATTTTTATTTAGTTTGAAACAAAAACAATTTGAGGCTTCTTTGACCCATGTTATATTTAGAAGTGTGTTTTTAAATTTCTAAGTATTTTGTGGGTTTGCAACTATCTGTAAATATTTGATACGCGTTATTGATTTTGAGTTTTATATTCTTTTACATTTGTTATGTTTTTATTGCCTGGAATGTGGTCTGTTTTGGTGAACGTTTATGTGAGCTTGAGAAGAATGTATATTTTGTTTGTTGTTGGATGAGGTAGCCTATAGATGCCAATTAGCTCCTGTTAATTGATGGTGCTGTTTAATTCAATTATGTCCTTACCGATTTTCTGCCTTCTGGATCTGTCAATTCCTGATTGAGGGGTGTTTAAGTCTTTAACTATGATAGTGGATTTGACTGGTCCTCCTTATATTTCTTTCAGTTTTTGCCTCATATTTTGATGCTCTATTGCTAGGCACAGATATATTAAGAATGGTTATATCTTCTTGGAGTATTGGCCCCTTTATCATGATGAAATGCCCTTTATCTTTGATAATTTTCCTTGTTCTGAGATCTGCTTTAAAATGAATGCAGCTATTGCAACTGTTTTGATTAGTGTTAGCATAGCATATCTGTCCCTATCCTTTTACTTTTAACCTCTATGTGTTTTTATATTTAAAGTGAGTTTCTTGTAGACAACATGTAGTGTACAGTTGGGTCTTGTTTTTTTAAATCCACTTTGAAAGTCTGTGTCTTAATTGGTATATTTAAGCTGTCACATTTAAAATGATTATTGATTTCGTTGGATTAATTATCTGGTCTAGGTTCGCAGCTTTTCCATTCATTGCTCATGTTCATTTTTTAAAAATTTTATTTTGCCTTCCACTCTTTTTCTGCCTTCTCTGTTACTAATTGAATATTTTAAATAATTCAATTTTTTGTCTGCTCTTAGCATATCAATTATACTTTAAAAATTTTTGTTTTAGTTATTGCCCTAGAGTTGGCAGTGTACATTTACGACTAATCCACCTTCAGTTAACATTAAAACTGTTCTATGGGCAGTGCTGGTACCTTATAACATAGTATTCTCAATTATTTTTCCCATTTCTTATAAACTGCTGTTCTTTATTTTGCTTTTCCATAAACTATAATTATTCAATATATTGCTGCTGTCATTATATTGAACAAACGTATGTTAGATCAGTTAGGAATTTTTAAAATAAATGTTTTGCTTTTATCTTTTATTCTTTAATGCTTTTCCTTTCTTTGTGTATATTTGTAACCTATATTGTCCTTCTTTCGGAAGAACTTTTAACATTTTTTTCAAGACAGGTCTAGTAGTGACAAATTCTTTATTTTTATCTGAGAAAGTCTTTTTTCTCTTACAATTTTTAAGAATTTTTCTGCATGCAATATTGTAGGTTGATAGTTTTTTCTTTCAACACTAAATATTTCACTTCAATCTTCTTGCTTGCGTGGTTTCTGAAGAAATGTCTGATGTAATTCTTATCCTTGTTCCTCAATAGGTAAGGTTTCTCTTAACTACCATCTGTGGCTTAAGTATTTTTTTGTTGTCTTTGATTTTCTGCAGATTGAATATGAAATGCCTAAGTGTAGATTTTTGGTATTTATCTTACTTCATGTTCTCCAAACTTTCTGCATCTGTGATTTGGTGTCTGTCATAAATGTTGGAAAATTTTCAGCCATTATTTCTTCAATTACGATTTTAATGATTTTTCAGCTTTACGATGGTGCAAAAGCAATATGCATTCAGTAGAAACAATACCTCTCTTGCTATGCTGGGCAGCAGCAAGCCTCAGCTTCCAGTCCGCTTGCCCTTTTGACTGATGGTATTTTCACTCAGGATGGACTTATTGGGACTTAAGTGGAGGAGCATCTGTATTCTGTTTCCTTCTCTCTTTTCTGTCTTGGATTCCTATTATGCATACATTTTACCTTTTAAAATTGTCCTACAGTCTTAGGATATTTTATTCCTTTTTTTTTTTTCTTTGCTTTTCAGTTTTGGAAGTTTTTATTGACATATCTTTGAGCTCACTGATTCTTAGGCCATGTGCAGATGATCTGGTAACATGCATTCTTTTTTCTGTTGCTGTGTTTTTTATTTCTAGCATTTCCTTTTGATTCTCAGAATTTTCATCTCTCTGCTTATATTACCCATCCGTTCTTAACGTGTTGTCTACTTTTTCCACTAGAGCCCTTAGCATGTTAGTAAGTTATTTGCAATTGTTGGCCTTATAAAATTGCAAAATATCTGCCATATCTGAATCTGATTCTGACACTTGCTTTGGATTCGCAGACTTTTATTTTTCCTAACCTTTTAGCATGTCTAATGGTGTTTTTTGTTTGTTCATTTGTTTGTTTTTGAGGCAGGGTCTCATTCTGTTATCCAGGCTGGAATGCAGTGGTGCAGTCTCAGCTAACTGCAACCTCCACTTCCCGGTCTCAAGTGATTCTCCAGCCTCAGCCTCCTAACGAGCTGGGACTGCAGGCGCAAGCCACCAACACCTGGCTAATTTTTGTATTTTTGTAGAGATGGGTTTTTGCCATGTTGTCCAGATTGGGTTCGAACTCCTAAGATCAAGGCGGTCTGCTCACCTTAGCCTGCCAAAATGCTGGGATTACAGGTGTGAGCCACTGAGCCTGGCTATGTTTTGTTTTGTTTTTTTGTTGAAAGCTAGATATGATGTATTAGGTAAAAGGAACTAAGATCAGTAGGCCTTGAGTATGAAGTTTCATGTTGATCTGGCTAGGGGTTAATCTGTGTTTATTTGCTGTTGATGTCAGAGGCTAAAATTTCCTATTAGTGTCTTTGATTTTATCTACTCTCTGGTATTTGGGTTTCCCTACAGACTCCCTTTTATTTTTACTTTTTGAGAGACAGGATCTTGCTATGTTACACAGGCTGCAGTGCAGTGGCACAATCATGGCTTACTGCAGCCTTCAACTCCTGGGCTCAACTGATCCTCCTGCCTCAGGCTGTTGAGAAGATGGGACTACAGGCATGCGCCTCCATGCTTGGCTAATTTGTCTTTTTATTTTTGTAGAGGTGGGGTCTCACTGTGTTGCCAGGCTGGTCTTGAATTCTGGGCTCAAGTGATCCTCCTGCCTTGGTCTCCCAAAGTGCTGTGATTACAGGCATGAGACTCCTTTTTAAATAGAGCCTGAGCCTTACCATTCTTTCAGTTGTGATTTCCTATTTTACAGATCTGTTGATTGTAGTAAGATATGTGTTGTGGGGCAGGGAGAGTAGTCTGTAGTCCTGTGATTAGGCCTCAGGTTTTTTGTGGGACAGTGCCCCTGGGCTTTCACCTTCACAAATGCTTCTTACCTTTATAACCTACTTTAGGTGAAACAAGAAAGCTAGAGAAAGAACTCTAGTTGGATATTTTCCCTACTCCACTTGGTCAGGCTTTGATATACCTGTTGTTGGTTAGCTTCTGGTAAAATAATTTTCCTTAAAGTCAGTCCTTTGTTAAGGACAACAGAATGTTCTGGGAGTATTTGAATATGGTTACTTTTCCTGTTTTTCTTTCTCCTTCCAGAAGCACAGGGATTTTTTTTCTCTTTTCTTTACCCTGACAACCTGATGGGGCTTTTGGAATTAAAAATCATGGAAGTAGCTGGGCACGGTGGCTCACACCTGTAATCCCAGCACTTTGGGAGGCCTAGGCAGGTGGATCACTTGAAGTCGGATTCGAGACCAGCCTAGCCAACATGGTGAAACCTCATATCTACTAAAAAAATACAAAAATCAGCTGGGCGTTATGGCGGGTGCTATTAATACTCAGGAGGCCGAGGCAGGAGAATTGCTTGAATCTGGAAAGCGGAGGTTACAGTAAGCCGAGATTGCGCCACTGTACTCCAGCCTGGGTGACAAGAGCGAAACTCCATCTCAAACAAACAAACAAAAAATCACGCAAGCGTGGGGAGCCCCTTAAGGCTGGTTTGCTAGGAGTTTCCATCTGTCAAACTAGTCCTTATTTAGATTCTCTTAATTGATCTATTTAAGTTTTTCTTCCAGTTGTTGGCTTCCGCAATAGTTGCTGCTTCTGGTAAGCTGTGATTTTCTGTATTTGTTTGTTTCTTTAGTTTTGGAGGAGGCAGCAGAATGTCCTGTGATCTCAGTTCTCTGATGGATCTAAGAGAAGCTATTGATTTCTAGTTCAGGTTTTTGTTTTTGTTTTTTTTCTATTTTGTCGACAGGAGTGACAACTTCACTAGTTGAACTCGAAACTGGAAGTAGTATGAATTTTTCAATGTCTGAATTTGCCTTCAGTTTAGTTTGAGTCCCACCACTTAAAAGTATGTTTTTCTATAAGCTTCCTAAACCATTATAGTTATTTAATTCAATTCATTTAATCTCTATTGAGGATCTACTAAGTTTCATGCATCTTTTATAATATGTAGTATTTCATGCACTGGAAATGCTAAGATGCTTCTGTCCCCATAATTCTTTTTTCAAGGCTTTTTCTCATTGTTCTCTAGAGGATGGGTCGATCTCTTGAATTTTGTTAAAGATTTGTTGCTTTTGGTATTTTCTCTTTCCTTCTATTAGCAAAATTTTTTCTCTACTAGCTCATTTGCGTGAGTGTCTACGCTTTCATACATCATCTTAAGAAAAGGAAACCATTTTGAGCTTTTCCACACCCCCTAACTTCTGCAATCTCTGTTCACTTTCATTATCAAGAGTTGTCTACTTATATTGTTATAATTTCTCAAATTTAATTTACTTTTCAATCTATTCCATTCTGGCTGTTGCTTCTGATACCACTGTGAATGCTCTGTCATCAAGGTCCTCCCTGTTGCAAAATCCTTCTCTCTGTGCTACATACTCCTACCTCCCCACCCCAGGTTCTGGCAGCCACAGATCTTACTATCTCTCTAGTTTTGCCTTTCCTGGAATGTCATAGTGTTGGAGTCATGCAGTGTGTAGCCTTTTCAGACTGGCTTTCACTTAGCAATATGAAAGTTTTTTTCTTGTCTTTTTGTGACTTGGGAGCTCATTTCTTATTATTGTATATATCTACCACAGTTTATCCATCACCTAATGAAGGACAGCTTGGTTGCTTGCTGTTTTTGGCAGTTCTGAATAAAGCTGCTGCAAACATTCCTGTGCAGGTTTTTATGTGGACTTGTTTTCAACTCATTTGGGAAAATACCTACGTGTGCAATTGCTGAGTCATGTAGTAAGGCTATGCTTAGCTCTGTAAGAGACTGCAAACTGTCTCAACGGGACTGTACTGTTTTTGCGTTTCCACCAGCAATGAATGTGAATTCGTTTGCTCCACATTCTTAGCAGCATTTGGTATTGTCAGTGATTGTAGCCTGTCTTATGAGGGTGTTGTAGTATCCATTGTTTTGATTAGCATTTCCCTAGGGATATAGGGTGTTGAGTTCTACTTCATGTTTTTTTGTTTTTTTTTTTTTCTCTCTCTATTATCTTTGGTGATATGTCTGCTCAGATTTTTTGCCCTTTTTTAAGATTTGGTTTTTTAATTGTGTGTTAAGAGTTCTTGGTATATTTTAGATACCAGTTCTTTATCAGATAATGTGTTTGACAAATATTTTCTTCTAGTCTGTGGCTTGTCTTTTCATTTTTTTTAAACAGTGTTTTACAGAGAAGAAAAATTTTCAATTTTAATGAAGTCTACCTTATCAATTTTTTCTTTATGGGTCATAATTTTGGTGCTGTGTTTACAAATTTATTGCCAAACAAGATTTTCTTCCACATTATCTACAAGTTTTACAGTTTTGAATTGTATGTATAGGCCTGTGATACATTTTGAGTTAACTTTTGTGAAAGATATAAGGTCAGTGTTGGATAGATTCTTTTTCCTTTTGCATATGGATGTCCAGCACCATTTATTGAGAAGACTCTTCCTTCTCTACTGAATTGTCTTTGCACTTTTGCCAAAGATCAGATTTACCTCTTAAATCTTTGTCAAACCTGTCCACTTCTCACCATCTCCATTTTCAGTCTCTTCAAGCCACCATCCTCTCTTGCCTAATTATTGCAATAGTCCTTACTGGTCTTGTTTTATCTCTTGATCTCTGTTTTATTCACAGAATACTATTTGTGATTTTTAAGGCATAAATAAAATGCCTTTTCTGTTTAATATCTAATTGCTTTCCTTTATGCAAACAACAACATCCAAATTCTTTATCATGGCCTGTGAGACCCTAAATGATCAGGCCCTACCTTTTCCTCCAACTTTACCCTCATTCTTGCTCTCCAGCCACCTTTGGCTCATTTAGTCTCTGAATGTGTTACTTTCTCCTACCTTAGGGGATTCCTAATGACTGGAATGCCCCTTTTAAGTCTCAGCTTAAATGTTTCCTCTTCAGGGATGCCTTCTCTAGTCATTATATCTAAACATTTAGTTCTGTTCCTTGACTTTTACTCTCTAACATTACATCGATTCTTTCCTACTATTTTGCCCAATTTAAAAGCATATATTGTTGGTCTATTTATTATCTGACTTCCTGAGACCAGAGATTATGGCTGTCTTGTTTGCCGTTGTTTTTTAGCAGCTGCTACACAGTAGGCACCAAACAAATATTTTAATGAAGAAGACAGGCAGCCTTTGAGATGCCCAAATTTAGTGAGGAAGACCCATATGTAAGAAGGTAAATTATAGTGCCATCTTAGTGCTGTTAGAAAGTTGTAGTTTTGGAAAACAAGTCATGAAAGGTAAAGAAAAATCTTTTGGATTCTTCCTCAAGTGTGTGAACTTTATAGCTGTTGGTTTATGAAGTCTTATTGCCTAGGTTTCTTAGCTAAAAGTAAGTTTGTATTTTTTATTATTTGATAATGTGGGGTTAGTGTTCTAGAAGTCCCAGTCTTAGGTTCTCAATTGTCCTAAGAAACCATCAATCTGTATTGACAATATGGGTGCTCTAGGGGCAGTCTGAAGCCCAATAAGACGTCTTTTAGCACACTAAGCTTTTGTTCTCTAGGGTCAGTGTTTGGATTTGAATATCCAGCACTGCCACTCACCTTGGACAAGTCATTTAAACTGCGTGTCTCAGTTTCCTCATCGGCAAAGGGGGTGATAAACATACCTCCTGGGGTGGTTTTGAGGAATAAATTGGCTAATATATGTAAAGCATTTATTATGTGCCAGACACTGCAAGAGATGTGAAAGTAGTCTCTGTTACTGCATAAAAAGCTTCTCGTTTAGCCAAAATTTTATTACATTCTAGTACACTTACATTGAGTAATATGCAACTTTTTCAATGGATACTTCATTTCAACTTTACAGAGAAATTAGAAACTATCAGATGGGATATCCTTCATTCTGCTACCAAACATAAATCTGACATGTTCAACACCCATTCTTTCAGCTTCACCTATGCTCTATATCTCATCACCTTTGCTATCTGAGATCTTAAGATTTTTAAAAAATTACTTCTCATATTTAACTTTTTCCTTTCAACTAGATCATTCTCCTATGCATAGAAGCATGTTAAAGTTTCTCCAAAACTTTCATTGATTTCTATCTAGCTACTTCCCCACCCTTTCTCTGTGTACCCAAACTTAAAAACTATCATCTCTCCATTCCTCCCCTACTCAGTCAGCCCACTTGAATCTTGCTTCCACCTCTGATAACCTCACTGAAATAATACTATTGAGGTTATTAGTAGCTTGATCACTAAATCGAGTGGCCAGTTTTGTATCTAGTCATATGTGTACCCTCAGCAGCATTTGAAACAATAGACTACATTCTCTTTTCACACTTCGGATGCTATCAATCTTTAGTCCTCTGATTTCCTTCTGTCTTTTTGGCCAGTTACTAGTCTGATTCACAGACTCGTTCTCACTCTACTTGGACTTTATATATGGGAGTTTCTTAGGCAGGGTCCTTGGTTATCGTGTATCAATTCTCTGGGCATTTGTACCAATACCACGGATTGAATACCTTCACACAGGTGACTCGCGTTTATAACACTGATCAGTTTCATAGATCTACCTATTTGACATCTCTTTTTGGGTGTCCCAGGAGCTCTTCAAATATGCTTTATGAATTTATGATCTCCACCTTCAAATCTGGGTTTCTTTTGGGATTCCTTATTTTAGTGACTGTCAGCCGCATGTGTTCAGTTATGTATGCTGGAAACCTGGGTGTCATATTTCAATATATCTGTAGTCCTTACACAGTAATCCATCATCTAGTCCTGTTGATTTTTTTTTACGGGGTGGGGGGCTGAAATAGCTCAGCTGTGTATCCTGTTGTTATTACCTTGTTTCAATCCATGATTTCCTAACTTGAACACAAGAGTTCTCCTTGGATATACCCCTGTGCTAATCAAATTCATTCTCCACAGTTTGGCTGGAGTGATGTTATTCCTTTAATTAAAACATAATATTGGCTTCCTATTAATTTTGGGATTCATGGGTAGGGTAGAGACAAAAATTATTACTGTAATTTGTGAAAACCTGAGAGTTGCCATTTACCTTGCCAGTCTCACCTTTGACCACTTTTTGGCTGTTTCTCTTGCCCATTTACTTACTTCAGGGATGTCTCCTGTGATGCTCTTGAATAGGTGAGCTCATTTTGTTTGCTTTCATTGTGCCATGTATACTCCATTTTGTATACTCCTGGTTTTACATTTTTGCGTGCCGTTTCTCCCTCTAGCTAAAATCCTGTGAGAGACCAGGATCCTGTTTACTTTTGCTTACCATTTGCCATTGCTTATTATCAGAGCTAATTGGCTTATACCACTTCATTCATTGAATTTTAAGATGTCACCCTGATTTTTCATTTACTATGAAAAAAAGGGAAGGAAAGTAATCAGTGAAAGAAGAAACCTAATGTGAGAGATGTAAAATATATTGCTTTGAATCAGTGAAAGATAAGATCACAATGATATTGTTGAAATAATTTTCTGTAAAGGCTTAACTAACTTGAACTATAACATCCTCTCCCAGCCCCTTGCTTTTCTATAATGGTAAAGTAAATGCTATTGAAGAAAAAAAAAATTTAGACTGATTCTAGATTCTGACACCTTAAGAAAATAATTGGCAGTTAATAATTCCACTATTTCAGGCCGGACGCAGTGGCTCACGCCTGTAATCTCGGCACTTTAGAAGACCGAGACAGGCGGATCATGAGATCAGGAGATCGAGACCATGCTGGCTAACATGGTGAAATCCATCTCTACTAAGACAAAACAAAACAAAACAAAACAAAAAAAATTAGCTGGGTGTGGTTGTGGGTGCCTATAGTCCCAGCTACTCGGGAGGCTGAACCAGGAGAATGGTGTGAACCTGGAAGGCAGAGCTTGCAATGAGCGGTGATCCTGCCACTGCACTCCAGCCTGGGCGATAGCAAGACTCCATCTCAAAAAACAAAAAACAAAAATCCACTATTTCAAACCTTTCAAAACTGAAAAATTACATGTGTTTCTAACATTGAAAATAAAGTTTCAAGATGGTTTTAATTAATTTGGATATAAGTACAGAAGGTTTGACTACTTTCAGAACTCTCAGATGATTTTGACTTCTGATATCTCTGGGAAGGGATATTTAGTGATAGCCTGAATTTTAAAAACCTCAACTTGAACATTGGGAGTTGGTGGGAGACCATCTGACTAAGGGATGGACTAAGTAAGTGTACCAGTGTCAGTTTAGCTATTAAATACAATTAAAGCGCAAAGTCTTTCCTTTTAAGATAAAAAACCAGTAATTTGGATAATATTTTCATTCCGCATCAAGGAGATTGTTTTTCACACCTGTGTTGGAAGTTACTGGCTTAGAGTATGGTTTAAAATTTTTTTCTCTCATAGGCCTTTAAAATTAAAACAATATGCATGTTAATTAAAATAAATTCCAGCCTTAGTAGTGTTTTCCACCACCTTAATTTCCACATTTTATTCATTTCCAACATCTTTGAATTTTTTCTGAATAAAATAATTGTACAATCTTAGATAAATATTAAAGCAAAATTTGATGAAAGTAATACTATATTCATGATACTTTGCTAGCTAGGTACTATAATTAGAACTGAATAAAATAAACAACCTGTTTTTAATTTTTCCTTTTTTTGAGGGATGACACAATTTACCTAATTAGAAATACCTTTTGTGAATGTCGTTTGTTTACTTTGCGGCATAGCATTTCTGAGATTTTTAAACTTCTTTTTTCATCAGATTATTTTGAGCGTGCTGACATATCTTTGAGCTTTAATTCCTAGACATTTAAAGAAAATAAGGGGCTAGGGGCAGTGGCTCACTCCTGTAATCCCAACACTTTGGGAGGCTGACGCTGGAGGATCACTTGAGTCCAGGAGTTTGAGACCAGCCTGAACAACATAGAGACCTGTCTCTACAAAAAATAAAAAGTTAACTGGGTGTGGCGATGCATGCCTACAGCCCCAGCTGCTCTGGAGGCTAAGGTGAGAGGATCACTTGAGTCTGGGAGGTCCGTGTCTGTAGTGAGCTGTGATCCTGCCAGTGCACTCAGCCTGGGCTCAGTGAGACCCTGCTTTATTTTTATTTATTTTTTTTTAAATGTTAAGCTGGAAAATACTTAAACTTTTTTTTTTTTTTTAATTTTTTTGATAGAAACAGGGTTTCACCATGTTGTCCAGCCTGGTCTTGAACTCCTGACCTCAAGTGGTCCACCCACCTCAGTCTCCCAAAGTGCTGGGATTATAGGCACAAGCCACCGCACCCGGCCTGGAAAGTACTTCCAAATGCTCAGGTTTTGATTGATCAATGGATAGTAATCCTGCACATTTTCAGTTTGAAAATTTAACAATTACATTCTGTTGTTACTGATACGTCTTGCCAATTGTAGGGGATAATTTCTTGTGGGAAATTTTCTAATTTATGCTTACTGTTTATTTTTTCTAATCTTTACCCAACTTTTGTGAGGAGGGAGTACATTTGTGTGTGTGTGTGTATATTTTGTTTTTATGGTAACGATGGTTATCATTGCTCTCTGTTGTTTTAGAAGTAATGGTCATACATAAGAGCAAATTGGGTACAAAATTAAATAAATATTAGTTCGTAAAATAGGTTGTAGTATAGGATGAATAGAGAGGTTTGAAAAATAGATCCATTTCAGTTATTTCCTTTTAAATGCATATACACACATACAATCTAGATCAAATTTTTATATACAAGTATACATGTGTATACACACAAACATACACATGTATATATCTCTGTGTAAACCTTTCATTGATCTCAGACCAGAAGGGGAACATGATGGATCAGGCAGCTGTAATTCCAGGTTGCTTTTTTAGAATTGTTGCCATGGTGCAGAGCCGAGATCAGCAGGTGGCAGGAAGAAGATGGGGTGACTAACTGGGCAGGACTTAGAAAGAGACTGCTATCCCTTTCTTCCTCCATCTTATAGGTAATTGATCTGCTTTTGCTGAAATGTTTTCTGCTTTGATAAGCTTCTGTTGTTAGTAGTGCTGCTGTTTCCAGAAATAGGAGGAGAAATGAAGGGAATTATAGAGGGAAAATTTAACTTGTAAAAATCCTGCCTTTGAGGGAAGAAAACTGTAAGTGCCTCAGCCTCGTCTGCTTAATGGATTTTTGATGGAGTGCCTTAAAAAATGTGTCTATACATTTTGCTAATTTTAACAAAGGTAAATCAAGTGGGTATTCACTTGTAATATTAGTTTGCCCCGCCCCCCCACCATAAAAAGGATATTTCTTTACTGGTATAATGCAGTCACTGGTGTGCTTTGAAAATGGCCTGGGTGTCTTTGATGTGTTGGGGTGTCCTGGGTTTCTTTTCTGTCTGATGGCTACCATGTGGCTAGTTTCCATAAGCCTTTATAGTAAGGTCCCCTGTGAGAGCCTGATTTAAGTGTTCAGGAACTTTTATTTATTAAGAGATTTAAAAAAGACTCTTAAGAGAATTTGTTTTTAAAAAGCAGGGTCATCAGAATTAGCGGGAGGTCACCTGTGGTAGAGGGGAGCTGGTAAGGGGAGGTGCTTTTTAACCATTCAGCATCAATTTCTAGTGTCCCCAAAGTCTCAAGTAAACTAATGATGTTCAACAAGAGAACTTTTTTTTTTTTTTTTAGTAGCATATATGCTAACGTTCTGCAGATCAAGTAATGTATTATTTCAGGGCTGTTGCATACTGCTAATAGCTAAAACACTTGAAACCACTTTTTGTGAATTGGGTATGTTTTTATTAAAATCAACCCCACTTTCTGTTTCAGCTGTTCATTTCAAAAAGTATTAGAAAACATGAAAAGTTTACCTACTCTTGAAAATAGTATATTAGAAGTATGGATTTTGTTCATATTAATATCCTTATTTCTCCCTCTGTGAAGTTTTACTGCTTATTTGAAATGAGGTGGTTTTTCTTTTGAAAAATTTTAGTTGGTTTAAAATGGCACATATTGCAAAGTTTTGCTCTTACTTGTTTTAAATTCGCCAAATACTTCTCACCTTTCTAGCCCTAGGCAGCCACTGTTAAGTTTTTTATATATTCTTTCAGATACATACATATTCATGCAATTAAGAATTTTTTCACTTAGGCCGGGCGTGGTAGCTCACACCTGCAATCCCAGCACTTTGGGAGGCCAAGGCAGGTGGATCACTTGAGGCCAGGAGTTCGAGGCCAGCTTGGCCAACATGGCGAAACCCCGTCTCTATTAAAAATACAAAAATTAGCCGAGTGTGGTGGCACATGTCTGTAATTCCAGCTACTCGGGAGTCTGAGGCAGGAGAATCACTGGAACCCGGGAGGTGGAGGCTGCAGAGAGCCAAGATTGCACCACTGCATTCCAGCCTGGGTGAAAGAGAGAACTCTGTCTCCACCAAAAAAAAAAAAAAAAATTTTTTTTTCACTTAAATTTTCACTTAAAAATTTACACAAAAGCTTGTACACTATATACACTGTTCTGCTCTTTGCTTTTTTTTCACTTAATATTTCTTGGCTGTCTTTCCATACAGTAAATAGATGACTACCTTATTCTTCTTTTTTTAAAAGAATAGTTGTAGAGGATTACATCTCATGAATGTACCACATTTTACTTTACCAATCTCTAATCAATGCTTATTTTAGGTAGTTTATTATCTTTTGCTACTAAATATAATACTGTAGTGAGTAACCTTATACAGGTGTCATTCCTGTCTATCTGCATATATATGTTCATAAGTTAAATTCCCAGAGGTAGAATTGCTGAGACAAAGGATATGATTTTATAATTTTGATGACTGTTGTCAAATTGCCCTCTGTAGGATTTGTACCAGATTACCTTCCTACTAGCAATGGACGAGAATGCCTCTTTTCCTGCTGCCTTGTCTTTAGGCTATTAAACGTCCGGATTTTTGCTTATCTATTAGGTGAATACTGTATCTCAGAGTAATTTTAATTTGCATGTTTTTAATGAATGAACTTCTTTTTTTTTTTTTTCCTTTGAGACAGGAGCTTGTTCTGTTACCCAGGCTGGAGTGCAGTGGTGTGATCTCAGTTCACTGCAACCTCTGCCTCCTGGGTTCAAGCGATTCTCCTGCCTCAGCCTCCTGAGTAGTTGGAATTACAGGTGCATACCACCATGCCCAGCTAATTTTTGTATTTTTTATAGAGGCAGGGTTTCGCCATGTTGGCCAGGCTGGTCTTGAACTCCTGACCTCAAGTGATCTGCCCCCTTTGGCCTCCGAAAGTGTTGAGATTACAGGTGTGAGTCACGGTGCCTGTCCTAAACCTCTTTTTATAAATATTTGTGTTTCCATGTACTGCCAATTTGTATCATCGTGTGTGTGTGTGTGTGTGTGTGTATGTGTGTGTTTTGGATTAGCCCTTTGTCAGTGATATGAGTAGTAAAAGTAGTAAATGTTTTTCCCAATTTGACATTTATCTTTTGATTTTGTTCATGGTGGAATTTTTTTTTTTTTGCGGTGTCAGGGCATGCATAGGTTTTTTTTAAATGTAGTCAAATTCATCAAAGTTTCCTTTTATGACTAGAATTTTGAGTAGGGAAGACCTTGTTTACTTCAATGCAATAAAGGAATTATTTTACATTTACTTTATTGATTCCTTTTTTTTCTACATAAATCTTCAACTCCTTTGAAATTGATTTTGATGCACTGAGTGGATTCAATTGTATTTTTTTTGCAGATGGCTTCTAGTTGTTCTAATAACACTTAATGAATAATTTATATTTTCTCCAGATCATCAGATCATATTCAGAATGAGTTTTAATTGGAATGTCCGTCAAATTTGCATATAAGGGTGATAAAATAAATGAGTAATAGAAAAGGTAACATTTTCTATTCTCAGTTTCCTTGTTAGTTGAGTTGCCAAAACTTTAGTTGTCTACACCTGCAAGTTGAAAGGAACTTTTCGCAACTTTTCTACTACATTGTTAGAGTTTGGTGTGGGTTATCCTCAAGGTTTATCTATCAAAACTGTTTTTAATTGGTGTCTGAGGTTATTTGTGCTTACTGAAGTAACTTGTCATCTGAATTCTCTTTTCCCAAAGGCCTTGATTAGCCGAGAACAAAGTTAAAAGAAGGTAGGAGAGAGAAGGTTCTTTGCTGAGGTTCAGCACTGCCCTGGTTGATACTTCCCATGGTGACTGTAGTTGGATATGTCTCCTGTTATAAGGGTTTCCAGTGGTTTACACAAACTCTGAATCTGAATGAAAAAACATAGCCAGAATTTATAAGTGGATCTCTGCCCTAGTCAATTCACTTTATTTCTGGAGTGTTTTCTATTGCTCAGTATTTCACTCTTATTTTGTTAGGCCATTTTCTTCCCAATCTAGTTATCTCCACATTTTCAAGTATGAAGACCTATTTCTGTTATCAAAAAAGGTCACAGGTTGTGTGTTTTGTGTATTGTGACTTTTGAAAATACGTGACAAAAACCTATCGTTTCTAGCAGTGAGATTTAAATTGGTATAGTATTGATCACCAAAAACATGTATGTATGTTTGGAAAAGTGTATTCACGTTTGAAATATAAAGCATGAGGCAATTATTAGTCACAAGTTAGATTCTAAATAAGTGATTTTAACCAACTCCTAGATGCAGTAAAGCAAAGTGGTCTCAGAGACAATCCCTTCTGTCATGCAGAAGCTGACTTCATAGGATAAAGACAACCATCACAAGGACATTTTTAAGTGTTAGGGGAAGTAGAGGAGTACTGTGTGATCCATCACAGTTACATCTAACCTGGCCTGGAGAATGGGCAAGACCTGCCTGAGGAGACGACATTTAAGCTGATTTCTGAAGAGAACTGGTGAAAGTTCGGACTGGAGGTGAGAAAGTCAACTAGGCAGCCACTTCAGGATTTAGGAAGGAGCTAACCTGATCCTGAATTAGGACGCAGGCTTTAGAGATAAGAATGAAGAGGCCAGGCGCGGTGGCTCACACCTGTAATCCCAGCACTTTGAGAGGCCGAGACGGGTGGATCACGAGGTCAGGAGATCGAGACCATCCTGGCTAACACGGTGAAACCCCGTCTCTACTAAAAAAATACAAAAAACATTAGCTGGGCGTGGTGGTGGGCGCCTGTAGTCCCAGCTACTTGGGAGGCTGAGGCAGGAGAATTGCATGAACCTGGGAGATGGAGGTTGCAGTGAGTCGAGATCACACCACTGCTCCCCAGCCTGGGGGACAGAGCAAGACTGTCTAAAAAAAAAAAAAAAAAATTAGTCAGCATGGTGGTGCACGTTGGTAGTCCCAGCTACTTGGGAGGCTGAGGCAAGAGAATCCTGCCACTGCACTCCAGCCTGGGGACAGAGCAAGACTGTCTAAAATAAAACAAAAATAAAAGAGATTGCTTTAACTAAGGAATTCCAAAGACATATTAATTTATGGATGTAGGCGTAGAGAAAGGGATAAATAAAGGTAATCTGATTTTCTAGATGGGAAGTGGTTACGTTTCACAGTAATAGGGAATATAGGAGAAACAGGTTTACAGAAGTAACACTAAGTAAGTTTAAGACATGTTGAGTTTGAAATAAGTATCCAGGTAGAGATGGCCATGGGCATTCAAATTTGTGTTTGAAGATTGGGATACCATTCTGAAATGAAGATGTTGATGGTAGGAGCTGTCATGTTAAGTGATAATTAAAGCTGTGAGAATAGATGCGATTGTCCTGGAAATGTGTGTAGAATGAGAAGAGCAGAAGGTTGAAGGTACAACTTTTGGGAGCATGGGCATTTAAGGGGGATGGAAGATCCTAATTCTGCCCTTTGCTTGGGTAGTTCCTGTTTATCTAAATTGCTCTCCAACCTCTTCACCTAACCAAATATGATCAGGCCCTCCTTCAGTGTCTGAATTAACACTTCATGAATCCATTTCTACTACTTTCTCTGAAGATTTTTTTAAAATGCATTAATTGGTGGCAGCATTTTAAAAAAATCATAAATACTACTTCAGAGATTCACAGGTTTTTTGACTTGGTTGTCTGATTCCTGATTGTTTAACAACAAAAAAAGTGTGTGTGTGTGTAGATTTCTTTTTATTCAGAAAGCTGACATTTAGATGGATAGGTGTTTTCAGATTGTCATATTGAACAATTACTACTATATGTCAGTTAGTTACATGCTAGATGTTAGCAATAAATAAAACTTAGCTCCTGATCTTAGAGTACCAACAACTTAATTGGAATGAGAGACAGCTGGATGGATGTTTTATGACATTCATAGCTTGCTTTTCCCAAATATAAGTTAGAATTATTGTTAAATTAACCTTCTTCATTTCCCACTATTACTGTGACGTGAGCCCAGCTATAGAAAAGCAGAATTACAGGCAAAAGTTTTTGTTTATGTTGTTTGAAAATGTTTTTTTGTTTTGTTTTGTTTTTTCGAAACAGGTTCTCGCTCTGTTGCCCAGTCTGAAGTGCAGTAGTGCAATCATGGCTCACTGCAGCTGCAACCTCCCAGGCTCAAGTGATCCTCCAGCCTCTCAGCCTCCTGAGTAGCTGGGATTATAGGTGCGCACCACCATGCCCGGCTAATATTTTGTATTTTTTTGTAGAGATGGGGGTTTGTCATGTTGCCCAGGCTGGTCTCCAACTCCTGGGCTCAAGCCATCCTCCCACCTCTGCCTCCCAAAGTGCTGGGACTATAGGCGTGCACCACCAACCCGGAGGGCAGAGGTTGCAGTGAACCAAGATCCACCTGAAAATGTTTGAAATTCTACTTGGTATTTACAATTTTGCATAACTTTTTCAAAAATTACCATAAATTCTTCAGAAACATTTTCATTTGCCTATAACAACATATGGCTGGGCTAGACACAGTGGCTCGTGCCTGTAATTCCAGCACTTGAGAGGCCGTGGTAGGCAGATCACGTGAGGTCAGGAGTTTGAGACCAGCCTGGCCAACGTGGGGAAACTCTGTCTGTACCAAAAAAAATTACAAAAATTAGCTGGGTGTGGTGGCACGTTCATGTAGTCCCAGCTACTTGGGAGGCTGAGGCAGGAGAATCCCTTGAACCTGGGAGATGGAGGTTGTAGTGAGCCGACATCATGCCACTTCACTTCAGCCTGGGCAACAGAGAGACCCTGTCTCAAAACGAAACAAAACATATGGCTGTACCAGAGCTCTATTCTTATTGCTTGATGTTCATTTCATTTTCTAAGATATTTGTAATTAATGCTATGATGAACATTCATATTTGTGCATTAATCTTTTTAGACACTTAGGGTTATTTCGTTAGAGTTAATTCACAGAAGTGAAATTGTAGGGCCAAAGAGTATAAACTTTTTTTTTTTTTCTTTGAGACGGAGTTTCACTCTTGTTGCTCAGGCTGGAGTGCAATGGTGTGATCTTGGCTCATTGCAACCCCTGCCTCCTGGGTTCAAGTGATTCTCCTGCCTCAGCCTCCTCCTGAGTAGCTGGGATTACAGACATGTGCCACCACACCTGGCTAATTTTTTTTTTTTTTTCAGTAGACAGGCTTTCTCCGTGTTGGTCAGGCTGGTCTCGAACTCCCAACCTCAGGTGATCCGCCTGCCTCAGCCTCCCAAAGTGCTGGGATTATAGATGTGAGCCACTGTGCCCAGCCGAATGTAAACATTTTTCAGACTCCTAATATATGCTGGCAAGTTCCTTTTCCAAAGAGCCTTGTCTGTAGCTTCACTAGCAAAGTACATGAGAACTCATTTTCTTTGCCCAGGTAATTTTTTTAACCTTTTTTTTTTTTTTTTTTTGCTTATTTTCTAGTTTGACAGGTGGAAATAATATCTTGTTTTAATAATGTGAGTTTATTAGTGAAGCTTAACATGTTAAAAATATATTTCTTTCAACTGTCTTTTTTCTTTTAGTGAGCAATTACATATTCTTACTGTATCTTTAATGATTTAATAGATTTAGAAGGTATCTTTCTTAGCTTTTACGGTTTTTCATGGTGAAAAATTGTCTTACAATTTTTCTTGTCTTACAGATGTGTTGAAATTTTCCTATTCCTTAAAAAAAAAACCTGGTAAAATACACATAACATAAAATTCACCGTCTTAACCATTTTTAAGTGTATAAAACCATTTATACACTTCTTTTTTTTATTTTTATTTTTTATTTTTGTTTGAGATGGAGTCTCACTCTGTCGCCCAAGCTGGAGTACAGTGGTGCGATGTTGGCTCACTGCAACCTCCACCTCCTGGGTTCAAGCGATTCCCCTGCTTCAGTCTCCTGAGTAGCTGGGACTACAGTCACCTGCCACCACGCGTGGCTCATTTTTTGTATTTTTAGTAGAGACGGGGTTTCACCATGCTGGTAAGGCTGGTCTCAAACTCCTGACATCAAGTGATCTGTCCACCTTGGCCTCCCAAAGTGCTAGGATTACAGGCGTGAGCCACCACACCCTACCTTATACACTTCTTAAGTGTGCAGTTCAGTGGCATTAAGGATATTCACATTGTTGTGCAACCATCACCACCATCCTACTTTCTTCATCATTTTGATTACTCCTCCAGCATAATAGTCTTGGCTTCAGAATTCACTGGTATTGCCTGTAGTATTGTTAGTGTTAGTGCACCATTTTTGGGGGTACTGTTTTGTTTCTAATAATTTTATTGGCCTGTCTGAGTGTGGAAGCACACTGGGTAAAGCTGAGATTTTCACTTTATATTGGGTCTTGGGTTGTTTGAGTTCTTCATTCAATGAGTATGGCTTATTAGCATTAATTTTAATTTTCCCTAAAGTTGTTATTTTGTCCTGTCAAGATTGTTGCTTATCTGCCACTTCATGCTTATCACATAGGGCCTCATGTGCTTTTTACATAGTTTGTTGTTTTTGCTTGGACATTTCCGTCCTCAGTTCTTTCCAGTGAGCTTGGGCCTGTGTCTGACTGTGTGTATTGGCTGAGGATGCAGGAGGTACAAAGGCTCTGTCTGCTGTGGGAAGGAGCTTTGATTTGCTCGAGGAACACCAGGGAGGCTTGGGTGGCTGGAGCATGGGGAGCAAGGGGACAGTGGTATGAGATGAAGCTGCAGAGGAAAGCAGGGGCCAGATGCTGTAGGGCCCTGTCAGAGTTAGATTCCTATTGTGCTGTGAATAGAGCTCTATTGAAAGATTTTTAACTGGAACTGGGTGGCGGTAAACATAGTCTCATGTGCCTTTAAAAAAAATCATCCTGGCTGTTGGATGGAGAAACGGATTATAGAGGAATAAGAGTGGAAGCTGGGAGCTGTGTTGGGACATGATTTATGTTATCCAGGTGGCAGTGTTAAACTGATTCGTTTCCTTTTTAAAAAAAAAACAAAATGCATATTGTGACCATCTGCAGCACAACTGAAGATAACTGGCCAAGTTTACTCCATGGACAAGTTAAGCTTATAGAACGTATAAACATTGGAACCATGGGTTCATTAGTATCATACTTTAACCAAGCTAACCAACCCCTGGCTAAATATAGTTTCTATGTATGTGAATCTCAAACATTTACTGTCAGCTGTCTTTGAACATCCCTGTGAAGTTAACTGAACTTTAATTATAAATGATTGAGTGAATTCAGAAGATACTAATATTGCTGTTTTACATATGAAGAATAGGAATTCTGGTCATTTACAGTACTGAAATAAAAAGCAAAACACTTGTCAGTTTCTCCTAGCTGCAAGCACCATTTTATCAACAACATGCTTTAAGTTTAATTCCCTCCAAATCTATTATAACTTCAGTGTATAGATGAGACTTGAGAGTTCTGGGATATATTATTCTTAGGACACCAGTTAAATTATTCCCACACATAACTGCTGTCCCAAGTTAGAATTTGTATAATTCCTCTAGGAAGCTGCCTGTGATTCCCCAGGGCTCAGGAAGGGTCCCTCTGTGCTGTCGTAGTGCCTTGTATCTTCCCCTGTGGTAGGCATTTATCATGCTGAATTATATGGCACTCACAGAGCCAAAGATTCGGGAGAGTGAATGCAAACATGGGGAGTTGGGGAAGCAAAACTGAAGGGACTTGAGGCAAGAGTGAAAATTCTTTGAAGTCTTGTGAATCTTCTACTTCTTAATGCGGTTTATGGTTTTCATATGAATTACTTTATCTAATGAATAAAATTGACATTACAGCAAGCTGTAAATTTTGTTTATATTGCAGCTTCATCTATTTTCAGTATCTTCTTCAGTCTGAGGGGTTTCAATTCTATAGTATTTTGTGTACTTTAAATCCGTCTCCTGTGTTACCTATAGGGGGCTAGCATCAATACATACATACTAGTCTTTGCACATTAAAAAAATAAGTAAGATATATGCTTTGCAAAACTTTGAAAACATTTCAACTTCCTTAGTCCTTCAGTATAGTGTATTACTCTAGTGCCTTCTTAGACCTCCCTAAGCTTGACGTTTTGCTCCTTTTTGAGCCTTCCTCATTTTGACCCTTGCGCTACTGTAGCGTTATTCTTACCTCTGCTGCTTTTATCTCCTTAGTTGGCTGTTAACCCTTCCTCCCATGAGGTACCTGTCAGTATAAAAGGTTATCTCCTTAGTTCTGTTCCTTTCTGGCTACTTACTCCTGAAGGATTTGCTGTAGTTCTTAAAATCTAAACTCTGCAATTGACTCCAAGTCTTTATCTTCAACCTGGGCCTCTTTCCCATTGCCCTGTTCTAAGATAGCTGCCTCATATTTATATGTGCTCCCTCTCCTCAGCTTGTAGCTTCTATTGATGATTGTCCCAATATTCCAGTACTCCAGGCTAAAAGCCTAGAACCTTTGACTCCCATTTTCTCATGCCTCTGACATGCTTGTTCCTGAGTCCCCAGATACGCAGCAGGCACTGTGTACACATTCTTCCTGTTGTGAAATCTCAGATTCTGTAGTGTCTTGCCTTTTTGTTCTTCTCTCTATCCCCGTTATCACCACCATAGTCCAGGCTGTATGACTTCTTTAAATGATCTGTGGAGGCATCTTACTTGTCACCCAGTGTCCAAGCCCGCTTCTGTCCTTTCCATACTCTCTCAATACCCAGCTCAGAAATCTTTAGTGGTAGAATACTTTTCCCGGTTCCCTTCTAGCTGTCTTCTTACATGTACTTTTTATTTTTTTTCCCATCCACTTTTTAAGTTCTGGGATACATGTGCAGGATGTGTAGTTTTGTTACATACGTAAACGTGTGCCATGGTGATTTGCTGCACAGATCGACCCTAGGTATTAAGCCCAGCATCCATTGCTATTCTTGCTGATGCTCTCCCTCCCCACCCCCGCAACAGGTCCCAGTGTCTGTTATAACCCCTGAAGTGTTTGTATGACATCATCGTTCAACTCCTACTTGTAAGTGAGAACATGTGGCATTTGGTTTTCTGTTCCTGTGTTAGTTTGCTGAGGATAATGGCTTCTGGCTCTATCCATGACCCTGCAGAGGTAGGCTGCTTTCACACAGCATCTTGCTTTTTCTTATGCATCTCCCTTTCCCAGAATTCCTACTCAACTGTTCCCCTGAAACTCACCTACCCTTCTGGGACCATATTTAAATTTCTACTTGATGGAATGTAATCTAATTTTGGAAACGCCATACATTTTTTTTTTTTTTTTTTTGTAGTTTTAAGAAACTGCCATCATTATTATTTCATTATACCTTAATCAGTGCTTGAGAGTCAGCGGGGCAGAGTGGTTAGAAGCATGGACTCTGGAGCCACACTGCCTGCATTCACATCCCAGTTCACCTCTTCTTATTCCCCACCTTGCTCTGGTTACTTAACCTCTCTGAGTCTCATTTTCCTACCTATTTCACAGGGCTGTTAGGAGGAATAAAATGAGTTCATGTATGTTTAAAATACTGAAAACACTGCCCACTACTGGAGAGATTTCTGCTGTTATCATTACATGTTAAAAAAGATTTCTTCTGTTCCATAAGCCCCTTTAGGGTAAGAAATGTCTTATTTTTCTTTGGATGCCCTCATAGAATCTAGCATGGTGCCTTATACATAGTAAGCATTCAATAAGTAAGTACTTAATGAAATGTAAATTTATTGAAAAGTCTAGTAGTTCAATAACAATGATTTTTGGTTTTGATCCTAAAGTGAAACCACAGAGTTTTTCTGGGATAATTTAATAGCAGAACATGTTGTTTCCTTGTTTAATTGCACGATTTGGGTTTTTAAAAACTAAATAGTTTAAATATATTTATTGTATTTATTTTATTTTTTGAGACAGGGTCTCATTCTGCCCCAGGCTGGAGTGCAGTGGTGCACTCTTGGCTTACTGCAGCCTCAACCTCCAGGGATCAAGCAATCCTCCCACCTCAGCCTCCCAAGTAGCTGGGATCATAGGCACGCACCACCACGCCTGGCTAATTTTTTGTGTTTTTATGGAGACAGGGTCTTGCCATATTGCTCAGGCTGGTCTCGAGCTCCTGAGCTCAAGTGATCTGCCTGCCTCAGCCTCCTGAGGTTACAGGCAGGAGCTGCTGTACCTACCCTTATTTTAAATTTTTTTTGCAGATGAGGTCTTGTTTTGTTGCTCAGGCTCACTCAAGCTCCTGGCTTCAAGTGATCCTCCTGCCTTGGCCTCCCAAAGTTCTGGGATTAAAGGCATGAGCCACTGTGCTTGACCCAAAAATATATATTTTGACCAAATCATACAAGGATGATGAAATGGCAAACCTGTGAGTACTAAAATATGAGACACACGCTTTGGCATTAAAGGAAAGGAAAAGTACACTACGATTCACATTGGGCAAAAATTTGCCTGCAATGGAGATAACCTTCTAAATGAAAGCATACCAGAGTAGAAAGATCCCAGAGTCGATCCAGTCATGATGTTTAATTTTCTTTCAAGAACACTAGTTTTAAGCACGATTCTGGGATTTTAGCTTATGTATGCATTTTGCCTTTAAGATATATTTAATAGAGCTTTTTAGTACCTCTTAGAATTAAGAGATGTCCAGGATTAAAATTTGCTGTTGATCTTGATATGTTGAACTTTAATGCATTGTAGATTGTGGTAATCCGATGTTTCAACTTTTAAGTATTTGACATTGTTTGGGGTGTTAGTTTTATGATTTTAAAGAAATGAAAAACATTATCATTGGGGCAGATATTTCATTCAAATTACTTCTGTCAATTTGCTTGAAACTTTTTTTTTTTTTTTTTTGAGACAGTCTCCCTCTGTCACCCAGGCTGGAGTGCAGTGGTACGATCACTGCTCACTGCAACCCCCACCTCCCAGGCTTAGGTGATCCTCCCACCTGAGCCTCTCAAGTAGCTGGGAACACAGCTGAGAGCCACCATGTCCACCTAATTTTTATATTTTTTGTAGAGACAGGGTTTCATCATGTTTCTCAAGCTGTTCTTGACCTGATTCTCTTGCCTTGGCCTCTCAGAGTGCTGGGATTACAGGCATGAGCTACTGGGCCCACCCAGTGACTTTTAAGAGAGTCACTTGAGACTTTTAAGAGAGACTTAAGAATGCTCTGAAACTAGGCTACAGGTGAAATGTAGAGTGATATTTGGTTTCCAGGAGTGGGGGAAAAAGGAAGAAATATTCATTAAATACAGGCTTTTTCTGGCTTCAAGAGGGTAAAAATTGAATTTTCACCAGTAAGCCAAAATCTAACTAAATACCCTAAGATATAATCATTTGATAATGTCAAATAAAGTAGTTTTTTTTTTTTTTCATCTGTAGATTTCACAGGGGCTTTGATGGGTCTGACAAAGAACCACTTGCAATGTTTTGGGGTTTCTGTTATGACAATTAACACATAGCTCAAATTCCCATTAAGTAATCATGACTTAAAATAGAGTCCAGCTATATAATCTTGCATATTTCAGAGTTAAGAATGTAATTTTTATCTTTTAATGTTAATATTCTCTAAGGTTTATTTACTGTATTCTTATTTTGTTATGAGTTTATTTAAATTTTTTTTAATATTAAAGTATTTTAAGTATTTCTAGTTGCAATAAAAATGTAGATATATTCAAGAAGTTATAAAATTAGGTTTTGTAATTGATCGGTATTCAAGTAAAAGGAGGAAAGCTATCAAGTAGTCATGATGAAATATTCATCAAATGTAAAATGACCTACTCATCAACTTGCCAGGTCTAACCTCTGTTTCTGTTTCATTTGTCTTTACAACCTTTTAAGAAGTTTATTTTGTAAACTTCTGCTTTCTCTGCTTTAGAGTTGGAAATAGTATAGAATATAGAAAGACTTTTATTTTCTAGATTATATCTTTTTCCCCCAGCCCCAACCCAAATTGAAGAAAACTATTGGGACAACTGGATGGTTTAGAAATCTATTAGCAATGGCAACAATATGAAAATTTGAAGGTATTTATGTATGGCATCCTGTAGTTTGGGTAGAAATCATTTTTTTTTCCTTTCACTTCTGCCATGTCAACTTTAGTCTCAATGTGTAGATTCCAGAATAGTATCCCAACAGATTTCTGGAGACTTTCATCTTTAACTATGTTGTCTCTCTCTTCTCTGTTTTTTTTTTCCTGTGTACTTTAGGATATCTGTGTGGGAACATAAGAAACTATTGGAAGGAACTAGGAAGTAAAATTGCTGAAGTAGCAACCTTCATATTAGTATTATGACAACTTGAAAATTATTGGTGATATGTTTATGTTATGGAAACCTTGTTTGTATTTTTATCTTCAACTTTCAGAATGTTTAATATGCACATATTAGCACGTCGCTAACAACTGATGACTATAGTTTGGTTCGAGAGGCTTATATCATGTAAGCTAGTCACACCTATTTGAATTCACTTTTCTTTGTTTCTTGATTTCTTCTGGCTATTATTAGTTGGCAACAATCAAACAAATTTTGAATACCTCTTGTGAGTCTCGCACTGTGGAAAATACAGGGGAAGTTTATTGTGGTTCTTACTTTAAATAGTTTGCAGTTTTATTGTGTATACAAATGTATGCATGTGAAATATACAGATTTTAAAAGAGCAGATCATTAAAGATTAGGTCATAAGGTGTAGTCTGTACATGGAAGAAGAGCTAAGTTGATTCAGATAACATGGTTAGATTTTGAAGCTAGCCTGGATTTGAATCTTTGATCCACCACTGACTAGTTATGTAAGCTTAGTCAAGCAACTCAACCTCTGCCACAGTTTCCTCATCTGTCAACAGTTTTCTCATCTGTCAAATGGTTATGATAATATAACCTACCTACTGTATAGTTGTGACTTGTGGCCTTCCTTTACTGGTATTTCTTGAGAAAATTGAGCCCTAATGAACTAAGCATTTGTTGTATGAATGAATACAATAGATTTTGTGGTTCTGGAATAGCATTGGTCATCAACCATCCTTGGGAGATTTGACAAAACAGGCACTCAGATCATTTTCTGTGTGCGGTGGTTCCAATGAAGGAATCTTAGTTAAGAATCAAATAAGTTAACATATAATAAATAACAGAAAACAAGGCCTGGAAGTGTTAAAACTAGTATTGTTGAACTCCAAAAAATGAAGACAGTTTAATTAATCAGAGGTGAGCGTTTTCAGGCTAAGAGAAATCAAGGGTTATATGAAAATGTTTTTCATCTTAAGCAAATATCCAATTACTTTGTGTTTCTGGGACCCAATGGGACTGGGAAAATCAACAACGTACTCACCAATCAGAAAAGCATCCAACATTTGGAAGGAGGCTCACACATAGAAAAAAGATTCTTAATAAGCATATTATCTGTATCAGAATCATCAAAATTTGCAAATATATTGAAACGATAGGAGAGAGAGTGCACATAAGAGTAAGCCATAAAAACTTCTAATAAGAAAGAGATGGCAAATGGAAATTAACCATATAGGATAAGCTGTGTAAACTGATACACCTTTTGTTGCTATATATAAAGACAAATTATTTCACTTGGTCTTCAGTGCCATGTGAGTACAATTTTAGGTAGGTTAAGTGTGAAGAATTGGCTGTTAAGTATAAAGATCGTTTGGCGACTTTGGGAAAGAGCCATTTTAATGGACGATCAGCCCACAGCACATGTGTTAGCACTCATGTCTTCTCTCTCTGACATACATACATTAGTTTCAATAAGGTATTATTAAATGTATGAGGCTTTGATACAGGTAATATGCTTCTTAAGAAGTTTAGTTTTTCATGTGTTTATTACAGTAGACTCTTAGCTCATTATCCTACTTTTAGGGTTCCTCTTCCTGGCAGTTTGTTCTGCATGTCACTGCCATGATTTTCTTTCATCGGTTCTGCTTGATTCCCACTAATATGCTACCCCCTCCACCCAGCCTAGCCTCTGGGACCAAGTGTGCCCTTAGGAAGGATTTAGAGTTCCATTTCAAAGCCAGGGGATTCAGCAGTAAGGGTAGTTGTTGCTAGTTCGATGCTTTATTCAGTATTTATAATTGGTATGCTACCTTATTCCAGTGATTGGTTCCCCACCTTGCATTCCAATTCAGGTACCTGGGCTACTTACATTTCTCCTTGAAGAGTCCTTGGTTTGATAACCCTAAGCCTTTGGAGAGGGGTCTCCTTGGTTTGATAACCCTAAGCCTTTGGAGAGGGGTCTCTATGATGTGTGACATTTGCAATTTCCTATCATTGGGATATCTGTTAATGCATGCTGAACTTCCCTCAAACCAACCACTTGCCTAATTATTAACTATTGCCTGTGAGGGTTTTATCTGTTTTCTATTGTACCTTCTAAATTGTCCCTCTCTGCTTGCTGTTGGTTTACCACCTCGCAGTTTCTAGTCCCAAATCATTATTCTTTTCGGTCCATGGCAGGAACCTCTGGTACTACCTGGAAAATGACAACAGCAGAGAATGTAGTGTTCTTTATAAAACTTCTCTGGCACATGAAGGAGCCAGCAGAATCAGTGCCATTAAATATACCAGTTGGACCACGCATGGTGGCTCATGCCTGTAATCCCAGCACTTTGGGAGGCTGAGGCAGGAGGATCGCTGGAGGCCAGGATTTGAAACTAGCCTGGGCAATACAGTGAGATGCTCATATTAACAAAAAATAAAAAAATTAGCCAGGCATGGTGGTGCGCATCTGTAGTCCCAGCTGCTCAGGAGGCTGAGGTAGGAAGATTGCTTGAGCCCAGGAATTTGAGCCTGCAGTGAGCTATGATTGCGCCACTGCAGTCCAGCCTGGGGGGCAGAGTGAGATCCTGTCTCTAAACAAAAATGAAGCATGTCCATGGAAAGAAACTGAAAAATGTTAGATGAAGGCCTTTCTTTTGGTTGAGATTAGAATTTAGAAAATTTAAGATGGGGTGTGGTGAGGAAAGTGAGGGAGCTTAACTGGTTGGTTCTATCATCTCTGAAATGTAGGCAGAGACATTATTGAGAGTGAGATAAATTGTGATGGCTCAAAGAGAATGAAAAAGCTCTATAATGGTTTATATGGGGGAATGGGTACATAGTCAACTAAGAATGAACACAAGGATTGTTGAACAGCTGTGAAATAATTTTATGTCTGGCTCCTGTAACATTTGGAGGCCTAGAAACAGACTGGCTAATAATTAGCCAAGTGTGTATATGAGATTTTATTAAAGGATTTCTTCCAGAAGGGATTAAAGGCAGTTTACAAAAATATATCCAGCATGACAAAATTAAATATATATAATGGCAAAGGAGAAAAAAAGTTTAATAAGATGGAGCTCAGAATGAGCATAATAACCAGATTGCATGTGAGGAAGTTTAGAAATGGGCCATAAATTAGCCATGAACTTTCTTCTTTTTCTTTTTCTCTTTTTTTTTTTTTCTTTTTTGAGATGGACTTTCACTCTTGTCACCCAGGCTGGAGTGCAGTGGGCGCCATCTCAGCTCACTGCAACCTCCACTCCCGGGTTCAAGCGATTTCTCCTGCCTCAGCCTCCCAAGTAGCTGGGATTACAGGCACCTGCCACCATGCCTGGCTAATTTTTGTATTTTTAGTAGAGACAGGGTTTCACCATGTTGGCCAGACTGGTCTCAAACTCCTGACTTCAGGTGACCCGCCTGCCTGAGTCTCCCAAAGTGCTATGATTACACATGTGAGCCACTGCACCCGGCTAGCTGTGAGCTTTTTAGTAGTCAATTGCAAAGATGGAAATAATAATCAAGTGATCCCAAGCCTGTAAGATATAAAACGAATGAATTACTTAGGCAAAGCACAAGAATTGCTGGCATTGAGAAAATGTTTGCCTGAGGTCTTTTCTGGGAATTTATCAAATATTAACTTGGGGGAAATGCTTTGGGTCCAGCAGAAATAGCCCTAGGAAGAATCAGCCTTGATTATAAGAAAGTTTATAGTTGTGCTTCATGTTTTCCAGGGTTTGAAATCTATAGATGTCGTAAAGTAGGCAGAATTAGATTAGATTCGAACAACTAGAGTAAAACTAACCTCATTAACAAAACACTTAACTGTAATGTGTCACACAAACGTAATTTTATAGGAAATATTTATATATTTTAGACATTTAAAAATATTAATTTATCTGTAGTCATCAAGGAAATCCTGAGATATATTCTGGCTTTTCTTGGACTCACCTGGGTACATTCAGATTGCCAAAACATTCTCAGATATCAAGTGTGTCAGCACAAACAAAAGGAAAGAGTAGAAAATACTTTCTTTGAAAAATATTCTGAAAGAATCTAGTTTCCAGCATATTATCTAATGCCAACCAAATGATTTGGCAAGCCTGAGAACTTGGCAATATGCCTTAGGGTATTGGTAGATAGTGGTACAGGAGTGAGTATAACTGTGTCAAACTATAAGACTGAAATTGAATTGTATTTCCAGTGAGGGAGAGAACAGTTAGTTAAATTTTTGTATTTAGGGTTTTTTTGAAATTTCAAAACTTACCTTGACTGCGGTCTTATTTAATGAAACTTTGCGTTTTTGTTTTTGTTTTTCTTTTTTTACATTCCCTTAGATTGATTTAGACTAGTTTTCAGTTTTTTAATAAGAAGGATTAGAAAGTATTCTTTCATGTTTTAAATGTGTTAATCATGTCAAAAGCTCTTGTTTTAATTAGTTTGAGGATGGAATACTAAACAGAAACATTACACAATCAAGTTGCTAATTATTCTCAGATACTGGCTAGCCATGAAAGGTGAGGGCAATGGTGAATGGGGAATGACAAATAGTGATCCTGACTACTAAGGATCAAGTAGTGAAGGATGAGCGGATCCCTGAATTATTTTATGCTTGACTGAATGACTGAATGGATGGACATTTGCTGAACTAGGTTCTTGAGATAGAAGTATATGATAAAGTCATGGCCCCTGCTCTGAGAGTCTACTGGCGGATTATGTACTTTATTAGAAAATAAGCCAGCTATACTACAGTGTGGCGTAACTATATACCAACCATTATCCAAGCATGGTATAAATGGTTGGTATGCTGTGAAAATAGAGAATTGGAAACTGAATGAGATGTTTGGTTGAATTTTTAGGGAAGTTGCTCACTTGGGAAAGAGTATCCCAGGCAGAAGTAGAGAACTTAATCAAACAGCATGGTTTTTGGTTTTTTGGTTTTGGTTTTGTTTGTTTTTGAGACATAATCTCACTTTGTTGCCCAGGCTGAAGGGCAGTGGCACCATCACAGCTCATTGTAGCCTCAACCTCCCAGTCCTCAGGTGATCTTCCCACCTCAGCCTCCAGAGTAGCTGAGACCACAGGTGCAGGCCACCTTGCCCAGCTAATTTTGTATTTTTTTTGTAGAGACTATTTTTGGGGTGGGGGGGGGTTTGTCATGTTGCCCAGGCTGAGCATAGATCTTGGAAGTGGGAAGACTACATCCTCCGTATAGTGGTGGAAAGGGAGGAGTGACAGGAAGTGAGCCCAGAGGGATAGGAAGGGGCTAGAATAGGAATGGCCTTTTGTGCTAGGATAAGGAGCTTCATGTTATCCTGAAAGCTATCAGGGAACAAGGAAAGATTTTGAGTAGGAAACCTGTATGATTAGATTTGCATTTTTAGAAAGGTGAATCTGGCAGCAACTTCAGAAGGGATTAAATGTGGGAACAGTGCTGTTGACAACTAGACAATCTATGAAACTGTTGTAATTAGTGAATGAGAAGTGATGGTTCTGAATGAAGACAGGGACAGTTGCAAAGGAAAAGGGGGAGAATCACCTTCTAAAGTGGAAGTAGAATCTGCCTTAGCTCAGTGACAGGTGGGATGTAAGTGATGATGGAAAAAAGAAATGGAAGATAATTTGTGGCTTTCTGATTAAGTCCACAGGTGTTTTGTGGTTGTTGTTCGTGTTTCCTTTTTAAATTGAGGTGACATTTAATTTATAAACAACATAAGATTAGTCATTTAAACTATATAATTCGGTAGTATTTGGTGCATTCACAGTGTTGTATAACTGTCGCCTTTATCAAGTCTCAAAACATTTTCATCACCCCAAAAGAAAGTGGCAATTCTCAGTTCACTCCTGCCCCCAGCCCTTGGCACCCACCAATATGCTTTCTGTTTCTATGAATTAACCTATTCTGAATATTTCATATGAATGAAATCATATACTATGTGACCTTATATCTGGCCTCTTTCACTTAGCACGATTTTGAGGGTCATCCATATTATAATATGAATCAGTACTTTATTTATATGGCTGAATAATATTTCATGTATGTATTTACCACATTTTGTTTGTTTATGTGCTGATGGACATTTGAGGTGTTTTCACCTTTTGGCCATTGTGAAAGCTCCTGTGAACGTTAGAATGGGTAGCATCTGACTACCCATTTTCAAATATTTTGGTAATATCTAAGAGTGGAAGAGTGACTTACAATTCCTTGTTTAATTTTTTGAGAAACCACTAAACTGTTTTGCACAGCGGCCGTACCACTTTACACTCCCGCCATTGTATGAGGGTCCAGTTTCCTCTCATCCTCACCAACACTTGTTATTTTCCATATTTTTGATTGTAGCTATCCTACTGGGTGTGAAGTGGTATCTTGTGGCTTTGTTTTTTGAGACAGAGCCTCACTTTGTTGTCCAGGCTGGAATGCAGTGGTAGCCTCAAACTCCTGGGCTCAAGCAATCCCCCTACCTCTGCCTCCTGAATAACTGAGACTGCAGGTGTATACCACTACGCCCCACTAATTATTTTATTATTATTTTTATTTATTTATTTATTTTGAGACAGAGTCTCGCTCTTGTTGCCCAGGCAGGAGTGCAATGGCGTGATCTTGGCTCACTGCAACCTCCACCTCTTGGGTTCCAGTGATTCTCCTGTCTCAGCCTCCCGAGTAGCTAGGACTACAGGCACTTGCCACCATGCCTGGCTAATTTTTTTGTACTTTTAGTAGAGACGGGGTTTTGCAGTGTTGGCCAGGCTGTCTCGAACTCCTGCCCTCAGGTGATCCACCCACCTTGGCCTCCCAAAGTGTTGGGATTACAGGCATGAGCCACCATGCCCGGCCACCTCACTAATTTTTTCAAAAAATTTTGTAGAGACAGGATCTCCCTATGTTGCCCAGGCTAGTCTCAAACTCCTGGCCTAAGCAGTAGCCTCCCAAAGTGCTGGGATTATGGGCATGAGCCACTACACTGGCCTCTTGTGGCTTTGATTTCCATTTCCCTAATGTCTACTGATGAGCATCTTTCATGTGCTTGTCAGCCATTTGTATATCTTCTTAATTCCACTCCCAGGTGTATACCCAAAAGGTCTTTTCAAATTCTTTGCACATTTTTTAATTGAGTTGCATTTTTGTTGAGTTGTAAGAGCTCTTTATGTATTCTAGATACAAGTCCCTTATAACATACAATTCACAAATATTTTCTCCCACCATTCCTGACCATGCCTGACCATGCTTGGCTAATTTTTAAATTGTTTGTAGAGATGATGTTGTGCTGTGTTGCCCAGGCTGGTCTTGAACTCCTGGACGTAAGCAGTCTTCCCTCCTCATCCTCCCAAAGTGCTGGGATTACAGGCCTGAGCCACTGCACCCGGCCAACTTTCTGAAGCTATTTTTGTAAAGACTGTACCTTTGTCATGTACGATGTCTGAAGTGTCTGTTCCATTAGCTCGTGGTTAGCAATTGTTTTGACAGATGGCCTTGAATACCTGGAGCCTCACCATCCACCTCACCACCACTTCCAAAACAAAAATAAATAAATAAATAAACACAACGGAGTCTTCTAATCTTTGCTGATTGGCTCTGCACTGGGGCACTTTTTCAAAGCTTAGACAGGCTATTTACAGTCCTCTCATAGCCTGCTTCAACTGAGCCAAAAGATCAGCAAGATGTGAAAGTTTAGGGCCTTCTCAGGTCTTTTCTGAATATGCATCCTACCACGGGCATGCATGTGGCTTTCTAAATTCCCCAGTAACACATGGCAGCTTTTCAATGCACTAAATCTCCAAAGAATCTTTCTTCCCAGGCTGCAGCATATCTCCTGTGTGCCTTAACAGTAATCTTTTGCTTCAGGTGACAGTGGGTTGTTCATTTGCGTTTCAGTGTTTTCAAAGAATGCCCTCTGTATAGCCACTTTTCTGCCTTGAGAGAGTCTTGAGTTAGGTGAAAGAAAGGCAAATGTCTTTTGTCAGGCCTGAAGGTTGTTCCCAGATAGGTCAAAACAGACAAACACAGTTCTTTGAAAATAAGATCTGCTGTGCCTTCTGCAGAACTGGAGTCCCACACTGGAAATGTGGGCTGCCATTGTCAAGATGGCCACTAAATCAGGGAGGGCACTGGGGCAAGGGCAAGTAAAAATGCCACCAAGATTTTCAAACATGAAAATGTTTCCTGTTTTCTTGAGTCAGTACTCACTTAGTTGCTGTAAACCTTTGACTATTTTCCAGCGTTCAAATGAAGTTGATTCTGATAGTTTCTTCTCATTTTTTTGTTTGTTGTTTTTCTGGAGGGAAGGGCCATTGGTACTCTGCTGTCTTTGCTGACATCACTCCCATGGGTGATTGTTTTGAAGAATAAATTTGATAGAAGAGTTTCTGAGCTAGAGAGAGAAGGATTTGAGAGTTAGTGGATGCCAAGAGTTACAAGGGAGGTATATTTCTTGAGCAGTTTTCAAGGGAAATATTAGAACTCATATTTATGTGTTTTAAGAAGTTTTTTTTTTGTCATTTGTTATAGGATTCGTGTAAAAATAATACGTAACTTTTAAGTAAATTATCAGAAAAAAAAAAAAACCTATGAATCTAATACCCAACTTAAAGCTAAAACATCATAGTAACTTTGAAACGACATTGTATTCCTCCCAGCCCCAGCCTTCACCATTCCTCCAGAGATAAGTACTAGAGTGATTTTTGTGGGGGGGTGAGGGAGCTTATATTTCTGTGTTTTAAAACAAAGCAGACTCTAAAGTGGCTTACCTAGATATGTACATATCCCTAAACAATGTGTTGCTTAGTTTTGTTTTATGCTTTGTATGGAATCCTCTACAGTCTTGTCTGTTTTACATTTTTCACTCAGTATTGATCTAAGAGTATCCATGTCATGTATAGTTGTACAGACAGTCTCTTACTTAGCATGGTTCAACTCAAGATTTTCCAACTTCACAATGGTGCAAAAGCGATATACACATTCAGTAAAAACCGTATAGCCATTCTGTTTTTTCACTTTGAGTATTCAGTAAATTACATGAGATATTCAACACTTTGTTATAAAATAGTTTTTGTGTTAGATGATTTTGCCCAACTGTAGGCTAATGTAAATGTTCTGAGCACATTTAAGGTAGGCTAAGCTAAGCTATGGTGTTCAGTAAGCTAGGTAATTAAATATATTTTAGACTGACAGTAGTTTTCAACATATGATGGGTTTATAAGAATGTAACCCCATTGTAGGTTAAGGAGCATCTGTATGTTGTTCGTTTCATGAATGAATGAAACTTAGACGTGAATGTACCACAATTTATCTGTTCTCTACTTGATGGGCATTTAGGGTGGTTTCCAGTTTTTATGTTTTGTGAAGATGAACGATGATAGTATGAACATTTTTATGTGTGTGCTTCAGAAGATATGTATAGTGTTTCCACTGAAATGAAGTGATTGCATCATGGGAGATATATAAGTTCAGCTTTACAAGATGATATCACATTGTTTTCTACAACGATTGTTCCACTTTGCTTTCCTACCAGCAACACATAAAAAACCCCACCGATTGTTGTTTTTCCAACATTTGATATTGTCAGGCTGCTTCAAGTTTGCTGATATAATGCTTGTAAATATTAGTTCATTGTGGTTTTAATTTCAAGCTAAGCATGTTATATCTGTATTTAACCGTTCATATTTCCTTTTCCGTAAAATTCATTTTCTCAATTTTCTACTGGATTTTTTGGGATTGTACTTATTTGTGGAAGCTCTTTATGTATTCTGGATACTAATCTTTTGGCTACATATATTGTCGATATTATTGCCTCATTTGTGGTATGCCTTTTCACATTCTTTATGATGTCCTTTGTTTGTTTTGTTTTTTTGTGACAGAGTCTTGCTCTGTTGCCCAGGCTGGAGTGCAGTGGCACCATCTCGGCTCACTGCAACCTCCACCTCCTGGGTTCAAATGATACTTCCTGCCTCAGCCTCCCAAGTGGCTGGGACCACAGGCATGTGCCACCAGGCCTGGCTAATTGTGATGTCCTTTGAACAGACGTTCTTAACTTTAATGTAGTCAAATTTATGAATATATATACACATATATATATATTTTTTAATGAGACGGAGTTTCACTCTTGTTGCCCAGGCTGGAGTGCAATGGCGTGATCTTGGTTCAAGTGATTCTCCACCTCCCAGGTTCAAGTGATTCTCCTGCCTCAGCCTCCTGAGTAGCTGGGATTACAGGCATGCACCACCATACCTGGCTAATTTTGTATTTTTAGTAGAGACAGGGTTTCTCCATGTTGGTCAGGCTGGTCTCGAACTCCCGACCTCAGGTGATCCGCCCGCCTCAGCCTCCCAAAGTGTTGGGATTACAGGCGTGAGCCACTGTGCCCAGCCTATGAGCATATTCTTTATGGTTAGTGATTCTTAGGTTTTAAGACATCTTTTATTACCTCAGTGTCATCAAGAGAGTTTCCTATAATTTCTTCTAAAATATTGATTTTTTTGTTGAACATTTATATCTTTAATTATCCAGAATTTTAAAAATTGAAGTATAGCGTACAGAGAGGAGAATGTATAAATCATATCACTTGACGAATTATTACAAAGTAATGGGTATGTAACCTCCATCCACATGGAAAAAAAAAACCCAACAACTTAGCAGTCTCTCAAACCACCTGCTAAGTACTATTCTTCTCTCTAGTGATACCTCCTCTGCAGACCTCTAACACTATCAGTTAGTTTTGACCATTTTGAAATTTATATAAATGAAATTATATACTGTATATTGTTTTGTTTCTTATCTTCCTTGCTCGATACTATGTGAGATTCATGTTGAACTTAATAGAAGCTTGTTCATTTTCATAGATATATACTATTTGTTTGTACAAGTATGCCATATTTTTCTCTATTCTGTTGATATTTGGGTTGTTTCCATTTGGGGGCTAGTATGAGTAATGCAGCTATCACCACTCTTACATGTCTTTTGGTACGCATGTTGCATCTCTGTTGGGAATATTCGTTGGAGCAGAACTGCTGATAGGTTTGTGTATGTTTGTCTTGAGTAGATACTGCCACATTTCCAAAGTGGTTGTACCTGTTTTCACTCCTACTAGCTGTGTATGTGAATGTTCTAGCTGTTCTACATTCCATCCATCTCTTAGGTTTAACCCACTTGTCAGTCTTTTCCAATTTTGGCCATCTTGGTGGTGTGTAGTGGTACCTTATTGTGGTTTTAAATTGCATTTCCCTTATTGCTATTGAGATGAGCATAGATTGATCAATAGGCAGACAGGCTGTTGATCAATGTGTTATTTTATAAAATGCCTGTTAAAATCTCTGGCCTATTTTTCTTTTTTATTTTATTTATGTAATTTATTTTTATTTTAAAAAAATTTTTATAGAGATGAAGTCTTGCTATGTTGCCCAGGCTGGTCTGGAATTCCTGGCCTGCAACAATCCTCCCACCTCGGCATCCCAAAGTGCTGGAATTATAGGCATGAGCCAGTGTACTCAACCTTGCCTATTTCTCTAGTGGTTTATTTGTCTTTTTTTTATTATTGATTTTAGGACTTGTTTTAATATTTATAAAATGAGCTCTTTGATGTTTAACAAATATCTCTTCTCCCCATGTGACTTAAATTTTTGTTCTCTTATTGATGTCTTTTAATAATCATAAATTCCTAATTTTGATGTAGTTTACTTTGTTCAGCTTTTCCTTTATAGTTAATGTTTTTATATCCTGTTTAAAAAATCTTTGCCTATTCCCAAAGTATTCTCCTATTTATCTTCTAGAAACAGTTTTATCTTTCACAGTTAGAGCTATAATTCTTCTGATTTTTTTTTTTTTTTTCATGAAATGAGGTAAGGCTCAAAAGTAATTTTTTCCCCATGTGGATACGTAATTGACTCAGCACCAGTATTTGAAAAGACTTCCTTTTTTTGCGGTGCTGCTTTTGTCATAAATCCATATATTTAGGGTTAATTTCATTTCTGCATTCTGTTCTTTTAATGGAATATTGCTTTGCTGAAAAGTTTTGGTATCTGGGAAGGTCTCTTCACTTTCTTCTTTAAGATGCCATGGCTACTGTGGGGTCTTCCATATACATTTTATGGTTCCTCATAAAACCATTTTGGGATTTTGGTGACTACCATTGGGTTTAAGAATACTGCTGAATCTACAGATGAATTTGGGGATTTTCGATATTGAATTTCTGTGTTTATTTCAGTCTCTTTAATATAGTTCAATAAAATTCTGTGTATCCTTTGTTAAGTTCTAGGTGTTTTATATTTTTGTTTCTTTTGTAAATGGTATCTTTTTGAAAATTACATTTTCTAAGTGTTGATATATGCAGAGTTCAGTTAGTCATTTTGCTAAACCTTCTTATTGATTCTAACAGATTCTTTATATACTGTTTTTCTGTGTAGATAACCATAGCATCTGAGAATAATGACAGCTTTGTTTCTTCTTTTCCAATATTGGTTCTTTCTGTTCTTTTTTCTCGTTTTACTGAACTGATTAGGATAGAACTATCCAATGGAAATATAATGTTAGCCTTATGTGTAATTTAAAAATGGCTAGTAGTCACAGTAAAAAAAAAAAAAAAAGGTGAAGTTAGTTTAAATAATTTGCTTTATTTTATTTAACTCAACATTGTCATTTCAATAGGTAATCAAAATTAATGAGATATTTTACTTTTGGGGAGGCACTAAATCTTAAAAAGCTGGTGTGTATTTTGCACTTACAGCGCATCTCAGTTTTTTACTAGCTGTATTTCCAGGGCTCATAGCTATGTGTGTATGGCCAGTCGCTATTGTATTAGACAATGCAGGACTTCAGTTTCCAGTAGAGTGCTGATACTGCACATACTTGTTACTCATTTTGAAACAAATACTTCTGACATTTGACCATCAAAAAGGATGTGTTCTGTAGATTTTAGTAGATATATTTTATATTATTAAAGAAGTTTCTTTTTTTGTCTTTTGAGACAGAGTCTTGATCTGCCGCCCAGGCTAGAGTGCAGTGGCGTGATCTCAACTCACTGCAACCTCCATCTCCCAGGCTCAAACAACTCTCAAGCCTCCCAAATAACTGGGATTACAGGCGTGCATCATTACGCCTAGCTAACTTTTGTATTTTTAGTAGAGAGGGGGTTTCGCCCTGTTGGCCAGGCTGGTCTCGAACTCCTGGCCTGAAGTGATCCGCCTGCCTTGGCTTCCCAGAGTGCTGGGATTACAAGTGTGAGCTACTGCGCCTGGCCAAGAAGTGGTTTTATACATTTAGTGTACTGTGTTTTCTTCTTAACAAGAAATTTATTTATCAATTTTTTTAACCTCTTGAAGTGATCTTTCTTGATTTTCTAATGGTAAGCTACTCTTGTATTGCTGGGATAAAGTCAAGTTGGTCCTGATATCTCTTTATTCACTGTTAGATTTGTTTCAATTTTGTTTTTAAGAATTTTTGCATTGTTCATAAAAGGAATGACTGGTAATTTCTTTTTCTTTTTTCTTTTCTTTCTTTTTTTTGAGACGGAGTCTTGCTCTGTTGCCCAGGCTGGAGTGCAATGGCATGATTTCAGCTCACTGCATCCTCCGCCTCCCAGGTTCAAGTGATTCTCCTGCCTCAGCCTCCTGAGTAGCTGGGATTACAGGCATGCATCACCACGCCCGGCTAATTTTTGTATTTTTAGTAGAGATGGGATTTTGCCATGTTGGACAGGCTGGTCTTGAACCCCTCAGGTGTTCCACCTGCCTCAGCCTCCCAAAGTGCCGGGATTACAGGTGTGAGCCACCGCACCTGGTCAGTAATTTCTTTTTTTAACTACACTTTTCTGATTTTGGTTTAAAGGTTTTACTAGCCTCTTAAAATAAGCTGGTGAGTAAATAATTTTATATATATGTAAAATCTCAAAGTTTTTATACAAGAGTTTCATCTTCCGTTACTTGGCAGTTTGGTAGATGGTAGAAACTTTGCATTTAAAACCTTATAGGTATTTTCTTTTTTTACATTTCCTAAGTTTATAATACTCTACCTTATTGTAAGCATTTACAATAATGTAAGCATTTAAGCTATACAATTCCTTCTGACTACATTCATAGCATATTTTAGAAATCTGCATTTCTTTTTCATTCTAAGTGTCTTAAATTTCTATTAAGATTTATTTTTTGATCCACATATTTAAAGTGTTTTGAAATTATCCAGTGTAGCTGCTTTTATGCTTTGTCATTTTGTTAGTGAATTACACATTAATTGACTGCATAGTGTTCGGCAAACATGGTTGTATGAACTGATTCTTTTAAATGTATTTGGTTTTGCTGTATGGTTTAGCACATGAATAGTTTATACAGATCATCCATGTATGCCTATAATTCTTTAATTCTGAGGCTGAGGATTCTCCGTGTGTCCATTCAGTCAATCTTTTAAATTGCTTTAAGTAGATCTTTAGTATCTTAACTGATTTTGTCTGCTAGACCTAACAATAATACAGAGATTATTTGATACTTAGAGTTCTATCAAATTTTGCTTTGTCTATTTATATGTATTCAGTGCATGTAAGTTTAGAATTCTTGTATCTTCTTGGTGCATTGAAGCTGTTATGTCATGATTCTCTTTAACCCTAATGATGCATTTTGCTTAGATTTATTTTGTCCTATATAACAAGGTTATTCCATCTTTCTTTGGTTAATGTTGCCGATGGTATCTTTTTTTCTACTTCCACTTTCCATTGTTTAGCATTTGCATGCCCTTATATTTTGGTGTGTTTCTTGTAAATATCATATAGTGGATTGTTTCTTGTGGGGGTGACATTTAAAATATTCAGTGAGTCTTGTCTGTTTATATTTATTGTGATTATGGATCTGAATTTCTTCATTCTATCCCTGTGCTTCCTGTTTGTCCTGCTTTTTCTATGCTTTGCCCTCCATTCTTGCCTTACTTTTTTAGATTAAGATTTTTGTTTTGGTTTATTTACATTTTCTTTTTCACCTTTTCTGGTTGGGGAGCTGTGTATTTTATTAATGTTCCCTTAGTTTATACTTTTGTCTAATCCATCTAACAGAATCTAAAATTAATCCAGATCTTAAAACCTATCCCCCTTGAAAAAACACAGAAGCCTTACAGCAGTTTAACACTAATTACCCTAACCTTACCCACTACCTACAATTTATATGATATTCTTATCCATAATTTTAACTTTATTTTAAATAATTCTACAAATTTGATATTATTTTATATAGTTAATGTTTGTTTAGATTGGCCCATGCATTTACCAGTTTCTTTGCATACTATTCTTTCTTGTAACTCAGACCTTTCTAATGGAGTATTTTTCTTCTTCCTAAAGAATATTTTTTGAGAGTTCCTTTAGTGAATGTCAAATGGTGGTAAACTTTTATGTTTATCTGAAAAATGCCTTTATTTTATTCTAGTTCTAGAAGTATCTGGGTACCCATTTCTAGGTTATTCTAGTCATCTGTTCTCTCTGAACTAGTAGGACATTTTTGAAATGTCTTTCTAATGAGAAAGGTAATCTAGAGGTCTAATATTTGTTATGTATGGGATTAATTTAAAAATCTTACTGAAAACACTTTTAATAACCTTGTACAAAGTTTGTGTTACACTGAAAGAACTGCTATACATTTAAAGACTGAAATATGACTAAAAACTTTCCATACACATATGATGATTGCTTTTAGGTTTGTAGCTGGAGTCACTATTTATAGGGCCTATTGGTTGTGGCTTTGAGTTTCATTTACTTATACTAGGCAGTCATTTTTCAGAAAACTTTTGTTTTGTTCTTGGTGATGGAGGGCAGTGTGCATTCTATTCTTTAAAACTCTTTTCTAACTATTGCCTTGATTGGAGTCAGCTTAAGTGCTTATGTACTATTATTGCTGCCTGCTCCTTATGGCTTCTATAATATGGTAAAAGAAAGAGGATGGACTCCAGTATTCATTGACTCTTTATGTGTCACTCATCTTACATACTGTACATATCTATTTTTTTTTTAAGTTCTCACTACATATAATCCCACCTTACTTTCATGTTGTAAATGAGGAAATTGAGTTTGAAAGTTAAGTGACCTCCTGAGTTATACAAGTGTACAAATGTTGGGACTAGGAGTCAAAATACAGATGCTCATGTATTTTCTACAATTCTAGTGTTATGAGTTAAAATATCTTCTGGTAATCAGTCCTTTATATGCAGCCCAGTAGGCAGATGGGATACTCACCTGTGTGACTTGAGGTTCGATGTGAGAAACAGCCCGTCAACTAATGATACTGCTGTACTATTATTCTGTGGTGCTGCATATGTACTATTATTCTGTGGTGTGGCCTATAATTAGATTTACTTCTAGGGTTTGAGTTGGGCCATAAATTGTTAAATATGTTTATCATGAATATTAGTTGTACCTTTAACAATTTCCATCATTTCCTGCCTTCTCCAACCGCATCTCCCATTCTAGACTAACATGATAATAATACACAGCTATGCATTTTTCCTCTCCCAGACTAAGTAAAGTAACATGTATTTGTGTGCTTACATTCAGAGACATTATTTACCTCCGAATTGGGAAGCACTATTGTTTATAAAGTATATAGGATGGGCTAGTATGGGAAGGGAGGAAGGACTGTGTTCCCTTGCTTGTCAACAAGAAATTAGTATATTCTTCATAGCCTTAAAGAGTTTTACAGTAAGAAATGGAAATCTTGTTACTGTAGAGACTAGAGATTTTCGAGGGTTTTTTTTTTTTTTTTTTTTAGCATTCCCATAGTTGAAGTGTAGACATAATTTCAAACTCTTAGGCTACTCAAACCTCAAAACATTCAGATACTTTTTGTTTTGAGGGTTTTTTAAAAACCTGTTCCTACTCTTTTCAATTTCAAACTTTGTGATAGTATGTATGTTTTATTTGTTAGCAAATTTTGTAGCTTTTTATTCTGTTTAATGCTTTTAAAAAGGGCCAAGATTCGTGTATACCTGTGTGTTCAGCTTAAGAAAAATTAGGTTAGAAATGAAATTATATGGAATATTATATGAATAAAATTCTACTTTAGAGCCCTGGTTGCATTCGTAAAAATATCCTAGAAGGATAAATGGACCATTTTTTAATAAAAAGGATACGTTGTGTTAGCGCCATCTACTGTTAGGTCAGAATAATTACTTCCTGGTGTACATTGGGATTTTTTCCAGTGGCATATTCCAAGTCCGGCATCTTTCTGCAGGTCCTTTAACTTAGTTGACCAGTCTGTAGAATGTGGGCGTTTCGGACTATTCAGATGATATCCTGTTTATGTTCAGGGTCGGCCAATTTTTGTAGATCTTGTTTCATAATTAATTTTTTTTTGAGACGAAGTCTCACTGTGTCGCCCAGGCTGGAGAGCAGTGGCGCGATCTCAGCTCACTGCAAGCTCCGTCTCCCGGGTTCACGTCATTCTCCTGCCTCAGCCTGTAGCTGGGACTACAGGAGCCCGCCACCACTCCCGGATAATTTTTTTTTCTTTTTTTTTTGGTATTTTTAGTAGAGACGGGGTTTCACCGTGTTAGCCAGAATGGTCTCTATCTCCTGACCTCATGATCCACCCGCCTCGGCCTCCCAACGTGCTGGAATTACAGGCTTGAGCCACCACGCCTGACCCATAATTCTGGTTAAAGTAGCAATGGCAAATTTCCTACAATTTTCATGATAGTTCATGATTTTAAAATAAAGCTAGCTGATTGTGCTAGCTTTTTACAAAGCATCCTTGTTTTAAAATTTGCTAATTGATAATTGTTATAAAGACTGAGAGATTAAAATTGAACATCGAATTGGTAGCTGAAAGACTGTCTAGAGAAAGCTATATCCCAATATGTTGCTTGTTAATTCATTGAATGTCTAACTCTGCATCGTACACTATTGAGTGTATTGGTAATTTAGGGGAAAACCTATATCTAAATAATAGATACAGGTTTGTTCTTTTTTCTTTTTTTAATTTCTTAATGGAAATAATATTACAAAAATAGTTTTATATAATGTACTGATTAGGAATATAAGCTTTAAGGTTAGACTCTTGAGTTTAAATACTAGCTTTAGCACTTGTTGCATTTGTGATCTTGGGATACTTGTGAAGTATAACTGTTATCTTTCTAAGGCACTTGGAGTAACATCTGGCATGTTAGTAAGCACTCAATAAAAGTTGCTATCATTAATATTTCAATCATTGTTTACATATCCAAAGTGAACATAATGTTTCAGTAACTATATTTTTAACTTAGTGACTAATAACTTTTTTGGTAATGAAACCTATAATATTTGACATAAAATATGTAGCTTAAGAATATAAATGTTCAAAATGTTTACTGTTTGTTTCTGCATATCATTTAGAGTAAAGGGTAATATGGTAGAGCAGAAACAACAAAGTTGAGTCTTCAGTCTCAGCTCTGTCAGTTTCTAGCAGTGTAACTTGAGGTTAATTATTTAACCTCCCTACTGGGTTTTTGTTGTTGTTTGTTTTGAGATGGAGGCTCACTCTGTTGCCCAAGCAGGCTGGAATGCAGTGGCGTGATCTTGGCTCACTGCAGCCCCTGCCTCCCAGGTTCAAGTGATCCTCCAGCCTCAGCCTTCTGAGGAACTGGGATTACAGGCATGTGCTACCATGCCTGGCTAATTTTTTTTTTTTGTATTTTTAGTAGAGATGGGGTTTTGCCATGTTGGCCAGACTGGTCTCGAACTACTGGCCTCAGGTGATCCACTTGCCTCAACCTCCCGAAGTGTCTGGATTACAGGTGTGAGCCACTGCACCTGGCTAACTTCTCTAAAACTCAGCTCTTTGCCGGAAAATGAGTGGTTTTGAGCGTTAAATTATATGATGTATGTATAAAGTCATTCCTGGCACTTAGTAGAGTAACAGCATAAACGTCAATTATTTCATAACATACTGCAAGTTTACTAACATGCACGTGTTTCTATAATTTTGCTTTCTATTACTTATACTAAAATTAAAAGATATTAGCCTCCCTTTACATTTGAAGGGCTGATGGAGTTTGAGAAGGAACAAAGGAATTGTGACATCTTAAGAAGTATAATTGAGGATGGAATATAAACGTGAAGTTTTTTTTTTGACTGGGAATAATGGTTCAGTCAGTAATATTTGTATGTGATTGCTTACAGAATTTTTTTTTTAATTCAAAGGAGGAATGCTTTCTACACTGGACCCAGATTCCACGTCCCCCGCCGACTTTGTTATTATTGCTATAATTTTTTTGGTAGTGTGGCCTATTGCACATTCTAGAAGGACATAAAGAGGATGAAATTTACTTGTGGATTATTAGAAATATTTGTTGATTTCATGTTATCTACCAGCATCATGGACCACAGCTGTAGATCTATCCAGCCGTCAGGGTGGGTGGAGTTAGGTGGGCAGTGTTGGTAAATGATCAGCACCAAGTACTGTTCCTGAGCATCGTCGATGCGTGTAAATATTTGAATGAACAAATGAAAGTGTCTGCATCACGGTTATTACACTGACTGAGGCTAGTGTTCTCATCACACACTAATTTAAATTTCTATGTCAAATAGTAAATAGCTCATTCCTTCCTGAGTTCCCTGGGACTTTGCTTCATCAGGATATATCATCTCTTGTTTAACCTTTTCCACTTTATTGACAACCTAAGTGAACCAGAACCACCCACCCCTCGCCAGTTACCTATCTTCCTCATTACGCATTCATCTACACTGCTGTGGTGTGGCTGTTCCTTTTTCCTTACCACCTCCCACACCAAGCTTTTTCTACAGATGTCACCAATGACTTCCTAACTGCAAAGTTTCAAGTCCCAAGGAGCCCGTTTCCATCCTTCTTGTCTCATTTGATCTCTCTGTGTCTTTGGCATTGCTGCCTGTTACTTCCTGAAGTGCTCCTCTGTTGGCTCCAGTGCACCAGTCTCTCCTGGTTCTCCTTCTATTGCTTGGCCTTCTCCTTTTCAGTCTCATTTACTGTTTGTTTGGATTCTCTCCCCCACTCTCTTAAACATTGATGTTTCCCTAGGTTCTGTTGCTTGGCCTTCCTTCTTTTTACTGTAGGTTTTCTTTGTACTCCAGCGACCCTACCCTTATCCTGATAATTGGGTGCCTCCACTTGAGATTTATCTGTGGAACCCAATTCAGCCACTGATAACACAAGGGGAAAAGGTTGTAGGCGGCAGCCCCCCATAGTCTCTATCACCTGTTACACATGAAAGCTTCACTGAGTAAGCATACAATCTGTGTAAAACAAACAACCAGAAACCAAACATTTATGTAAAAGGAGTGTGGTTAGTATGGAAACTTGGCCTCAAGAAGTGTCTTCTAACCCTGTCCCTGGACTCCTTTGTAGAAATTCTGGAGCTGCCCCGAGTGTCTTCAATTTCCCTGCATACATATCTACTTGGATGTCTCCTCCAAAGAGCCTCTTATTTATTCTTGTTTTCATATAATCACCCCTCCTGTATTCTCTCACAGTTACTAGTACCAACATGTACCCTACCTTAAGCCCAAACCCTGCATCATCCTAAATTCCACTTTATTCTCAACAGCTGGTCCTGGGACTGCTGCTGCCTTAATCGCTCGTCTGTGAGATAATTTCCTATATTACAATTATTTGATTCATGTCTGTTTCTTTCATTAGAATCTTTATGTCCCAGGCACCTACAATTTTTATAGTGCTGTGTTCAAGTAATATTTTATATGTAAAAATGAATTTATTAGCAATCACTAATTCCCAAGGAATTAATAGCATTACCCTGTTGTCTTAAAAAAAAAGCCCAAACCATAAAACAATTGATTTTCCAATCTTAATTTGTTAATGTTAATCAATGTTAAATTAATGCTGTATTAAAAGGAAATACTTTTAAGATCTTTGTCTTTTACAGTTGTTCAATGTAAAGGAAAGTTTTTTTAGGTATTGTTGATACATTTGGCACTTGTACACATCTTATATATTCAATTTAAAAAAAAGATCCAAACTTCTTATCAGTCTTGTTATGAACCCTATTTTTCAAATTTAATGTTTCTCAGTATTTATTTATTGAATGCCCTCAAATGGTGGCTTAATAGTTTCATGTTTGTTAAATACAGAGCTGTGTCTTCCATTTGCTATTTTTGAAATAAAATTTTCACTTTATACAGCAGTCCTTGATATGGCCAGCCTAGAATCATAGACTTTTTCCATTTTAGTCCTAAATAAATAAGAGGATGGCGTGCTGTAGATTCTGAATAGTAACAACCTATTTACCTGATTTTTCATTGGTTTGAGTATTTGATACAGAGAAATTGAAGCTTAAACTTTCATCTAATCTTGTTTTAACCTTCTGAGAAGACTATGTGTCCTTAATGACTCAGATTTAGCATATGACTGATGAGTTGTCTCAGTTGGTGGCCAGTACTTATTTTTTGTCTTATTAGATTGAAAGCTATTGTCTTCTTAAGAATGCTGGTGTATGTGGCTGGGTAACAGCTTGCCATTTTTGTTTAGTTGCTTTTACTTTCCTGAAATCCAGGAAGCCAGATAATTAAGTTTTAAGGATTATACGATATACAAGTCAATAATTTTCTAACATGATCTTAAAAGCAGAGTATAGGCCGGGCACGGTGGCTCAAGCCTGTAATCTCAGCACTTTGGGAGGCCGAGACGGGTGGATCACGAGGTCAGGAGATCGAGACCATCCTGGCTAACATGGTGAAACCCTGTCTCTACTAA
>NW_012111031.1:7804272-7805944 GCF_000951035.1 Colobus angolensis palliatus
AAAAAAAAAAAAAAAAAAAACAGAGTATATTGCTTTGGTACAGTGGCTTTATGAGAGCTTTTTAAACTGTTTAGAGCAGGGGTGTCCAATCTTTTGGTTTCTCTGGGTCACACTTCAAGAAGAATTGTCTTGGGCCACACATGAAATACACTAACACTAATGATGACTGGTGAGCTCTAAATAAATAAATAATCACAGAAAAATCTCACAGTGTTTTAAGAAAGTTCACGAATTTGTGTTGGGCCACATTCAAAGCTGTCCTGGGCCATGCCTGTGGGTTGGGCAAGCTTGGTGTAGAGGTTGGTTTTCATTCTTCGAGTTTCTCGACTGTGTATTAAAGGTTAGGGTTGCTGAATCTAGAAACACAGATGCATTTCCCATTCATAGTTAGCCTAGTTCTGGTGTTTTTTAGAATCAGTCACTCTTGTGTAGTTTATTTCATTGGATCTGCGCATAGAGCCATCTAGGACCAAGTAAGAGGGCTTAATATTTTTTCACTCAGTAATATTCAGAGACCCACAATCTTTGATGATGGAGGATAGAAAGCCTGACAGTACCTGTGTGTTTGTTTATATACAGACATAGCAAAAATTCATTAATCTTGTTTCTTTTGGTTCACTGCCAGAAATCCCTACCTGGTGCTGTTTATAAAGACAATTAGTGTCCATGTGTGCATACTGAGCTGTCTTGATGGGTGGAGTCCATAGGAGGAAAACTACATACCGTGGTAGAGTGTGGGAAACTAATCATGAGTTTTCCATAAATAGTTTGATGTTGCCTTATGTTTTGGAATGTGGTGTAAATTTACTGTCATTGGCTCATTTTAATTATGTAAAGAATTGCTATGCATGAACAATGTGAAAAAATTCAAATACCCCGTTATTTTACCTTCCCCCCCTCCCCAAATTTTGAGCTTCTTATTTATTTTATTCTTTTTAGAAACAATAAAGCATATACACTCTGGCATCAGACTCCCAGGTTCCAAGCCTGACAAAAAATTTTTAACTTATGCCTATGAACTTGGGCATGTTATTTAGTCTTTTCGTGTCTCAGTTTTTCTGCCTATAAAATGGTAAAACAGAGTTAGAGTTATGAGAATTACATGAGGTAATATACATATAAAGTACTTAAGTACTTAAGTGTGTGGAGTTCACACACTAATTATCAATTACTAATTGGTAATATTATTCTACATGCATTATTTTTCTGTATAAAACATACAGAAATGTAAGTAAATTTTAAATGTGAGTAAATGTTAGTATTTCTTGTAACTTAAGGCTTGCAGAATTTTCTGGCATCTCTAAGAGAATGTTGTGATTTAACTGTTTAAGTAATTTAAAAATAGTTCTGGTTTTAAATTTTCTCCTAGTTTTCCCAAGGAATCTGTAGAAATTATTTTACTTTATTATTATTATTTTACTTATTATTTTACTATTTACTTTTTTATATAAGGAATTTACTTTAAAATAGTGTTAATATTTCGGTATTCTTCATGGTCTCTTCTTTTGTCTCCTAAGGAGTAATATTTAAATCTATTAGCAGGCCGGGCGCGGTGGCTCACACCTATAATCACAGCATTTTGGGAGGCCGAGGTGGGCGGATCACTAGGTCAGGAGTTTGAGACCAGCCTGGCCAACAAGGCAAAACCCCGTCTCTACTAAAAATACAAAAA
>NW_012111031.1:7806035-7841808 GCF_000951035.1 Colobus angolensis palliatus
GGAGGCGGAAGTTGCAGTGAGCTGAGATCACGCCACTGCACTCCAGCCTGGGCAACAGAGCAAGACTCCATCTCAAAAAAAAAAAAAAATCCATGAGCACATTTGATAGGGAAACCTCATATGGTCTAAGGGTTCATGCAAGGCTCACTTCAGGAAGGCACTTCCTAAGATCCAAAGAGTGATCAGAGTTATTAACTAGAAAAGGTGTGACATGGAAGGACATGGCTTTCATGCAGAATTAGACCTTTAAGTACCCAGAGATGGAAGGCGCCATTATTATATATAAATGATATCTATTGTTTCAGGAAGAATAATGGATTCTTATTTTTGTAGTGATTGTATTTTATTGTTAAATATATTCCATCTGCAGCAATCTTTAAATTTTTAAAATCACTCAGTGACTAAGATAGTCCTGATATAGTCTTAGTAAAATCTTTGTGTTTAAGAAAATATAGGCCAGATTGGCCAGGCACGGTGGCTCACGCCTGTAATCCCAGCACTTTGGGAGGCCAAGGCAGGTGGATCACTTGAGGCCAGGAGTTGGAGACCAGCCTGGCCAACATGGTGAAACCCCGTCTCTACTAAAAATACAAAAATTAGCCAGCTACTTGGCAGGCTGAGGCACGAGAATCACTTGAACCTGGGAGGTGGAGATTGCAGTTAGCCAAGATCGTGCCACTGTACTCCAGCCTGGGCAACGGAGCAAAACTCTGCTCCAATTAAAAAAGAAAAAAATGTACAAGCCAGGCCTGGCAACTCAGGCCTATAATCCCAGCACTTTGGGAGGCTGAAGCAAGAGGATTGCTTGAGACCAGGAGTTTTGAGACCAGCCTGGGCAGCATATCAAGACCCCCATCTCTACAAAAAATAAAAAAATTGGTGGCATGCACCAGTAGTCCTAGCTACTTGGACTGCTGAGACAAGAGGATCACATGAGCCCAGGAGGTTGAGGCTGCAATGAGCCATGATCATGCCGCTGTACTCCAGCCTGAGTGACAGAGCAAGACCCTGTCTCTAAAAGAAAAAGAAAATATAAAAAGAAATTTGATTTTTAATGTAGATTGTAATTACTAACTATAGAAAACAGCCGTCATAAAATTTCCCTTTGACTCATAATTGACTATGATTTTTAAATTAAAGGTTGACTTCAAGCATAAGATTTATTTTTCATAATTCAACGGTCAGAACGTGCAGTTTATGAATACTCTTGATAACTTTCTTTTTTTAAAATAGAGCATATCATAGGGATGATATGCTTTTAGTTTTGTATATTGATACTTTTTATTAGATGATAATCAACAAAAAGAAAAAAAGTCACTTCATTAGTTATTCTGTTTATTCCAAGTTACAAATAATTTATATAATTGTTGACTGATACAGTACTAATGATTCTGTTTTGTAATAAACATAACGTATTTTTTATATTTAAATTCCTGGATACAGCACAAGTTTCCCTACAGTTTGTATATAGCTTATATAACTATTAAAGTAGAAAGTTGGATAGACTGGGAGTAATACTTAATTTATGTATTATGTCAATAATCACATCTCAGCTAATACTTGAAAACTCTATATCCCTGAAGATGTCAACAGTTTTCATTAGAATGTTAGTTTTTATTCATTATAATCCATGTAGCCCCCACCTAATGTGGGATACCCGTGCCTCTTCCAAATAGTTTTTGGAGTCCCCAGAGTATATCATATGGGTTCATGCAGATGTCTGGGTGTCAACCACATAGTGTTAATTTTAATTTTTTTCTTCTGGCCATGTGCTAACAGTGCACATGTCATGTTCACTGGAGACTGCCACTTTTGTTTGGCTTTGTTGTTGATCTTTCCTTAGAGGGACTGGCTGAGCTGGATCACTTAGTGCTTTTTAGGACTTTTTGGTGGCGCTGTCTAGTCTGGGAGTTTTATTTGAGGAAAGATTTTTCACTATTATATTGATTTAATTTTATATGATGGCAATATAGGACTATTTAGATTTTATATCTCTTTGTTTCAGTAAGTTGTATTTTTTCTATTTGACCATTTAATCTATATCTCTTAAATTACGGTTATATATATTTTTTTCATTCCTGATATTGCTTATTTCTGCCTTCTCTTTTTTCTTGATTAAATTATACTGGAGGCTTGCCGGTTTATGATCTTTTTCATACAGCCAAGTTTTGGCTTTGTTGATCTTCTAATATATGCTTGTTTTCTATTTCAGTAGTTTTTGCTGTTGTCTTTATTGCCTTTCATGAATTTTTTTTTTTTTTTGCTTTTATTTTATTTGTTTCACCTCCCTCCCCTGACCAGCCCACCCTACCAGTTTCCTTGAAATCCTTATCCCAATAATCTTTAGCCTTTATTCTAATGTTCGGGACTATACATTTCCTGTCAGCACAACTTCAGATGCATCCTGCAGTTTTGATATATACTACATTTGTCATTGTTCATTTCATTCTTATAATTAAAAGAAAAAAAACTACTTCTGTGATGTTGCACCCTTTGGATTATCTTTTTCTATTACAAAATTTCTTTTAATTTTCTAAAGTTTATTTTTTTAAAAAGATCCAACTTGTATATTTTCTTACTAATATACACATTTTCCATCTCATGATTTATACCATTCTGCTTTTATTTAATTCCTTTCACTTGTTTTTTTGGTTGATTTTATCATTCTCTTGTCTACCTTCTGGAACAACGTTGCAGACTGTTTAAATAATAGAAAAACAAATAAAGAATTGTAGATTTCTTTTTGTTTCCCGCCTCTTCCCCACCTCTGCTCCAATAAGATAGTGTATTTCTAGGGCTAGAGTAAAATATCTAAGATATAAATTGCAGGAAGTACAATGAGGCCTTATTGTACTGGGAATGAAAAAGTTGTCAGGCATCTCATTTCTACATTTCTGAGACTTCTTGATACCTGCTTGCCTGGGTTTTGGTTTGCTTGTCTGGTTAGTTTTTCTTCCTGTTCCTCTCCCTCCCTCCTTTCACTCTCCTCCCGTCCTACTTCCCCTACCTCCCTTTCTTCATCTCCTCTCGCTCCTTCCTCCTTCTTCCCTCCATTCCTATTTTTATCCCTTCCTTCATCCTTTCTTTTCCTGCTCTCCTTCCTTCCATTCTTGCGTCCTTATTGTTTTTCACCCCGACATTTTCAAAAGTTGGGAAAACCCTCACTAGATCTTCCTGATTTTGGGATCAAGACAAAATGATCTGTAGAGGTCATATGTCATTAACTTGTCGCACTCTAAGAAAACCTAAAGAAAATCACCCATGCCTTTTAAAATGCTTAAAACATAACAAATCACTATATTCATAGTATTTTTGTTCTCTTTGAAGTGATGAGTCATCATAAATAAATTGGACCACTGCCCCTTTAAGTAGAAACTGCCTTAGGGGACTGATGGAACTTTGGGGCTACTTCCTGAAGCACTTGTTGGCCCACCAGGAGTGTCAGTTGGGCCTGGGTGAGAAGAGAGGCCCAAGAAAGCCACCATTGTCTGTAGCATGAAGCTTTTCTTATAGTCTAGTGATAATCCTGCTGTGAGTACTTCACTGTCATTCAAATAATTGTGGAAGGAATTGTCTCTCAGTTGTCCTAAGTCCTGCCTAGTACCTTGAAAGGCAGTTGGTTTCTCAATACCCATTTTGGAGGGTGAAATTAGGTTCAGTTCAGCCATTTTAGTTTTTTGCTTTGTTTTTCCTAGCTAGAAAAATTTTAAAGCTATTTTAAAAATCCCTTGGAGGATTATTTGGAGATCGTGATAGAAATGTTTTCCTTTACTGGTTAACTGAGATGAATTATAGAGTCCTTTTTTAGCTTAAGATCTTTAAACATTTAGTTGCATAACAGCTTTTTAATTTGTTCGATTCCTCAGTTGAAGCCATTACGAATTGACTTAAAATTGTAAAAGACTGAGTATTATATTGAGCCTTTCTATCAGAAAACATTAGCTTAATCAGTCTATAATTAAAGATGATGTTAGCTATACTTTAGTTTGTCTTAGGAATAGAGGTCCTTAAATTATATGTAAACCATCAGGTGCATGGTTCTTTTGAAATGTGGATTTTTCTGAATGCTTAATAAAGCTGACCTGACTCTAGCTTAATGATTTAAAAATATATACACCTATACTAAATATATACACATAGACACACATACATATATACTGCTTCTACTGTTTCTGTAACTTAAACTGATTTGCATGCTGACAAAATTACTCATCCAGTTGTACAGTTTTATTTTTATTTATTTTTTGTTTTTAGATTCAGGGGTCTTGCTCTGTCACCCAGGCTGGGAGTGCAGTGGCATGATCTTGGCTCACTGCAACCTCGACCTCCTGGACTCAAGCAATCCTCCTGCCTCAGCCTTCCAAGTAGCTGGGACTACAGGTGTGTGCCACCATGCCCGGCTAATTTTTGTATTTGTTGTAGAGATGGGTTTTCACCATGTTGCTCAGGCTGGTCTCAAACTCCTGACCTCAAGTGATCCACCTGACTCGGCCTCCCAATGTGCTGGGATTACAGGCGTGAGCCATTGCACCTGGCCTCCAGTTGTATAGTTTTAAATGAATGTAAAATACTTGAATGATTGGTAAATTTAATATTATTTAATAAATTTAATATTTTAAATAAATCTAAAAATGTATTAATCAGTTTGAATAAGAGATATACATTGGGTCTGAAATTCCAATTGAGAAATTTTATGCTTAAATAAAAATTCTTGAATCTTAAAGGAGAAATAAGGCTGGGCATGGTGGCTCACACCTGTAATTCCAGCACTTTGGGAGGCCTAGGTGGGAGGATCACTTGAGGTTAGGAGTTCAAGACCCACCTAGGCAACATGGCAAAAACCTGTCTCTATGAAAAATACGAAAGTTAGCTGTGTGTGGTGGTGTGCACCTGTAGTCCCAGCTACTTGGGAGGCTGAAGTGGGAGGATCAGTTGAGCCTAGGAGTATGAGCCTGCGGTGAGCTGATATCAAGCCACTGCACTCCAACCTGGGTGACAAAGTGAGACACTGTCTCCAAAAAAAAAAGAGAAATAAGCTTTTTACCTAAATTAACCCTTGCATATGATGGCAAAATTTCCTAATTCTTTTAGTGATAAACTAATTAGTCTATTATTTAAAAATTCAAATTTCTTTTTGATTTATGGGTTTCTGAAGTATTTGTAAACTTTCTAGTAAAATAATCATGAAATTTTAGAGCAAGAAAGGAACTAAAAATAGCATTTGATTACTAATAGTCAAATGATATTTGTTTCTATAACCATATAGATATAAATGGAAAGATTGTTTTTTTAAAAGAACATTGAAATAACTTAGATTTTAGTTGTTGATCTTAACAGACAACCGGGAGTTAAGAGTAATTTTTGGCTAGTCTGAAGGGAGTGAGTTATCTCAACTGATTGTTCACAGTCAGTTACAGATTAAACTCCTTGTTTTACTCTTTCCCACTTCTCACTACTGCACTTGACTAGTCTTAAAATAAATAAAAATAAAAAATAATTTTTGGAACTGGCTGTGATGATTTTTTAAAAAAAGACTTTTTTTTTTTTTTTTTTTTTTTTTGAGACAGCGTCTCGCTCTGTTACCCACGCTGGAGTGCAGTGGCATGATCTCAGCTCACTGCAACCTCCACCTCCTAGGCTCAGGTGATCCTCCCACCTTAAAGATTTAATTAGAAATTTATTTAATGAAAACTTTGGAAGATATGAGAAATTAAAAGAGAAATGCCTAACAAATCTATGTACCGAAGGCACTGGATGAAGGATAAAGAAATTATATATCAGATGCACGTGATTGTAATATACATAGATATAGTTTTATATCTGTGTATATTTAAAACATGTAGTATATAATGTATATATGGACATGTGTATATGTAAATGTGTGTGTTTTTAACTAAAATTATACTTTAGTGAATATTTTAAATCTGATAGCGTACCCCTACCTGGGAGACACTTTTCTAGAGAAAATTATATCTAATTGCAGGGACATTTAAGAAGAAACCTAAGAAAAGCCATTTATTTTATTAAGAAAGCCGAGAGAATGGAGTAACTTTAGCAGGGACTGTAATAGAGCTTTCACACATGATACTTAATTAAAACAATGAAATTTAAAGCAAATCAACTTGCAAATCTTGTTTCTTGAATTTTATTTTTTAATTTCTTGTTTTAAACCACATTCTGAAACCATCTTGAATTTTCTTGTATTTTTCTGAGTTTACTTAAGGATTTATAGATAATACTGATATCCTTGTATCTCCTGTAGCCATTTAGTGGATTATTTGGACATTATAACTTATGGACAGGAAAGATAAAAGATTATTAAAAAATCATTTGCATAATCATTATCCCTGATAAACCTTTTTGTTTTATACTTTTTTCTGTTAATGCCAGTCTTGAGTCTTTGTAGCAAGACTTATGCTATAAAAATAAATACTTAGCAAAGTTGTTGATATGGTTTGACTGTGTCACCACCCAGATCTCATCTTGAATTCCCACTTGTTGTGGGAGGGACCTGGTGGGAGGTAATTGAATCATGGGGGCAGGTCTTTCCCCTGCTGTTCTCATGATAGTCAATAAGTCTCATGAGATCTAATGGTTTTAAAAAGAGGAATTCCTCTGCACAAGCTCTCTCTCTTTGCCTGCTGCCATCTATGTAAGACGTAACTTGCTCTTCCTTGACTTTTGTCATAATTGGGCTTCCCTGGCCACGTGGAACTGTGAGTCCAAGTAAACCTCTTTTTCAAATGGCCCAATCTCAGGTCTTTATCTGCAGCATGAAAATGGACTAACGCAATTGTACAATTAGATGTGGAGCTTATTTCAAGAACAGTTTGAGGGATAGAAGGTATGTTCAAAAATATACACCTTAAAACAAAATTGCCTTTCCTTCAAGATTAGGTCATGGCTCACTGCAGCCTTGACCTCCCAGGCTCAGGCAAAGGCAGTCCTCCCATCTCAACCTCCAGGGTAGCTGGATCTACAGGCGCATGCCACCACAACTGAATAATTGTTTGTAGAGCTGGGTTTCACCATGTTGTCCAGGGTGGTCTCAAATTCTTGGACTCAAGTGATCCGCCCACCTCAGCCTCCTGAAGTACCAGGGTTACAGTCGAGGACTATGCTTTTTCATGTTTCTGTTCTAAGGACCTGGTACACATAGCAGGTCCTCATATGTGTGTTGCGTGAATGAGTGGGTGAGAGGGGAGACAGAGATCAGATATGTCAGTGGTTATGAGTGTCTGAAGGGTTTATACCAATGTGCAAGGTAAAACATGCTGGCTTAGGTGAAAAAAGAGAAGGAACAATTCTCAAGTTGTGAGATAAAAGAGATGACCAGTACTTGTTAAATGGAAGAATTAATTCAAAGGATGCTGTGTAACAGAAAAATACCACAGTTTCTCTTTGCATTTGTGGCCCCTCTTTATTCCAGGGGTTACATTCTAAGACTCTCCATGGATGCCTGAAACTGAGGATAGGATCAAAAACCAATATTCACTATGTTTTTTCCCTATACATACATACCTGTGGTAAAGGTTAATTTATAAATTAGGCACAGTAAGAGGTTAACAACAACTAATAAAATAGAACAATTATAACAATATGCCAGCATTACTACTCTTGCACTTTGGGCTATGAGGTAAGATAAGGGTTACTTGAACCCTCCAGCCACTTTGACACGCTGACAGTGGATCTGATAACTGAGACAGTTACTGGGTGACGAATGGGCAAGTAGTGTATACAATGTGGATCTGCTGGACAAAGGGAGGATTTCAGCACGTAATTTAACATTTATGACTCATTTCTGGAATTTTCCACTTAGTATTTTTGGAGTATGGGTAACTGAAATCATGGAAAATGAAACCACAGATAAGGGAGGACTCCTATAATTGGTAGTTTATATTTTCACAGGATAAGCTTTCAATATTTTATTTTTCAAAGGAGACTTAGTCATCACTTTACAGTTTTCTAAAAGTAATTATTGTAGATGATGCTCTGATACTGCCAGTGGTTCTGTATTTTAATTCACTATTTTAGAACTGTTCTCTTATATGTCAATATGATGTTAAGAAACAAGTCTATTTAGGTTCATTGAAGAGTCTGAACAATCTAAAAATTATATGTTTAGTAAAGATATAGAAATTTACCATATTTGATCTCTACTTATAGTTAAAAATTGATTAAGCAATGCTATCTAGTAAAAGTTGTGCAGTTCTATTTATTTAACATTCTGGCTATTTAACTATCAGAAAGGAAAGTGTGATGGTAAGAGTTTATCAAGAGATATCCAAGTGTTACCCAATTGCATTTCCACATCTTACGTTGGAAGAGAGAATTTAGTTTTGATCTGAGAAATAATTTCATTTCAAACAAATTTCCGTGCATTTTAGCTAATGTCAGCATGAATATTTAATATTTTAAAATAACTTTGTTATCTTGATTAATATTTTTTCAAATGAGCACTTTTTTTGAAATTAGAAAATTTATTGTAAAGTGTGAAGTACTTTTGAATAGGTACCACAAGGTGGCAGGATTGTATTTTGTAGATTCCTTTTGCTTTGATAAACCGTTGGTTATCTAAAATCTAAGTTTTCCAGGTGGTTAGCTATTACGCATTTTATATGCCAGAACTTTTAAATTTTAACTTTTTTGATGGAGAACTAAACTATATGTCTCACTTTCCTGATTTCTTAAGCAGTAGAATATAACTTAACTGTTGTCAGTGAGCCATTTGAATGTGTTACTGGATGTGATTAAGATGGAGTGGTCAGTAACAGTAGTGTGGGGGGAATAAGGACTGGTCCCAGCAGAGATTCTGGACCTTGACTCTTAAAAGCTGGGTCTGATGTCAACTTGCTTTTTGCTTTATCTACATTTTTTTCCTGTTGGAGGTGAAGTGAATCATGTCAAGTGCCAGGCTCTGGTATGGTGCAACATGGCTACTTTCTGTAACATTCAATAGCAAATGAAGGCAGACACTGCCTTCTCCCAGTGGCTTTTGTGACACAGAGTATTTGGGGAAGGAAAATAAACTATGAGGCCTTAAAATTTCTTCTTCAAACACCAGTATGGTAAAGGTAGCACCAGACCATGAGGAATGAGTTCTGTAGTTATGAGGAATATTAAAAACAAATCTAACTGCTCGTGGAGCAATTTTAAAGACTCTTTCCTATAAAAAATTTTAGACTCTGAGTTGTGCATCATTTGTATGAATGAGATAATATTAATTATAAAGGATGTGGCCAGACACGAATCTGTTTTCCTTTCGAATCCAATTACCTGCTCTGGTAATTGGAGAGCTGTTTCAAGGCAGTTTGTGCCTTTATTGGTGAACAAGCAGTGGGTAAAATCTTCATCCTTTGGACTTCTTGGTTTGCTCATTTGTGGATACTGCTTTTTCCAGAACCTTTCTTTCCGTTTCCACAGGCTTCCAGGTCTGGAGTTGTTCTGCGAATCTGTTATAAAAGATTGGATTATGGTGAAGTTTTCTTTCGCATTTGTTCCCTTCATTAATTATTTGCATATTTTTCTAATCTTTTAAAAGATGAATCAATTTAATCTCACATAAGCACTAAGAAAGCAACAGTTGAGCCTTACTTTAAGGGGAGAGGAGAGGGCATGATTTCCAGCAGCAGTCCTTTCTCTGGCTCTCTTAAAATGTTTATCTACCTGTCTGCCACTTTCTTACTCATATGGATTTTGCATGATGGCTACATAAATCATCAAATTACAGAGGATTTTTTCCCTCTCATCTTACATTCAGTCCTCAAGGGGTAATGGAGAACTTTTATGAGAGCTCCAGAGAAGCCACAGGAAATAACTGATAAATTAGCTCCACCTGAAATGGGTATTAGGGCATGGTCATTTGACTCTTCTCAGTTCTGCTTGGTAGGAGAACTTTTTTTTTTTTTTTTTAAACTTCATAGTAGACGAGTAAGTGGAACTTTCATGACTTAAATATATAGATAAATTTCACTAGCTTGTACTTCTAGGATTGGATACATTTTCCTCTTGGCATGGTACTATGTGTTTTCAAGTAAAAATAATACGATTCAAGACTGACAAACTGGCTCAGTGAATTATACAAGATTTGTGCTTTAAAACACAGTCTAAACCCTCCCTGTTGCTTTGGGGCAGAGTTTTTGTGTAATTGGACATCTAAAACTAACTCTGAACCTCAAGATCACCAGAAAGATCAGATGCAAGAGCTGAATTTGTGTTAAGAACATCCTCCTACATATTCTGCCAAAAGTTTAAGAGCTATTAGTAAAAGCAGATCATTTGAAGTAGTATGAGATTTGAACATTTTTAACTCCAAGATAGCTAGAATTTTATTAAACCAGATTTAAAGAATTGGCCCACAATTTAAATACTTTTCTTATTTTAAATGTAGCTTGAGATATATTTGTTTTAGGAAGGAATTTTGGATTAAAAATGCATTGTATTTGAATTTAGAAAAGGGAAGCCAGAGATGGGTAGGCGGTGGGTAGCTATAGATCTTGAATGCCCAGCTTATAAAGATTGGGGGCTTATCCTGTAGGTACCCTGTAGTCATTAACAGACTTGTAATTGCATGGGTGACAGGCAGGAAATGTTTTAAGAGAATTAGCCTGAAAGCACGGGGTGGATTTGCTTGGATCCAGCTGGAGAGAGATTGGAGTCAGATTGACCAGTTGAGATGATATGGCAATCAATAATCTGGAAGTTTTATGATATAAATCTGAATTAGTGTGATGTCGGTAGGAATACAGAAAATTTAAAAGCCTTTAAGATATTATTAGGGTAGAATTGATAAAACATGGCAACTTGCTAAGTGAGGTTAAGAAAAAACTATGTTATATAAAATTTCTATTTTTGTTAGAAACAGCAAACTTAGACATAAGCCCATCTTCTACAGGAAAACTATTTCTGTGCATTTAGCATATTGTAAATTCTTCATAATAAAGGTAATAATACTTCTTGATATAAAGACCAATAATGGGAAATACTATTGATTTTGTGTCTGATTTCAAAGAGTGAAATGGCTAAAGCGACTTGAAAGCTCCCATAGTGTAGTGGTTCCCAATACTGGATAAATACCAGCTGCCTCAAAAAATTACTTGGTTTGTTGCGGGTGGAAGGTATCTTAAATAATGCAGAATGTCATGGTTAGGAGCACAGACTGTTTTGAAACCTGGATCTGTCTACCATGGGCAAGCTATTTCTCTGCGTCCCAGGTGACCGTTAGGGTTGTTAGAGGAACTAAATAAGATGATACATACGAAGTGTTTAGAAAATTGCCTGGCACATTGTAAATGCTGAATAAATGGTAGCAGCTTTAAAAAAAAAATTCAGTAGTTTTAGGGGTACAAGTGGTTTTTGGTTACATAGATGAATCGTACAGTGGTGAAATCTGGGCTTTTAGTGTACCCATCACCCGAATAGTGTACATTGTACCCAATAGGTGATTTTCTATCCCTCATCCCCTTTCTACCCACCCTGCTTGTGAGTCTCCAGTGTCCCTTATACAGCTCTGTATGCCTCTGCATACCCATGGCTTAGCTCGTGTTTATAGGTGAGAACATTTGGTATTTGATTTTCCATTCCTGAGTTGAGTTTGCTTTGAATGATGGCCTCCAGTTCTGTCCAAGTTGCTGCAAAAGACATTATTTTGTTCTTATATGGGTGTTGTTTTTATTCCATGGTGTGTGCGTGTGTGTGTGTGTGTGTGTGTGTGTGTGTGTAGGTTGATCCCATATCTTTGCAATTGTGAATTTTGCTGTGATAACATATGAGTGCTAGTGTCTTTTTTATATAATGACTCTTTTCGTTTTGGTAAATGCCCAGTAGTGGGATTGCTGGATTGAATGGTAGATCTTCTTTTAGTTCTCTGAGAAATCTCCATACTGTTTTCTACAGAGGTTGTACCAATTTCCCACCAACAGTTCCCTTTTCACTGTATCTGCACCAATGTCCATGGTTTTTTGACTTTAAACAATGGCCATTCTGCCTGGGGTAAGGTGGTGTCTCATTGTGGTTTTGATTTGCATTTCCCTGATGATTAGTGATGTTGAGCATTTTTTCCTATGTTTCTTGGCCATTTGTATATCATCTTTTGAGAAATAGCTATTCATATCCTTTGTCCACTTTTTAATGGAGTTGTTTGTTTGTTTTTTTTCTTGCTGATTTGTTTGAGTTCCTTGTAGATTATGGAGATTAGTCCTCTGTCAGGTGTATAGTTTGCAAATATTTTCTCTCATACTGTAGGTTGTCTGTTTACTCTGTTATTTCTTGTGCAGAAGCTTTTAGTTTAATTAAGTCCCATTTATTTATTTTTGTTTTTGTTACACTTGCTTTTGGGATCTTAGCAATAAATTATTTGCTAAGGCCAGTGTCCAGAAAGTGTGTCCTGGATTTTCTTCTAGAATATTTATGATTTCAGGTCAGGATCCACGTCCTTAATCTATCTCATGTTAATTTTTATATATGGTGAGAGGAAGGGATCTAGTTTCATTCTTCATAGCAGCTATTGGTTTTGTTTGTTTGTTTGTTTCGAGAAGGAGTCTCACTCTGTTGCCCAGGCGGGAGTACAGTGGCGCGATCTTAGCTGACTGCAACTTCTGCCTCCCGTGTTCAAGCAATTCTCCTGCCTCAGTCTCCCGAGTAGCTGGGACTACAGGCATGCACCACCACGCCCAGCTAATTTTTGTATTTTTAGTAGAGTTGGGGTTTCGCCTTGTTGGCCAGCCTGGTCTCAAACTCCTAACCTCAAGTGATCTGCCCACCTCAGCCTCCCAAAGTGCTGGGATTACAGGCATAAGCCACCATGCCCGGCCATAACAGTTATTGTTGCTAATTTATTATTTTATATCTCTGGAGATTCGAATTCATAGGTTTGACATTGGGCTCAGGAATCTGTATATTTTTTTCTTTTTTCTTTTCTTTTCTTTTTTTTTTTTTTTTTAAGACACGGTCTTATTCTGTCACCCAGGCTGGAGTGCAGTGGTATGATCTCAGCTCATTGCAGCCTTGACCTCCTGGGCTCAGGTGATCCTCCTACCTCAGCATCCCAGGTAGCTGGGGCTACAGGTGTGCGTCACCATACCAGGCTAATTTTTTTGTATTTTTAGTAGAAACCAGGGTTTTACTGTGTTCTCCAGGCTGGTCTTGAACTCCTGAGCTCAAGCAATTTGCCTGTCACAGCCTCCCAAAGTGCTGGGATTACAGGCATGAGCCACTGTGCCTGGCCAAGGAATCTGTATTTTTAAAATATTCCCTCTCGTGATTCTGATTACCAAGTTTGAAAACTTCTGTTGCCACCCACTTATCTACCTCCATGTAACAGGACTGTATTTAAACCACTCTATACATTTTTATCTTTTATTTTGACATTCCAAAGATGGCCATGTTTTAAAATGGTACATGCTATTATTTGAATGTGCTAAGTCGCACTGAATAGCTTACCCAAATCCCTCTGGTACCAGTTCTAAGCTTCTACCCTCTCCCCACACCCCTTCCCTAGCTTCTTGAGGATCGTAAATCCTAGCCCTTGGGTGCCAGCCCTATGTGCTGCCTTCTTGAGAAGCCTAGATGAGTGCTCCTGGGGGCTTGGCCCTCACACTGCAGCTCTGCTCATTTCCAGCCCTCCTTGTGTCCTAGGAATATCCTTGTAAATTTTGTTGGGAAAAATGAACATACAGTCTTATTTAGCAATTAAAAATTGCAAAGTTTTTTTGTTTTCGTTTTTTTTCTTGAGACAGAGTTTCACTCTTGTTGCCCAGGCTAGAGTGCAATGGCGCGATCTTGGCTCACTGCAACCTCCGCCTCCTGGGTTCAAGCGATTCTCCCGCTTCAGCCTCCCGAGTAGCTGGGGTTACAGGTGCCTGCTACCACCACGCCTAGCTAATTTTTGTCATTTTAGTAGAGACAGGGTTTTGCCATGTTGGCCTGGCTGGTCTCGAACTCCTGACTTCAGGTGATTCACCCACATCGGCCTCCCAAAGTGCTAGGATTACAGGCATGAGCCACCGTGCCTGGCCCAAATTGCAAACTTTTTAATACATAATTAGTATCAGTCGTGGGCTTTGTTGTTGTTAAGACAATTTCTTCCTGAGAGCTATTCTCCCATGTTCTGATTGCCGCCAGTGCCCCCTCTGGTCTAGTGGTTTGTAGCCCTGGCTTCGCGTTGACATCACCTAGGGGAACTGACTCACACAAGATGAGTGCTGTCTGAATCTCTGAGGTATGAGCCTGAACATCTGTATTTTTTTAAAAGCTTCCTACATTGATTCTGAAGTTCATCCAAGGTTGAGAACCACTGAATTAGTCTCATCATTGTCATGCTCCTCTCCCGCCATAGCGTCCTATTAGAAGAAGGAATGCTTCAACCATATGACGTGAATATAGCTTTCTTAGCCTGGCAAAGTCTTTGGGGGTAAAGACAAAGTTTAAGCCTGCATTTTTTTTCCTGGGAGACTCTCCTTGTATTCCTGTCTCTGTGCTTTAAACCTTCACACATGCTATTTCCATATTAGGTCAAGGTCCTGTGTTATATATCGTTCTAGTACTGTGAAAGTTTCCTTCAGACACTTCTTCTATGCCACAATATATATGTTCCTAAATACCTGGTTCTGCAGCATTATGTGCTAAAAATAAGACAGCTTATGGAGAAAACAAGGTGGGGGCCAACCACTCATAACTTGTGCAACATTGTAACCAGAGCAGTGAGAAAACAAAAAGTTGGTACCAGTTTAGTAAAATAGCAAGCTCTAATGGTAGGTATTAAAAATACACAAAGAAGAAGAGTGAAATGCTAGCAACATTTTTAATTAGAGCAGAGGTGGCAGGTACTGATATAACACAGAAGGAAGTGGAGCTCCAAACCAGGGGGGCTGCAGTAAGGTTGGGTGCAAGAGGCAGGGTAACCTGGCATAAGCTGAAAGCAGCACAAAACTGGTAGGGGCTCCTGGTAGAAGTGCTTGCTTTTAGGTCTTGTTAAATACAAATGAAAAGATTCTTCCTGCTGCTATACAGCAGAGCTGAGAACTCTTTCCATTCTTGATAAAGGCTGTAATTCACTGGCTGTACTGAGTGCTCTTGTGAAGGAAAAAACCCTGTGAACCAATACCACTTTTATGTTGTGCTAACATCATTTTCCCATTTACTAATCGCTTAATTGATTTGCCTTCTAGAAGGAATTAATTTGCCTTCCAGAAACATAGGGGGAAAATAGACTCTATCATTATATCACTATCTGTAATCCTAGAGAAATTTGATTAAAGTCTCCTATAAACTCCATAAGGTCAGTGATGGTGACTGTTCTGACTTGTCATCCTCACAGGCATTTGTTCAATGAGTGAATGACTTAGGTAAAGCTTCTCCAATGAAAATGGTGGGAGTCATATGAACATTACCTATGGAACAATGAAAGTGACATAACCTTAAAGAAAGTTTAAGAAGTAGAAGAAGAAATTACTCCCAGTCCTCTTCTATTACAGTCACACTGAAATACTATTATTATTTTTACATGTCCTTTTATTAGGTCTCTATTGCTACATTACAAGTTACCCTAAAATTCAGCGGCTTAAAACAATGAGGATCATCTTAGTTTCTGAGGGCCAGGAATGTGGAAGTGGTTTAGCTAGGTGGTTCTGGCTTAGGGTCTCTTATGAGGTTACAGTCAAGCTGTCAGCTAGGGCTTCCATCATCCCAAGACTTGACACTGGGGCCAGAAGATCCATCCTAAGAGAGCTCACTCACATGGCTGGCAAGCTGATGCTGGCTGTTGGCAGGAAGCACCTCAATTCTTAGCACTGTGGAACTCTCCATAGGCCTGCATGAGGGTTTCATGCTTGAATATGAAAATGTAAGCTGTGTACATACATGTAAGATAACTCAGCAACAGTTACAGTAAACAGTATGGGAAATTACTAATTTTTCTCTTATGATTTAATCTATTCTGGCATTCTTTGACAGTTGCCATGATTGGATTATAGGTAAGGATTCTGTAAAACGTTTTCTTCTTTATTATATCTTAAGAGCAAATGGCTATTAATTTGCAAATATAATTTTTTTCATGAAATCCTTTAATCAAATGCCACACATTTAAGGAGTTAGCTATTTGTTTAAAATGGCCATTTTGAAAGAACTATTCTCTTTGTGCAAACCTCCTAATGAAATTCAGCAGTGAATCTGATTTTATTTGCATTGACCCACCTCTGAGTTTAAGTGTTTTGTGTTTAACATATGGGCTGTTTAGCCACCTTAACTTCTAAATCAAAGTCAACCAGTAACTAAACTGCAGTTTAGCCGTTTAGTCTATAATTCTGGATAGACTGAAGAGTAATGCAGATATGTGAGAAGCTTGTGGATTTGTCAGATAAGTTGAATTTGATGTATAAATGTTAGGTCATTACCACACTGAAAAGAAACTTCCATGGACTGTTTGCTGAAAATTCATAATTTTAGAAAATACTATGTGGCTTTTAAATCTATTTATTACTTTTTTTCTCTATGCTTATACAGAATGGTGACGTCTGTTTTTGTTACTTTGTCAAGTAAAACTGATCCCTTTGATCAAACACATGAGAAACTCATAGGCAATATTTTCTTGTATGATCAGCTTTGGTTTTTATTTTAGAAATAGGATTAGTAGGGGAAAGAAAGAAAATATTAAGTGATCTCTTTCACTGACGACTGGCAGGATTTAAACTGTTTAAGTTCCTCAAACTCTTTGTAAGTGCAGTATGCATCTAAAATCTTTATAAATTATAGTTTGCAATTATATATTAGCTTGTAACTGTTTACTTTTCACAAATAAGTAAGCAGTTTTTAAAAATTCCCAAACACGTTAATCATCCTAATGGATCTGAGACATACCATCCTTGATTCTTTCTGTTCCTTATTCTCTTGTACTCTAGTTTTGTGACTTATTTTGTGTTCTCTTGAGGATCTTTCTGAATTTTTTATATTATCTTATTGATTTGGAAATAGAGCCTATATCAAGTACTTAAAGCACCCAGACAAATACTGTAAGTAGAGGAACCTCTAATATCTTGTATCTCATAATATGGACTTTTAAATTCTATTTACATGTCTTGATATTGTGTAAGATTTGTTTATATTTAGATTTTTGCTCTGTAATTGTACACATTGCCATTTGTAGGCTTGTAAATGATTTACTGGAGTAGTGATCCATAGTAGTGTGGGCTAGAATTTATAGCTTGAGTATTTGCTATAATGAAATGATGACAGAGTAGGACTCAGAGGCTTATTAGAAATATACCATTACTGATTTCTTTTGTTGAACAAGTCTGCTTTCTTTTTCCATAAAATAGATTAAATGAGGCCACTGTGATGTAGAGTTTATAGACCCATATTTTCTATGGCCCAGCACCTTTCCGAAAATGTTTGTAAAATAGATGTTTGATGTTGTGTAACTTGAACAAAACAAGGTGCTTAGTTAAATGATAGTAATTTTTCCTGTTACTCTGCTGAAATAACATTCATATATATTTGTGGGGGTAATCGCAGAGTCACCAGTCTGAATTATTCTTATTGTATAATGGTTTCTGTATCATACATAGTCCTATTTGTTATTGTAATAGACTCATTTGAAATGATGATTACATTTTGATTACCTGGCTTCTTTTAAAATCATTTATTTCCCCTCTCCCTCCAGCAGAAACCCTTTAACAGAATTTATTCCTGGTCTCTGCTTTTGCCTTCCTTCTGTTCATATTATATCTTCATGCTATATATTTAGGAATTGCCTTCCTAAAATGCAGAGCTGGTCAGGCTACTCCCCTTCAGTAAACACGCCACCGGCTGCTCGCGTTTCCTAGAGGCAGGGTTGGTATTTCACTGGTTTGCACTAGTTAGTTACTGGCCATTTACAACCGGTATCTGTTCTGATTGGCTGGGGCTTATGTGCTGTGGGGTGAATTTCGATTCCTTAGCAGTGTTTTCAGTGTTTGGGGGGGATTAGAAGATCTCTGAATGAGTATTTATCTGCCTTAATTTCCCAACATTCTGTAATTATTTCAGAGGACCCTACTGTTTGGGCACCTTCCATAACAATGCTTTCACTTTCTGCCTCTGTTTTGGACATTTTCTGCTTTTTCCTTAACATGGTCATTCTCTGGTCTAATTAATGATTTTAAGATTATTCTTGAAGATTTAATTCAGGAGAAAATTCGTTGGTGAAACCTTTACTGACTCCTTACCACCTAGTACTTTACCCGGTTCCCTCCTCTTATACTTTCCTGGTACCTTCATACCTAAGATATCACACTTATTACTTTGCCCTATAATTATTGCTTATAAATCTACCACTCCTTCTGGACTATGGGCCAATCACAATGCTTACCACAGGTAGGCACTAAATAAATATTTAAGTGTATGGGAAGAAGTTAGATTTTTGAGTCACAAAAACCTGAGTTCATATTCCAGGTCAGCTATTATACTTACTAGTAGTATGAGAGTGAACAAATTAATTTTGCGTAGTCTCAGTTAACTACTAATTTGTATATGCAATGATAATAGACATGAATTGAATATTAAGCTAGATAATGTGTACCATGCTTATATTACCTAGGATTTAGCTGTTCAATAAACATCCCACTCTCCTAGTTAAATTTGGTTTAAAATTATTGTTTTGCCTTTCCTTTTCTCTTTGAACTTTAATTTATAACAAGAAAGCTGTTTTTATCTGAAAACATCTCTGTTCTACTGGTCTGTGATAAAACTAGATGATAAATTATATCATTCCTACTGCTAAGAAAAACCATTGTTTACACATTTCTACTAGCATTTTTTGGTTTGAAAGCTTTTTAGAAGGACGGCTTCTTCACTCTTCAAAAGAAGCCCAGTAACTAGTATAATGCCAGGCACAAGATGTTTGTGAATTAAGTGTTTGTGGAAAGGAGCTGTGGTGGGAAAGAAAGATGATCTCCCCTTCCTTGTTCTGGGGAGAAGGTCATTTGATTTCCTGCTGGACCAACAAATATGCCAAAATCAAGGGAAGAGAAGACTAGAAGCGATTGGGGCTTCCCTCCATAGCTTTTCGTAGAGGACAGTCTAAGAGGGCAGAGATGGCCTCTGTGAAAGGGGCTGCAAGGACTCTAACACAGTTTAGGACATCAAATAAATGGGTGAAGAAGTAAGAGCTGGTTCTCTTTCAAGACATAAAGTAAAAATATTAGGAATCACCCTCTGAACTAATTCATCATGTCATAGGGATTAAGGCAAAATTTGAGTTGCCCTTTTACCAAAAACAATGAAGTCACTTACACATTGCTTCTCCAGATAATTATTCTGTGTCAGGGAAAAGGGCATCAAGTTGTATAAAGGTGGTTTTTATATTGGAAAAAAAATTCTTTTGGAAGTAATCTATAATAATACTTTTTATATTAGGCCATTCTCAAGCAACTTTCTATTTTAAGGAGTAATTTAAGAAATGTGAGGATCTCTTTTGATTAACCCCAATTATGGCTAAAACCAAGTAGTTCAGAACACAAGGTCTTCATCTTAATTGGTCACCTTAATTACTGTGGAAAGTGCCAGGTTCTTTTCTTGTGTTATCTCTTTTAAATGTCATAACAGTATTACTGTCACGGGATCCTTGGTGTCGCTTTTCCAGCCAGAAACCTCTGTGGCTGGTGGTGCCTTTGCTGGTGTTTTGCTCAGGCCCTTTGGGCTAATTCCACCCTCTTTGCCTGGCTGGCTGCTCTCCCCTTGTGCTACCATCCTGGATCCCATGCCTGCCAGGGGTCAATGGCAAGGGGTGTGTGAAACGAACGTGGGGTCTCACCACTGCGCACAGCCTGGTATGCTGGCTGCAGCGAAGCAGGCAGCTCTAGGTGCCGGCTCTGTGCAAGGCTGCGGCTGGACCAGGCATACTGTAAGTGGCTTCCACTGTGGGCACCAGGGAATGCAGTGGTGCCTGGAAGCTTGGAGATGCCAGGAGCCGCAGAGCCCCTAAGAGGGTGTCACAGCCCTGGGTTGGGCACTCCCTAGTTCTGGACTCCCTGAAGGGCTGCAGCTCTTCTCTTTCTCGTCACCTGCAATGTGGCAAGCCCTGTTTCTGTTACAACTCTTTCAGTCCCACCACTCGGCAGGTCCTGGGTTCTTGTCTCGTGTCCAGGAAGAATGAGGTATGTGGACAACTGGAGGGTGAGCAAGGCAGAGAGGAGCTTCATGGAGTGACAGAACAGCTCTCAGGAGACCCAGGGTGGGTGGCTCCTTTCCACAGGCAGGTCGTCCTGGCAAGTATCCAGCTCTCCGTGGAGAGGAGACCCATAGTGGGCAGCTCCTTTCCATAGGCAGGTCATTCCCCACAAGTCGAGCAGACCCTAAGTGGGTAGCTCCTTCCTGCAGCTGGTAGTCCCCACATCTGTGCAAGTCTGGCTGAGTCTGGGGGTGTTTTGTGGACTTAAAAGGGAGGAAGTATGTGCTGATAGGTCCATGGATGACCATGAGTGGGCCTGGAAAAAGCACCTAAGTTCTCATTCCTGTCCCACGGACTCCACCCAGAACTGGTAGCCCAGCCCCCAGGCTTTGGGCCATCCACTGCCTGAAGGTGGGGTTTCACCGGGGATCGTCCCCATTCCGTCCAAGAACCTGTCTGCCTCCCGCCGTCAACATGCCATTCACAGTGCCCAGGCTGTTCGTACTGAGGGGTGCCTGCAGGCTTGCACGGAGCTGCCCTCAGCCCCACCTTGGCCTCCTTCCTGCACTTGTCGGTGCCCAAAGTTCAGAGGGTCCAAGGCAGAGTAGGGGTGGCTGGCTTGTCAGCTGCTGCCCCGAGCGCATGCACACACCTGGCCGGACAGCGCCCAGGCTTGGCCATAACTTTCCTGCAAAATCAGAGCGGGCACTGGGAGTGGGGAGAGAGCAGGAGCAGGCCCTCCCAAGCCTGTGGGGGAAGTGGGGCTTCCTGGGCCCCCGAGAGCACACAGATGCCCAGGTCCGGAGGTGCGGCTGCTGCTGTGCCTGAGAGTGCAGGCTTCTACCCTGCCAACTTGGTAAGGGGTGGGGCTCCCACCTCTTCCTGGCCCTTGCTGGCTCTCTGGAGCCTGCAATGCCCGCCGTGCCTCCCCAACTGCAGCCAGCGTCTTTGCAGGCTGCTCTAGATGGGCTGCTGTTACCATCATTATGAAATATGTATTATTCACTCCCATTTTACTATGAGGAAGTGATTTTTGGAAGTTTGAATTAGGATCTAACTCCAGTGCTCAAAATCTGACTCTTTAAAAAGCTGCACTAAAATCAGTACTGATGAAGATATTTTATAATTGCATTTATGGACTTAAATGGCTAAAACATCATAGATGCTTTCAAAGGTTGTTTGGAAACGATACTTTAGTTGGAATTAAAAAGGAAAGGGATCATACTATTAAGAGAACATTAAGAATTTTTGCTGATAGAATCACAGTGAGAAATTAGGAGGATGAGATTTGATAGAATATAGTGACTGGAAGGGCTTCAGAGACTTCACCGATCTGTTTCGAAAGTGAAAGTAGATCCTAGAACTTGTTCTACTTTTATATGAGCAGACTTTGAAATCTTGGAAACTTAGTTTTCTAAATTCTGTCCAAGAATATGAAACAGTGTCAGTTGACAGATCTGATGTATATGTAATAGATAACTATTTCATCAGAATTAAAAGTTTGATCCAATATGTAGCCACCTTCTTCAATTAGCTTCTGTATCACTGCTGGAAATTATTTTTGCAGTTTTCTTAGCTGAGCTCTCTGCTTCACCCTACAACTGAAGGCTTTGGAAATTATAGAGATTTTTGAAACTACTAAACCAGCTACTACTGGCACAAAAGGAGCAAATTCTGCAGGAATTAGCTATTTCCTTTTTATATAAATAGTGCTTTCTCTCTCTCTTTTTTTTTTTTTTTTTTTTGCTATTTGCTTTTCAGTACATATATTCAACAAGCTTTCTTTTTCTTCTGCTTCTTTAGGGGTTGCTCTTTTTGACTTTGTAGCACTTAAAATTGCTTTAGCAATACGCGTTTCTTTTATTTCCATGCATTGTTTGTGAAGGCCCACAACATGAATTTTATTTCTGTTGCTTGGGAGATACCACATGTTCTCATCACGTATTCGCTCATTTCTTTCAAAATGCCTTATTTTTGGCTTCTCCTCAATATTTAAAAACTTTTGTTTGGTGCATGCTGCTTGTGTTTGAACCAGTGTGATTAGACATATTCGAGATGTTGAATGAGTGTTTTTATATAGAAAAGTTACCCTTTGCAAAAGAATAGCAAAACGTGATTTTGCAGAATAACAAACGTGCTGAACTGAGGTAGCTGTTACATGTTTGAGATATGTGCTGTTTGCGTTTTGCTAGGTGCAGTTTTGGTTCACTGGGTGCAGTTTCCTGCATTTACCTGATGTTTCTCACAAACAAAATCACACATAAGCAAATGTGAAATGTGCATTATGCTCTAATTGTTCTCTAACATATAAATTATGTTGGAACAAATTGGTGTTTTCCAAACAAGTTTTATAACAGAACAGATTGTACTTGATAGGCTCTGTTAATTTTAAAAAGCTTGATCTGTAGTTCTAGGAAGTTTTCTTGAATTATTTTATGACACTTGTCTCCTGTTCATATTGTTACATTTCTGAAACTTATTTCGTTAAGATGTTAGCCCTTCCAAATATTAATAGCTATTATTTACTTTCTTTCCTGTATTAACCTTTTTTTGGGTATTTTGTTCTAGTTCCCGAGATAGTTCTTCAACTTTACTCACTATTCTAGCACATTTTCACTTATGCTCTCATACCAATTTTTCAGTTTCCGAGAGCTCTTTCTGGTATTCTGAATGTTGTCCTCCTCTTATTTTATCTATGTAATCCTTCAGGATTTTACAAGTTTCCTCAATTCCCTACACTGTCTTTGTTTCCTCCAGGTTCCTTTTGACTGAGTGTTGGCTATAGTAGAGAATTGTTAGACATTGCTCAGTTATTCAGTTGAGTAAGACTGGGTCTGTTTTATGCAGACTCTTATGTTGTCTGCACCTTGCACCTTGCACTTTTTGAGCATTGAGTTCTTCACTGCCTATCAATGGTCTCTGGACTTTCTTTACGGCTTGCTCACGTTTCAACTTGATGAATTGCCATCTTTTTTCCAGCTTTGAAAAACTATTGAAATTGACCTCTCTTATATTTACTGTATCCTTATGTGTTTAAAACTGGGTTCTTATCTCTTTAGTGGTGTGTAGGTGGAAATACAGATAAACGAGTGTGTTCAGTTCACCATATTTAGTCAGAAGTAGCTTTAAACGGCTCTGTAATAAATTCCCCATGAGATGAATTCTCATGGCTTCTTGAAACTATCCAAAGCAAGACTCAGAAAAGAGCTATCATTGCATATCCAGTGCTTAAATTTTGTAGGCAGATGATTCTACAGGAGGACCTGACTTATTTGTACTTCCAGACAGGAAAAGTTTTTATTGGAAGGTGAAAAGCATCCCAAAATAATCCTTGAAGAAACTAGTTTAGAATATAAAGTGGCATGTAATACCTATTGCTATGAAGTGCAGAACAGTATTTCTTGAATGCGCTGTGTACCATAATGATGGTCTCAGTAAGCATGCTTCTTTAAAGAAAAGAGGAGTCTTTCAGAAAACCAAGAGAGCAAAAGTGAGAGAGATCTCTTGTATCATATATTGGTTACTGTGCGGTCCTATGATGCATCATGCTGTCTTGACTTCGTTGGGACTCTGGAATACAGCATTTCCCCTTGCTGTTCTCCCTGCTGGAAGAGTTCTTCCATGACTAATCCCATCATCTCTTTCAGGTCTTTACTCAAAACTCACTTTCTCAGGGAGTCCTTCCTTGAAGGCTGGCTAAAACTTCATCCTCTCTGATCTTTTATATTCCTGCTTCTGTTCTTTAATTTGTCTCCTGGGTACTTGTCCTTATCTCACGTACTATATATGTACTTATTTGTCTTGTTTACCTTTTCAACCCCATTTGAATGTGAGTTTCAGGAAGACAGACACTTTCGTCCGTTCTGTTCATACTGAATCCCGTGCCTAGAACAGTGCCTGACACAAAATGGGTGCTCAATATATATTTGTTGAATTTTCATCATTAAAAAAAAAAAAAAACTATTTCCAGTGATAACCAGTCTTTCAAGGGACTGAGGATTACTAAAACATGACAGCATCTGTTATGATAAGAATGCAGAAATATTTTTTGCTTTTCATAGTGGTGATGAGTATGACCTTATCAAGTCACATAACTCCTTTGCCCTTGGTTTCCTCCTCTATATAAATGGGAATAATAATGGTACATAGATGGGGTGGTTATTGAAAGGATTAAATGAGCTAATATACATAACGTGTAGAGTAGGGACTGACAAGTAATAAGTCTAATCAAGTATTTTCTGTTATTATCATTACAATAATTGTTGGATACTTTCTGCATGGGACACATTGGTAGATAAAATGGAAAAACAAAACTTCTGCCTTTGTCTAGTATGTTTTAGTGGAGGGAGGAAGGAAGCCAATAAACATAGTAACTAAACATAGTAACATAGTAAATATAGTAAGTAAATGGGAATGATTTCAGGCTGGAGAAGAATTGCTCCTGGTGTGGGAGTAGAAGATGAGGAGGAGCATAAGGGTTTCAATGGTGTGGATAACTTAGTTTGGGGGGCTGGGGGCGGGGGGGGTTGTGGGTGTTTGTTCTACCATTATGCTTCCTAACTTACATATATGTTGTTATATATGTTTACATAATTTAAATACTTCATTAAAAAATGCTTTCTGTTCCAAGCATACTTCAGTGTTAAAACAGGTTAATCGCTCATTTAATTTAGTTATCCTGATTAGGTAAGAAGCTTGGTTTTAAAGAAAATCTCTTCATATAACGTAACTGGTCTTCCCCTGCTGTCCCCCTCCCCCAGTCTAATTTATTAAAGACAAAGTTTTTTTATAATTAACTCTATTTTTACCCACAATATGTATTTGAGGTATTCAGTTTTATGTGTTTGTGTAGAATTACCCTAACTTGAGTTAAGTAATAGATGATGGAACTTATGCTTTGTCACCAACATCATTTTAATGGCCTTTGCAAAACATCTTGTTTTATTCAAAATAATGCAACTGAATTTTTAAATATATGTAGTATTTAATTTGGGTAATGGAAGAAAGGAATTCATTCCCTCTACACCAGACTAAATTAATCATTTATGTTTTAACTTTACCTTTAAACCAATGCAAAATCATTAAGTAAAAGTGAAGCATCTTCAATTAAGAGCATTTCTTATTAGACACACATGTGTAATATTCTGATAAATCTGTATATTTTAGATGTAAATTGTCTGAAGATGTCTAGCCATGATGACTAGAAGTAACATTTACTATTTTAAGGGCAGGTGTCAGTTTTTTACAAAATTAATTGAACTGCTTATTTCTGGGGTGTCTAGAAATAGCCCACTTTTTGATTCTGCTAGATTATTGAGTCATGCCCTGTACCAAAGCCGACTGACTTGAGTTTGGATCTTGGCTCTGCCATTTATTAAACATGTGTCTCCTTGGGTAAGTTGTCTGACCACTCTCAGATTTCTTTATTTATGTTAATGAAAATAACTTTATTGCATCAAGTAATAAATACATATAAAGATATAAACAGTTATTTTCTTCCAGTTTTGATCAACATAAAGTATGCTTCGCTGAAATCTACTGGTAGTCTTAGTTTGAACATTTTGGGTGTTCCGTGTTAGGTTTGGTAGGTTGCTCTGCTGTATTTATAACTTGTGCATTTTAAAAATTGATTTCAGTGCACTAATAGTTATGCATATGTTTATGTAAAAGAGAAGTTATATTAAGCAGAAACAAGGACTGGCTACTAAGTGTGCTGTCAGTATGCATTAAAATCCTTATAGTTGTATTAGCTTAACAGAGAACAGTTTGGGTCACAGAAACATATTCAAAAGAGAAGGTTAAAGGGAGACACTGGTATCCTGGAGGCAAACTACAGTTTGCTAAGATAACTTTACATGCACCTTTTAAATCAAGGCTTACAAAAATAACCTGGATAGTTCCTAACTACTGAAAGTGTAAATTCTAATTAACTGCAAAATCTTTTTTCAATCTGTGAGACTGTAGTTCAGAGCCTGGTGAAACATGAGAGGAAAAACCAACCTGTTAGCATTTTGAAAACAAGAGTTTCATCAGAACAGGGGAGGTGAACCGTGACTTCTCATCTTGTAAACAGATGGAAAACCTTTAAAGCCAAAAGCAGCAAAGATATAGCACTCTGTTCGGTTTCAGCCAAGCACTTACCAACTTTCTAGAGTGAATAATGCCTCAATTTAGTCTCTTTATTCTGTTCTTACTCCACATAGGCAGGTTTGATCTCTTCCCAACTCTTCAGTGGGGCTCCTGGCTGATCCCAGCTCCCTGGGTGTAGCCTACGGATGGTGGCCCATAGTCACTCAGCAGCTGGCAGTACTGTGGGGGCATCACCAGGCTGTCAGAAGGCAAGCAGGTGCTCCTAGAGTGCAGTCAAGTTGCTTTGTAAGACATACTTACCCCTCCCCATGAGTAGCCCAGCCAGGCCATGAGGACAGTGGTGGCATGGGGCCCTGTGAGGTGCAGAGGCCCAGGCTCCCTGTGCTCGGGCTCTGGGGGCACAGTGTGCCCTCACCCTGGTGCCCACTGTAGCATGTCACCCACACATTAGGCAGGTGAGTGGGCACAGAGGAGGCCATAAACTTCAAGCAGACTTTTTGACTTTAAAATGAAGAAAAGAATGGTACCTACTGCCTCAGAGTAGTAAAGATTAACTGGGGTATGAGTGTGCAACAGTTTCCTTTTTCGAGTAGTTCCCACCAACTCTGCCCCTCCTTTTTGCTGTACATTGGGGTTGCCTTACAACATCTCACTTTAGTTCCATGACTTGTTAGTTACTTCTGGTTACTTAACCTCATTTGGGTACTTCAGACTTAGTTATGTTATTTGATAGCTTTATATCTTGTTTTGTTCAAAGCTCTCCTCTTCTGTCAAGTCAGACTAAGCTTGTGTCTCCAGCAGTTTGGAATCGACATGAGAGGACCTGGACTGTTTCCATCTATGTCTGTCCCCTGTCTGCTTTCCTGACCGAACAAGTCCCTGATGTGGGGCTGGGAGTGCAAAAGTGGGAAAGCACGGAGGTGTCCTTGCCAGGCAGCCCTTGGTGAGCTTGTAGTCCTCTCCTCGGTCAGCCATGGCGGATGTCATATTTGTGATCGGTGGGATAGATATGGGCATGCAGTGGCCCCAACAGGCCTCACAGGTAAGGGGCTGTGCCCCCTGTAGCTCACTGGGGTCTCCTCAGCCCCTTCCACAATACGGCCTCATGTCACAGTTGACCCTCAGCTAGTGGCTTCGTGCCGCATTCTTCTGAATCCCCTCCAGAGCCACTTGCTTGAAGTCTCAATTCACTGGTGAGAAATACGCATGTCATGGTTTGTTTTTCTTTCTCCTAATAACTGCTGTTAATTGTGCTCAGTTGCATCACCCTTTCACTCTGGTAGCAGGCTTCCTTACTAGCATGTCAACCCATTTTTATCACTTTCCAGCTAATTTTGGTCATTTAAACAGTTACTTACCATTTTTTAAACACTCAGTTCTTTGCATTTTGAAATTTGACTCTCATGTCAGAATCAAAGCTCTCTTCTCTGCCCACTCTTTCCCTGAAAAGGAAAAAAAGAACCCAGTCTGCTACTGGCACCTTGGAGTGGAGGCTGTTTTTGGCTCTCACATGCATCCCTCCCTCCTTGGCAGTAGCAGTGCACTAGCCTGGAGGGGGGAAGGAAGAACCGAGGGGCAGAGTCTCTGTGTCGACTGTTGCAGCGTCCCGCTTCTGTCACGGTTGCAGCTGCCGTCTGTCTACCTCTGTCTAACGGACTGTCCGTTGGCTCATTCTGTGAGGCTGCCATCCCACATGGGCTTTCTCGAAGGACACATTTGCTGGCTCCGTAGGTACCTGGCATTGGAGAGCTGACCTGATGTCTTCATTTCCCCGCTCCCTCCACAGTTAAATCACCTCATTGCCTTGGTCTCCTCGTTAGGTAGAGGCTACTCTCCCATTCAAGGTTCTTGCAGATGCCTCAAGCCTAGCCACCTTCTGTAGTGTCCACTAGACCCGCGGAAAACTCAGGTGTCTTTGTCATGCCAAATGGCTGTTCCAGTGTGTGTGACCGCCCAGCTCTGCCAGCTCTTTCCTGTATGGATTTCTGAGGTAATCTCATCCACTCCCAAGGAGACTCACTGCTACCTAACAACTTTTCTCATGCCAGTATTTTCTTATGCTCGACCCCTCCTGAGTTCCAAAACCATCTTTCCCACTGCCTAGTAAGTCCTATCAGTGTTATACCCCAGAACCGGTTTACTCCCCTTAGCCTACAGCGTTATTCTGGCTAATGGCATCACCTTCCACCTGTTCACATAATCCAGAAACCCGTGAGTCATCCTGCCTCCCTTACCTCACGCCAGCCAGTTCTGTCAGTTCTATGTCCCAATGTCTTTGAATCCATCCCACTTTTCTCTCTGTCTCCCCTTTGCTCCTTGGTTTTGGCCCTCATTATTTCCTTCCTTTTACCCCCAGTTCCATCTCTTGTAGTCTTGTACACTGTGGTCAGAGTGACCTTGCCAAAACACAAATCCCGTTGCATCATTTGCCTGCTTTAAACCCTATTGTGTGAACCTTCATTGCCCTCAGACTAAAGTCCAGTCTTCCATCACATGGCCTGTGAGGCCCCAGCCTGTCTTGACCTTTTTTCCTTTTACTGCCTTTTTCTTCATCTCCCACTGCTAAACCCCAACCTCCTATTCCCTAGCCACACTCAACTACTGTGAGGTGTCCAAATTCAGCATGCTGCTTCATGACCCTGGCTTTTGCTTGGCCCTTGTTTTTTCATGAAGCGTTCTCATTCTCTTTGTACCTTGTAGTCTAACTGGACAACTCCTATTTGTTTTTCAACACCTAGAGGGTAAGTCTTCTGCTCTCAGAAACACTCCCAGGCTGCTTTCTGCTAACCATCATTTTTTATATACACTCACATTATACGAAATATCGTATGTCTTTCTCCCCTTGTTCCCTGCAACTGTCCTCAAGTCACTAAAAGCAAGGATCGTGTCTTACTCATCTTGATAACTGTGGTGCCAAGCCTAAAGTTCCTGGCCTTTCATGGGTGCTCATTGTTAAATAAATGCGAGTAAATCAATAAAGAAATGGCTGAAGAGCTAATGTATAGAAAGTTTTTAAATTCTAGTTTATATCTTTCTGGCTAAGATGTATTATGTTGACCATTTCTTTTACAGTAGTTGGCAGCAGGTTTAAATGCTAAAAAGTGACCCTTATTCTCATTGTAAATTTTTATTTCCTACTTCGTTGGCTCCACTCAACACTTGATTATTTTCATCATATTGTCTTCTTACCCTTGTTTAATCGTGGATAAAGGAGAATGTGGCAATGTCAGAATCACACTCAGATGATATGGAAGGAGATCCAAGGTGATGACTACCTAGAGTAAAAATCCTTGGGGTATATTGGGACACCACAGAAGTTCTCAGTGATGTGCTGCTAAAGCCATGTCTCCTATTCCTGGCCACGAGCCTGGGGGACACAGCCTGCCTGCCTTCTTTACAAGTGAGCTTCATTTTCTTTGATCCACTTGGACTTCCTCTAACTCGTCTTCTCACAGCTCTTGAGGGCTTTGCAAGGAACTGCCAGGACTAATGAAAGCACAATTTGAAAATCATCTTTACGCACATTCACTAAATAATGTGTCTGTCAGCAGGTGTGGCTCTGTGTCTGTGGTGAGCCCCCTTCTCTGCTGGGACCTTGTCCCAGTGCCTGGAGAGCACCTTCTCAAACTGTAGACCTCGCTGGCACTGGGACTGATCTGAGTGCCCCTGCCAGCCTGCCCACCCTCAGAAAAGAAGCTGTGGAGGGCTAGGTCTCACCGAGAGCTCACCATCTCCACTCTAGACTAGGCCCAGAGACCCTGCAGCCAGGCTGCCTGACTCATAAGCAGCGTGGGTCTCTGGCTTTGGTTTCCACACAGCCTCCCAGCTTGTTTCTTCATCTGTAAAATGGGTGGCTTTCAATGACTACTGTGGCTCCGTTGAGATCAGCAGAAGGGCGTTTCCCTTTATGATCCCTTTGCTCTTCCAGCTCTAACATCTTACCCAGACACACACACACAGATCTCGAATTTCTGGTCTGCACTTCTAGGGCACACTAATATCGAATCAGCATTTGGTTCTATGCTCCATCCAACAGTTGATTAGGTAAACCCTGGACAAAGTACCTAATGCCTTTGGGCCTCCACTTCTAAACCTACAGAATAAGGAAATTAAATGATCTCCAAGGTCCATTTTGCTTTAAAATTCTGAATAGATCAGAGGGTTAAAGAAATCCTCAGACCCCATTTATGTCACAGAGCTGCTGCCCATGGGGGCCATAATACAGAAACGTGTCCCTTGATCGAAGCAGAGGTATTTATTATACACACACTGTGTCCCCAGCACAGAGAGTCAACTTTGCCAATGTGTTAATGCTTACCTAGGCCTGTACTACATTAGACATTCTGGAGCTAGGTAATATCCTTAAATTTATCTTTACCTTTGTAAATACAACTGTGTAATTGAGCTTCATCTGATTGTTTTAGGGTCACCAAGAGACTGCCTCTAATGGCCCTAAGTGGCTCTGTATGCATAGAAAAATGGTTAGTCGGTTAGTCTAGTTCCTACCAGCTCTTTTAGGACTGCTTATCGTTGTTGTTTTCTTCTGGAATTTAACAGGAAAATTAGCTTAAAGTAACTAGTTATTTTTAAAAAGCGCTCAAAGCATCTATTTTTCATAGCTGTGCAAAAGTAAAAGAGAAATAATATTCATTTTTCACTTCATGCAAGAACCTCACTTGCATGAGGTTCTCGAAATAGAAAATCATAATCAGGACAACTTTTCACTTCTTCAGATGTTTTATATAGAATATCATTTGGCTTCTAAATCTGTGATTCCTTTTTTGTCTGTGGCTCCAGATTTTCATAATCTACCACTATTAAGCAGAAGTGGTAATTTATGAAGAAATTTGGGTTTGAAATGCTTATTATTTTCATGAAGATAAAAAGTAAAATGAGAATGTTAACCATTTGAGTCCTGTTGCTGACGGGCACTGAGGGAAGTTGAGGCCCATTTCTCTCCCACTGCAGTAGTTCCTCTGAAAGTCTCCCTTACCATCTTAAAAAACAAAAACAAAAAAGCATTGGGTCTTCTTAGCATTATAGATATTCTTTTGGAACTAGTAGTTATGTTAAATAAGGTGAAGACAGCCATGGGAAAACCAAAAATTGTGTCTAGAATTGTAACAATTTAAAAGTAATTATAAATGTTGAGAGAGAGAAAAATACAGAAAAAAGATGTATTTACAGAGGGTAAATACATGTGCTATATGTAGATGTATATAAATAGGTTATATTTAAATCTGTTAGCATTTTGTTAGGACTTTTAAAATTCTCACACTTAAAGCAAGTATTTAATTTTTACAAATCTTTTAACGCTAATATGGGATTTAGGAATGATTAATCGCCAACAAACTCAACAGTTCTAAGAACAAAGCAAAATTATAGTTAAAAAATTCAAGCCTAGTAATGCATTTTATATAATGATAGAACAATTAGTTATAAAATAGACATTTTTAGGTCTCTTCGATGACTGTATTTAAGTCCTTGTATTATATCTTTTAAAATAGCTTTTGTTCCCTTTTTTTTCTTTTAGTTTAAAATGTTTTAAATCAAAATACTACATGTATGCTGGGCATGATGGCTCATGCCTATAATCTCAACACTTTGGAAGGCCAAGGTGGGAGGACTGCCTGAGCCCAGGAGTTCGAGATCAGCCTGGGCAACATGGCGAGACACCGTCTCTATTAAAAAAAAAAAAAAAAAAAAGATAGGTATCTAAAGCAGCCAAATTCATAGAAATAGAAATTAAAGTGGCAGTTACCAGGGGCAGGAGAAAGGGGAAATGGGAAGTTATTTAATGGATAGTTTCAGATCTGCAGATGAAAAAGTTCTGAAGATCTGTTTCACAATAGTAACAATATGCTTAACACTACTGAGCTATACATTTTAAAATGGTTAATGTGGTAAATTTTGTTATGTGTTTTTTACTACAATAAAAAATGATACATGAAAATATAAAGATTAGATAGAATTTTAAGAATTATCAGTGTCTTTTTCTTCTTCTTTTTTTTTTTCATCCCAGTCTGCTACTTAGGGGCAGTCATCTTTTCATTTTTTAAGATGTAAATTACATATAGTAAAGTTTCCCTTTTTAGTATACAGCAATAGTGTTGTTTGTTTTGATTCAGGGCATACACGCACAGGTTTGTAGTATGGGTATGTTACATGATGCTGAGTTTTGAGGTTCTAATAATCCCGTTACCCAAGTGGTGAATATGGTACCTGATAGGTAGCCTTTCGGCCCTGGCTCCCCTCCCTCCCCACTTCTGGAGTCTCCAGTGTTTATTGTTCCCATCTTTGAGTTCTACGTGTTTGGAAAAACAGTAGGCATACTACCACTACAATTTAGATATGAGATAGTTCCATCACCCACAAAAATCCCCCTCCTCTACCCCAAGTTTCTGGGAACTTCTGATCTGGTTTTTGTCTCTATAGTTTTACCACCTTCTCCAGAATGTCTCATAAATGGAATCATATGATTTGCAATCTTTGAATGCGGTTTCTTTCTCTTACCATACTATATTTGAGATTCATTCAGGTTGTTATGTGTATCAGTAGTTTGTTTCTTTGTATTGCTGAGTATTATGCCATTGTCTAGATGTACCATAGTTTGTTATCCATTCTCCAGTTGAGTGACATTTGGTTTGTCTCTAGTTTGGGATGTTTAAAAATAAAGTCACTCTAAGCATTCATGTCCAAATTTTTGTGGTAACATGTTTTCATTTCTCTTGGGTAAATAACTTGAATTGTGATTACTGGTTTTTATGGAAACTGTGTCTAACTTTATAAATAAGTGCAAAACTCTTCTGCAAAGTGGTTGTACCATTTTGCATTCCCATCATCAATATATGTGTTCCAATTTTTCTGCCTTCTTTTCAGCATTTTGTATATTCAGGTTTAAAATTTTAAACTATATTTTAGCTATTCTGATAGGTGTGTAGTGGCATATCATTATGGTTTTAATTTGCATTTCTCTAACAATTAATGGTGTTCAGCATTTTTTCCAGGTGCTTATTTACCATCCATATATCTTTGATAAAGTGACTGTTCATGTCATTTGCCCTTTTCTTTTATTGGGTTGTTTGTTTTCTTGCTATTGAGTTTTGAGTTCTTTATATATTCTGGATATAAGTCCTTTATCAGATATGTGACTTGCGGTACTTAATTCTGGTCTATAGTTTGTTTTTTCATTCTTGTAACATTATCTTTCAAAAAACAAGTTTTCATTATGGTAAAAGTCCACTTTATCCATTTTTTTTCTTCCATGGATTGTGCTTTTGGTGTCTTACCTAAGAAATCTTTACTGGTTCAGGTTCAAAAGATTTCTCTTACGTTTTCTTATAGAAGTTTTATAGGTTGGGATTTTACAGTTAGGTCTATGATCCATTTTAAGTTAATATTTCATATGGTGTAAAGAATGGATCAGTTGTATTTGTTTTTTGCAGTTGTTCCAGTACCATTTGCTGAAGACTTTTCTGAATTGCTTTACATATTTGTGGAAAATCGATTTGCTGCGTGTGTGTATGTGTGTGTTTATCTTTGACTAATCTGTTTCATTCCGTTACTCTATGTCTGTCCTTTTACTAGTACCACACTATGGTGATGCAAATAGCTTTACAGAAAATCTTGAGATCTGGTAATGGGAGTTCAGCTTTGTTCTTTTTCAAAAATTGTTTCAATTATTCTAGTTTCTTAGCTTTTATACACAAATTTTAGAATCACTTTGTCATTTTCAATAAAATGTCTTAGAATTTTGATAGAGATTATACTGAATCTATACGGTAGCTGGGAAGTGTGGAATTGATAGCTTAATGGTATTATCTTCTAATCCACAGATGGAGTATCTTGTCATTTGTCAGGTGCTCTTTGATTTCTTTCAGCAATGTTTTATAGTTTTCAGCATAGAGTTCTTCTACATATTTTCTTAGATTTATACCTATTTCATGTATTTTTGTTTTAAAATTTCACTTTGTGTTCATTGCTGGTATATAGAAATATATTTGATATTTGTACATTGAAATTCTAGCTCATGACCTCGAGAAACTTTTATCTTGTTAGTTCTAATAATTTATTTGCAGATTTTTGGGGGAGTGTCCACATAGATAGTCATGTTTTCTGTGAATAGATTTTTTTTTTTTCTTTCTAGTCTGGATGACTTTTATTCTTTTTCTTGCCTTATTGCCTGGCTGTTACCTTCAGTCTGATGTTGAATAGGAATGCTGAGAGTAGACTCTTGCCTTGTTCCCAGCCTTGGGGGAAAGCATTCATTCTTTTACTGTTACGTATGATGTCTGCTGAATGTTTTTTGTAGATGCCCCTTATCAGGTTGAGGAAGTTTCCTTCAGTTCCTATTTTGCTTAAAGTTTTTCTTTTTTCCTTTTTTAAAAATCATGAATGGATGGTGATTTTGTCAAATGCTTTTTTTTTTTTGCATGTAATGAGATTATATTTTTTTCTTCGTAGTCTGTTGATAGGGTGAATTACGTGATTTTTGAATGTTTGCTTTGCATTCCCAGGATAAATGCCATTTGTTAATAATATATTACTCTTTTTATATATAGTTGGATTTGATTTGCTAAAATTTTATTAAGAACTTTTGCATCTATGTTTATCAGAGCTATTAGTCTGTAGTTTTTCTTTTTTATAATGTCTTTATCTGACTTTAGTGTTAAGGGAGTGCTGGCCTCATAGAATGAGTTGTAAAGTGGTTTTTTAAAATTTTCTCTCTTTCTTTAGTCTTGTGGAAGAGTTTGTATAGAATTGGTGTTATTTCTTTCTTTAAATATTTAGTGGAATTTACCAGTGAAACCATTTGAGCTTGAGGTTCTCTTTATAGAAAGAGTTTAAACTATAAATTCAATTTTGTAAATACATACAGGACTATTCAAGTTATCTGTTTCTTCTCATATGAGTTTTGGTAGTTTATGTCTTTATAAGAATTTGTCCATTTTTGTTTAAATTTTTAAATTTATCGAAATAAATTTTGATATGCCTTGTTTTTATTTTCATTCAGTTCAAAATACTTCCTAATTTTCCTTTTGATTGCTTATTTGACCCATGGGTTACTTAGATGTGTGTATCTTTTCCCCAAGTATTTGGAAATTTTTCAGATAATCTCATGTTATTGATTTCTAGTTTAATTACATTGTAGTCAGAGAACATAATGATAAAATCGACCTTTTATCATTATGTAATGACCTTTATTCTTTATAATATTCTTTGCACTGCAGTCTACTTTGAGTTATTGTAATATAGCCACCTCAGCTTTCTTTTATTGTTAACATGGCATATCTTCTTCCATGTTCTTATTGTACCTATTTGTGTTTTTATATTTAAAGTATATTTCTTATAGGCAGCATATAATTGTGTCTTGGTTTTTCATCCAAATTGGCAATATCTGCCTTTTAATTGAGGTGCTTAATTGAGACCATTTATATTTAATGTGATTATTGTTTTCTTTTCTCCTTCTCCTCCTCCTTCTTCTTCTTCTTCTTCCTCTTCTTCCTCTTCTCCTTCTCCTCCTCCTCCTCCTCCTTCTCC
>NW_012111031.1:7842713-7849978 GCF_000951035.1 Colobus angolensis palliatus
TTCTTCTTCTTCTTCCTCTTTTCTTCTTTTCTTCCTTTTTTTTTTTTTGAGACAAAGTCTTGCTCTGTTCCCCAGGATGGAGCGCAGTGGCGCAATCTTGACTCACTGCAAACTCTGCCTCCCAGGTTCAAGCGATTCTCCTGCCTCAGCCTCCCAAGTAGCTGGGATTACAGGCATGCGCCACCATGCATGGCTAATTTTTGTATTTTTAGTAGAGATGGGTTTTTACCATGTTGGCCAGGCTGGTCTTGAACTTAAGTGACCCACCCACCTGGGCTTCCCAAAGTGCTGGGATTACAGGTGTGAGCCACCACGCCCAGCCTAATGTGATTATTGATACAGTTGGTTAAATCTGCTATCTTGGTATTCATTTTTTATTCTATTATTTATTCCCCTTTTATTCTGCTTTCTTTTACATTATACATTTTTTATGATTCCGTTTTATCCTCCTGTGTTAGCTTATTAGATTTACAGTTTATAGCATACATCTTTAACTTACCATAATGTACTCAGCAGTATACTTCCCTTCCCCCTTCTTAGCCCTTGTTCTATCTTTGTCATACATTTACATCTACATATTGTAGTACACTCCCATACATTGTTATTTTTGCTTTAAACAGTCAATGATTATTATAGACAGAGCCTCAGTGTGTTGCCCAGGATGGCCTCAAACTCCTAGCTAGGCTCAAGTAGTTCTCCCACCTCAGCCTCTTGAGAAGTTGGGACTACAGGTATGTGGCACTACACCTGGCAACAGTCAGTTATCTTAGATTTAAATAGTAAGGGGGAGAAGTTTTTGTATTTAACCATTAGTTATCATTTCTGGTACTCTTCATTCTCTTGCATAGATCTAGTTTTTTCATCTGGTATCATTTTCCTTCTGTCTGAAGGAGTTACAGTGATGAATCCTTCCAGCTTTTGTCTGAAAAAGTCTTAATTTCACCTTAAATTTCTGAAAGATGTTTTCACTGGGCATAGAATTACAGATTGACAGGGTTTTTTTTTCTTTCAGTTAAAGATGTTGCTGCACTGTCTTCTGTCTAGCATTGTTTCCAACCAGAAGTCAGCTATCATTCTTATCTTTGTTGCTCTGTACATAACCTAGTTTTTTTCCTTTGGCAGCTTCTGAGATTTTCTCACTGATAGTAAGCAATTTGATTATGATACACCTTGTAGACTTCTTCACAGTTCTCATTTGGGGTTTAGATTCTTGGATCTGTAGGTTATTGTTTTTAAAAAATGCGAGGAAAATTACCATTATTTCTTAAAATATTTTCTCTCCTTTTTTCTTTCTTTTTTCAGGGACTTCACTACAGATATATTTGGTTGCTTGAAACTGCCCCACAGCTTATTGACACTTTGTTCTTTTTTTGATTTGTTTTTCTTTTGTTTGTTTGTTTGATTTTTGAGTCTCGCTCTGTGGCCCAGGCTGGAGTGCAGTGGTGCAATCTCAGCTCACTCCAACCTCCGCCTCCTTCAAGCAATTCTCCAGCCTCAGCCTCCCGAGTAGCTGGGATTACAGGTGCATGCCCCCACGCCTGACTATTTTATATTTTTAGTAGAGACGGGGTTTCACCATATTGGCCAGGCTTGTCTCGAACTCCTGACCTAAAGAGATACACCTGCCTTGGCCTCCCAAAGTGCTGGGATTACAGGCGTGAGCCACCACACCTGGCCGATTTGTTCTTTTGATTCAATGTTTCTTCTGTGTTCTATTTTGGATAATTTCTGTTGCTCATTTATCACTAATACTTCTTCTGCCCTATCTAATCTACTGTTAATCTCATCTAGTGTATTTTTCTTCTCAAATATTGTATTTTTCACCTTGATAATTTAATTTAGGTTTTCTTTCATTTCTCATACCTGTCCTTAATATGCTAATGTTTTCTTCTACTTTCTTGAACATATGAAATATAGTTGTAACTGTTTTTAATGTTCCTGTCTATAAATCATCTTTGTCATATCTGGGTCACTTTGATTAACTTTTCTCCTCATGAGTCATATTTCCCTGCTTGTTTATATGCCTGGTACTTTTTATTGGATGCCAGACATTGTGAATTATTGGATGCTAGAGACTTTATTAAATATTCTTGAGCTTTCTTTTGAGAGAAAATTAAGTTACTTGGAAACAGTTTGACCTTTCAAGGCTTCCTTTTAAACTGCTTTATGTAGGACCAAAACACCCTTCAGTCTAGGACTCATTTTTCCCTTAAAGTAGTCCTACACTGAAGGGAATTAGAATTCTTCTAAGCATTCAGAAGGAGACTTAGGCAGTATACTTCTGAATATCTGATGTCCCTGTTTACAGAGTTTTTTCATTTAGGCTGGTGGGTGGTAATACCAACTGTGCCTACCCTATGTGATTTCTGAAAATTGTTCTGCCTGCTTCTTTTTGGTGGTTCTCTCCCAAGCCTCTGGTAGTTTCCTACATGCAGGTGTGGTAAGGACTCTGCTGAAGCCTGGAAGCAGGAAAAGTGCTGCAGATCTCTATAAACCTTTTAAAGTGTGTTGTGTTTTTTTAATCAAAATACATGTACATACCCAAAGAACAAATAGAATGAATAGGGAAAAAAAATAGCAGTTCCCTTTTTTCACTCATCCAGTCGGTGCCTTAGACGCAGCCACTTTTAAATTTTAGTTGTTTTTTCTCGTCTTTACCTCCACATTTCTATGTAATATATTTATACTTACACTATTTCTTGCTTTTTCCATTTTAGATTTTAGGTAATCAAGTTGTAGTAGATTAGGATTTAGCACTTCTAAACCATTCCTGCCATGCAATTTTTCTTCCTGTTACCTTCTCAATAAAGTCAACTTTTTAAAGGTAAATCCATAAAAAAATGAAAAAATAATATGGGTCATGTAGATTTTATTTATGAGTATTCTGTGTTTCCTTCCTTGCTCTGTTTTCAAACTGCTTTGAGCTTATCTAATTGTTCCATTAGATCTATCATATACCTATCAGTAGCTCCCCTGTACCCTGCAAATGCTTAGATATGTTAGATAATCTGTGTGTTCATTAGCACGGAAGCTCTCCCTCCTGGAGTTCTCCAGCTTCCCTTACCATTGCAGACCAGGTACAGACCAGCTGCAGCTTGGGCTTGTCCAGCAGCAGTCCCCCTGAGATCTCCCTGGACTTCAGCCTGCTGATGCCCTTCCTTTCCTCCACTATCTGAGTCCCTAGTTCCTATTTCCCATGCCTGCCTTTTTTCTTGATTTGCTCCTCCATTTTGGTGTCTGAAATATCTAAAAATGTTTTAATTCTACCTTTACACTCAAATGATGATTTGGCCAAATAAAGAATTCTGGATAAAAAACTCGATTCTCTCAGAATTTTAAAGACATTTTCTTCATCTTTTTCTGGCTGGCAGCAAAGTGGTTCTGTTGCTAGTCCCTGTGTTTGTAACTTTTTTCTTCCATTTGGAAGCTTTTAGGATTTTCTCTGTCTGCCTAGTGATTAAGGTTTCAGGGTGGTGTGCTTTGGTGGAGGGCTTTTTCATTTCTTGTGGTGGGCATTTGGTCATCTCATTTAACTGGAAACTTGTGTCCTTCAGTTCTGGAACAATTCTTAAATTATTTGATAATTCTCTTCCTTCTGTTCTCTCTCCAAAATAGAAATGCATCCTGTTTTGATGTTGGACCTCCTAGATTTATCCCTTAAGTTTCTCTTCCGATTCTTTGTTTGTTTGTTTTTGAGACAGAGCCTTGCCCTGTTGCTCAGGCTGGAGTGCAATGATGCATGCAATCTCAGCTCACTGCAACCTCTGCCTCCCGGGTTCAAGCAATTCTTCGTCAGCCTCCCCAGTAGCTGGGATTATAGACGTGTGCGACCACGTCAGCTAATTTATTTGTTTTTTTTTAAGTATAGACAGGGGTTTACCATGTTGACAAGGCTGGTCTTGAACTCCTGACCTCAAGTGATCCGCCCACCTCACCCTCTCAAAGTGCTGGGATTACAGGCATGAGCCACCGCGTTTGCGCCCAGCCACTGTTCTTTTTGGAAGCTTTTTCCAATCAGCCTTTCTGTGGAGATAAGGAAATGTAAAATGTGGTTGAATTTAACAGCCATTTCTTTGGCATTTCTTCTAGTTTTGACAGTGTGTGGGACCCAACACTAAAACATTATTTGTTGTTTATCTGCCATTCACATTTAACTGATAGTCCTGTAGTTTCATTTCTTAAACCTGGTAAGTATATTCACATGCCTAGTGAGAGTAAACTAGAAAAATGGAGGTGACGTGGGAGTCCTTAGACAGGAGTGATTTGGGCAGGTACAGGGTAATGTGCCTTCGCTTCTTTCCTGGCAGTTGTTTTAGATTTGCAAGGAGTTTGGATAGGGGGAGAAAGAGGTTACTCTACTTGAGTGCTGAATCTCTGACTGTACCTGTGTTGGCCAAGTCAGATCAAGTTTGGAAGAAAAGCACATGTTATAGGAACCAGAAACACTCAGGCCTGTTCCTCTTTTCCTATCCTGTCATGCTTGCTACCAATATGCAGTAGCGGTTGAATTGGAGTCTATGTAAAAAGGCTCTTAGGGTCAATCTCAGTTGTCCAGGCTGTTTAATGTGTATGAGTTCCCACTGGGGTGGTACCTCCTGATCTCTACTCAGTGCCTGAAATGGACTTATATGGTCCATGACTTTAAGGATCTCTCCTGGAAGCCTTGTAGTGTTTTTCTCCGCCCTGTCAGCAAGTCTCAGTGAGCTCTGACGAGGCACCAGACATATGGATCGTTTGTCTTGCAATTAGAAGAGCCTTTGAATGTAATTCTAGCCATTTGTGCCACAGACATTTCTGATCCAAGGGTTTTCCCTCCATGTAGCTTTCCATTTCCTTTGCCTTCTTTTTCAAATTATCTTTTCAGTTTTCATACAAAAGTCTAGTTTTAAAGGAATCTAGCGTATTTACATGAAATATAGGAAAAGATTAGATTGCTAATCATTTTATTAGCTGCAAATCCTTTGGCTCAACAAATTCTCCAGAAGTGTGCACACACACATACATGTTCAAGGATGTATGTAGAAGGATGTTTCTTGCAATTTTATTTAAAATATCCAAGTATTAACAATAACTGTAATGTCTTTCAATAGGGAAATGGGTTAAATAGACTATGGTTGCTTATATTTGCTTCTCTTGCTTGATACAATGGATGATCAGTTAAAATGATTCAAATAAAAACAGCTTTCTGTTTATGTTGGAGAACAGCATGAATAAATTCAGTTAATTTAGTAATTTTTTAAAACTCCAGTGGGAATTTAAAAATTTTTCATATGACCTTAGAGTTTTGTTTTTTAAAGCTCTTTTTATAGCTTCAATGGTGCTTGAATACCTTTTTTTCGTGAAGTTGGCATTCAGTTAAAATATGTACATGGAATTTAGCATACAAATAGTTTTAGGTATAGCTTTAACTTTCAAAATATAGAAACCATCATGCAGTAAATAATATTCTGGTTAGCATTCATAGACTTAGGGGCCACATGCCTGCTTCCCAAATAATTATGATTTCTAAGCTTATACTTAGTCTCTTTTTATTGGAAATTGATATCTTTTTTTAAAAAAAATAAGCATCATGAGTTAATGTTTAATTTTTATAAATTATAAATATGCTAACAATTACTGTTACTTTAAAGCCAAACCTTAAAATTTGGAGAATATGAACCTTTCAGTAAAAAGGGAATCTCATCGCTTTATAGTTGGTCACACTTTGGTTTTTAACCCAAAAGAGAATTGTGGTCTTCATCATCTACTGCACTCACCAGATCTGGTCTGGTTCCTAGTCACTTTGGACAGTTTCTGAAAACCAAATGCACCTACCCCCACTATCAGCATTGAGTCAACTTAAAAATTGTCTAAATGGCTCTGATGGCAATTTTAGGAAAGGATGCTGCTTGAGGAAAAATGCTTATTTGGGGGAGAAGACGGTGTGTGTGTGTGCATGTGCGTGTATTACATATATATGTTCTACGGTCAGATTGTATGTTGGAATTACTTGTGATGAGACAATTTTATCTACAGATTAGAGAGGTCTCCCCAAGTACTTTGTCGATTTTTTGGATTTTATATTATCATGCCATTAGAGGGCAGTATTGTAGAGGTTAAGTTTTCTTTCTCGCATGTATTGACTTGCAAACTGTTTATGTTATAATTAAGTAAACTTCAGGGCTTAGATTTCTAGTATATTAAGTTGTAGCCTTAATTGATGCATCCCTGAAAGTATTTTAAATTAATATAGGAAATGTTGAAAGGGTTAAGCTGTTTTATTCCCACATCTCTTGATTTTGGTTTGGAGAAGAGAATTATTTGGTCAGTGTGGCCAAGAGAGTGAAACAGAGGTGAGCCTACAGCATCTATTGGCTGCTTAACTATTTTTAACCACTATTATATCCTCCTTTTTCTGGTTCTGGACACGCAAACGCGCAAAGAGACTAACTTCAAGGATTTGTGTGCTTTGAATACATACTTTACCATATTTCAATCCCTCTGATGTAAGAAGGCTCACAGGATTGAAGGTTTGAGTCTTAGAGGAATTGTTACTCAGCTTCCAAAAACGTGCCTTAGGGACTTACTAAAAATAGATCTATGTGGAATTCAACCTGTGGATTGACTTTTCTAGGTCTAAATAGAAGAAGGCATATTTAATTACTGAGGAGAAGGTGCTAATAGGGAGATATGATTTTAAGGTTTGTGGCTCTGGGGGCTTTTTGGGAAGATCCTGGATTTTATCTGGAGTCTTTCCCTCATGCCTAGCAAAGAATAGAGTTTTTTGTTTTGTTTCTATAAAACAAAAAGTAGTATCTCTCAAAGAGTAAATGTGATTTTTTTTTCCCTCTAAAATTAAAAAAAAGTATGATCGCAGGATGATTATTATCCTTAAAAGTAAAACCGTCTATAAAATCCTCCCAGTACCGCTGCCGGTAAGAACTAGATAATTGAAATCAAGACACTCGAGCTCTTGCAAGTCTTACAGTGGTGGGACTGGGCATGCCCAGTAGCTCAGACGGTTCTGGTTGCAAATAGGAAGCTTTCGCCGTTCAGCAGCCGCGGGACACAGCTCCGGGGTCGGGGTCTGACTCCCTTAAACGTAAGCACGTGCGGGGGCCCCTATAGTATTTTTCAGGGACCCTTCACATTTTCTGCCGAAGCAGTGGCCCAGTGTTCTGAGGCCGCCCTGGAAACCTGTGGGCCCAGCACCCTACTCCCTCTGAGCACGGCCCTCGCCAGGCCAGCCCACCCCACAAGCGGGATCCGGAGAATGGGGGCGGAGG
>NW_012111031.1:7850063-7896916 GCF_000951035.1 Colobus angolensis palliatus
CCGGGAGTCCTGGTCTAGAGCTGAGTGGAGCCCGGCTGCGGATCTGGGAAGCGGCTCTGCACGGCACTGGGATCCGCATCTTCCTGGGATCACGAAGCCCCAGAAGCTGGGTTTCTTTAAATTAGGACTGCCGTTTTCTATTTCTCCCTGGGCTGCGGAAAGCCAGAAGATTTTTATCTAGCTTATACAAGGCTGCTGGTGTTCCCTCTTTTTTTCCACGAGGGTGTTTTTGGCTGCAATTGCATGAAATCCCAATGGTGTAGACCAGTGGCGATGGATCTAGGAGTTTACCAACTGAGACATTTTTCAATTTCTTTCTTGTCATCCTTGCTGGGGACTGAAAACGCTTCTGTGAGACTTGATAATAGGTAAATGTCGGCTAGGATAGTTTCTTTAAATTTATTCGTGGGATACTTACAATAATACAGGTGAAAGATAGCCAGGAGAATTCCTTTGTCCATTGCTGAGAGATTATGGTGACATGGATGTTGCTTTTCGAAATGTTTAGAATAACCTTATTTTTTCAAATCTGGCCAGAGAACAGGCTTTCCCCACATTATGTAATTTAGTCCTTTGTGGCTTACTAAAATAGGGAGATGCCTGGATATTTCGTTAGTAAGAGAGGGGCTGGCATTTTCTGGAGGGTGATACATTACATAGTGTTAAAGAATATTCAAAATATGATGCTAGCAATATCACAAAATTGGAAGATCCTTTTTATCTTGGACGCTTAAGATAAATTCCATTTATCGATGACCTTTTTCCCTCCTCTTTTTCAGCTCCTCTGGTGCAAGTGTGGTAGCTATTGACAACAAAATCGAGCAAGCTATGGTATGTACTGATGAAAAATCATTTATAGTAAATGTGGGCACAGCACAAAAATAAGATGTTTTGTGGAACCAGTGCATCCCTACGTTCAGATGATGTTGATTGCTCTTGATGCGCGTAGAAATGCCGGCGCTGTCTCCATTCGGCCAGCGTGGAGCCACCTAACACGGCAGCCGTGGAGGGAGAAAGGGGCCCTGCGGGTATTAAATAATCTCCTTCCTGGGACTGGTTTCACACGAGGGGATTTTCTCACGGTGACCCTTTTTGCTGGGGATTTATTAGGGAAGCAAGCACTGGCCCAGTGTCTCCTATGGCTGGTCGTGAGCACACCTTTAGCGATGTGGCTTTACTAGGAATCCTAACATTTTACTAGGGAGCCGGGAGGTGGGGAGGGCCCCAGAAGTCGGGATCCTGGGTAAGGGCCTTCTAGACGGTGCACAAACGGGTCCTCGGTGGCGCGGGCTCCTGCACAATGAAGAAGAATCGGAGAAAAGTTTTGTTTTCTTAGCCTGCGCCTGGATTTCTCCTATTTTTTATTTCCGCCTTGGCCGTTCTTTGTTATTGGAGCAGCGCCTGTGGCTCTTCTCACGGGATTCTCTGCCCACTGTTGCTAGGCAAACTCTGAACCTTTAATTCGGAGCTATAAATAACTCGGGCTCCCATTGGCTGCGACGTCTACCCAGGTTTCTGTGATGTCAGCTTAATCACGAAAAGGGGGGGGGAGTGGGGGGGCGGGGTGGAGGCAAGAAAATGCGGCAACATGTTCGGTAGGAACTGGCTGCAGCCGGTGCTGAAGGAGGTGGCTCCGGGCGAGCGCGGGGCGGGGCCTGGGGGCGCGGACGCGGTGGGCGCGCTGTGGCCTGGACATCCCCGCTGCTGGTCTCACTCGGGGACCCAGCGCCCGGCTCTGGCCCAGTCTCAGATAGGAAGCCGGACTTGGGCGTTTCTGGCCAACGTCTGTAGAGAAGCACAGACTTTTACAAAGCTTGATCGTTTATACGATAAACTCAAGTATTGTACAGTCATGGCTGTATTCAGATTTCCCCAAGTGTCATTGAACGAACTTTAAAGGCGGAATATGTAAATAGGGAGAGCCATATACAATAATGTCTTAGAAACTCAGAGTCCAGAAAATAGCAAATAGTGAGTTAAACCTTTTCTCTCTTCTTTGCAGGATCTAGTGAAAAGCCATTTGATGTATGCGGTCAGAGAAGAAGTGGAGGTCCTCAAAGAGCAAATCAAAGAACTAATAGAGAAAAATTCCCAGCTGGAGCAGGAGAACAATCTGCTGAAGACACTGGCCAGTCCTGAGCAGCTTGCCCAGTTTCAGGCACAGCTGCAGACTGGCTCCCCACCTGCCACCACCCAGCCACAGGGCACCACACAGCCCCCCGCCCAGCCAGCATCGCAGGGCTCAGGACCAACCGCATAGCTGCCTATGCCCCCGCAGAACTGGCTGCTGCGTGTGAACTGAACAGACGGAGAAGATGTGCTAGGGAGAATCTGCCTCCACAGTCACCCATTTCATTGCTCGCTGCGAAAGAGACGTGAGACTGACATATGCCATTCTCTCTTTTCCAGTATTAAACACTCATATGCTTATGGCTTGGAGAAATTTCTTAGTTGAGTGAATTAAAGGTTAATCCGAGAATTAGCATGGATATACTGGGACCTCATGCAGCTTGGCAGATATCTGAGAAATGGTTTAATTCATGTTCAGGAGCTGTGTGCCTTTCCATCCCTTCCGGCTCCCTACCCCTCACTTCCAAGGGTTCTCTCTCCTGCTTGCGCTTAGTGTCCTACATGGGGTTGTGAAGCGATGGAGCTCCTCACTGGACTCGCCTCTCTCCTCCCCCCAGGAGGAGCTTGAAAGGAGGGTAAAAAGACTAAAATGAGGGGGAACAGAGTTCACTGTACAAATTTGACGACTGTCACCAAAATCCATAAAAAAAAATAGTACTGTGCCTCTTCTCAAACAGTGGATGACACAAAACTATGAGAGTGACAAAATGGTGACAGGTAGCTGGGATCTAGGCTATCTTACCATGAAGGTTGTTTTGCTTATTGTATATTTGTGTATGTAGTGTAACTATTTTGTACAATAGAGGACTGTAACTACTATTTAGGTTGTACAGATTGAAATTTAGGTGTTTCATTGGCTGTCTGAGGAGGTGTGGACTTTTATATATAGATCTACATAAAAACTGCTACATGACAAAAACCACACCTAAAGAAATTTGAAGAATTTGGCACAGTTACTCACTTTGTGTAGTCTGAAATCTAGCTGCTGAATACCCTGAAGTAAATCCCTGTTCACTGAAGTCTTTCAATTGAGCTGGTTGAATACTTTGAAAAATGCTCAATTCTAGCTAACGAAATGGATTTCCCAGTAGGGGTTTCTGCATATCACCTGTATAGTAGTTATATGCATATGTTTCTGTGCATGTTCTCTACACAGTTGTAAGGTGTCACTGTATTTAACTGTTGCACTTGTCAACTTTCAATAAAGCATATAAAATGTTGATAAACAAGTGTTTTCATATGACCCTGTTAATATAATGGCAATCATTTCCACAACTGTTTCCAGGTAAAGTTTAACAGTTTGACTAGTAAAATCCTGAAGGGGAGTGGAATGGTTGGAAAAGTCGGGGCATGATTTGACTACATCAAGTAAAAGGAAATTGACACTGCATTGTTCAGCCGGTAAGGTAAGAGACCGTGGAGGAGTCCAGCTCAATTCTAATTACTGTGTGACTTGGACAGGTTGCTTCACTCCTGGACGGATGTGGGGGTTTGAAAGAGATAATCTCTTACATTCCCCTTTGGCTTTAAAATTCTAGGAGTCCATGAAAATCTTAATCTTCCACTTTTTGTTGAACTGACGAAGAAGGAGCCTTATTTGTATAATTGCAATAAGCAGATCTAGGATCAAAAGACTGAAGTTGGAGAAGCTGATTTCCACTTTAAGAACCCTGTCACCCTGGGTTGGGATGTTTCTCCTAGTGTAGATGAGTTTCTAGCTCCTGGGATAATAATTGGTTTTGTCTAAGCAAAAGATGATTCGGGGTAGGACCGCATGAGTAAGGATGTCCTTGCAGTTGATTCCGCATGACTATAAAATAGACCAAAATTAAAACCACAAAGGAATCCTGAAGCAGATTGGCACCTGAGGAGTGAGCCTGAGGGATCCTCCTCTGCAGTAGGAGTAATGTGAGCGAGCAAGTGAATGGGTGGGTTTACCAGCTGTGCAATCTATCAACCTGGGACCTCAGCAGTGGCCCCCTGCCCAGTGGGAAGTATGCCAATCCCAAGCTCTAAGGCTTGTCTTAAGTCCTTGCAGGACAAGGACAACTTTCTGAATCCTTCATTTCTCTAATCTAGAGCTGGTGGGAGATTGAGAAGTGAATAGGACATCCGAGCTTCCTGAAAAGAATTGTTTGATAATGTGCATGCATTATAAAGTGGTGACACGGGCCTCCTATTGAAATGATGGATGGCTCACTGCCATAGGCTGATAGCAGTTGTCATAAAGATATTTGGGGGGAATTTCAAGAGGACTTGAAAAAAAATCTTTGTCGTATTGGCTTGTTGGTTATATAACTTCAACTTTAATAAAGGAATACTTACGTAGTCATTACATTTCCTTGAAAAAGAAAACCATAGTGAATAGAAATCCCTAGCGAATTCATTTTTTATGTTTTTAATGAAGATCCTTAAAATACCATAGGTGGTAATCGTGGAAAATTTGAAAAATCTCATGTCAGTGTATTAAGATGGTGGAGAACTTTTTCCTCCATTATTTAATGGAACTTTGGGTCTTTTTATTAAAAATGTGAGACTCATGAAATTTTGGTAGCTGAATGTTGTTTGTGAAATATGAATTATTAAAAGATGTTTCCATACACGTTCCTCATTTTAGTAATTACTAAACATACTTGAAGTTATTGACTTATATTTAAACGTATTTAAGGTAATTTAAAAAGGCATTTTGCTACTTGCTTGTAGACCTGAGTGTGGCTCTTACTGGCCTGTGGGTTATTATATAACTGATTATGTTGCACTTATGTTCTGTGGAGAAGGAAAGATTTTTAAGGGGAATGGCATGCTGTACCAGCACCGAGTGTTCATGACATCAGTTGCAGCAGGAGAAACCCCCGTTCAGTGAAGGAGAAATAGAAGGAATTTTACATGGATTTTAATGAACGTCTACTTTCTGTTTCAAATGAACAGTGTTTATATTTCAGTAATTGTGTGCATTTTTTGCATACTTTAAAAGCGAAAATTTATTTTTCATCATGGGATAAATATGCAATGCCAGAACAGCTTTAAATTTATACAAGAAATGTATAAAAGTTAATTATAACTAAAATTAGGAATGAAAATTAATCTATACAGACACTACTCTGCTCTTGCTTTGTGTGAAATAAGTAGTTGAAACTACCAGGGCCTGACGACTGCTTTTAGATGTCAACCTCAAATCCATTCAGGCAGCAATTGTGGCATTACGATTAGAAACGGAGGCAGAGAAGATCAAGTTTCCTCTCCCTGTTAGGTAAAATTGCCTGAAAGTGGAGACCTGTGCCCACCGATAGAACCTGGAAGCAGACAGTGCAATAGGTTCCTGCACTGGTGTGTGGGAGGACCCTGAGCTGAGAGGCAGGCTTCTGCCTGCCAGGCCTGGGCCTGCAGTCATCAGTTGTTTGACCTTTGGACCAGGAATGGAATCCTTCAGACCTGAGTTCTCGTCTGTGAAATAAGGATTGGATCAGGTCACAAAGATCATGTCTAGCCACAGATGCTGCAGTCCTCTGCATTTGATAATGACTTTATTTTATTATTCTAACTTTTGGTGGGAGGGTGTGTGTGTGTGTGTGTGTGTGTGCATTGTTTTTGTTTGTTCATTTAACTTAATGACTAAAATTAATTTGGTTTTACTCCTAGCTCCTCTGCTAGTTACTAGCTAAGTGACCTCAGGCAAGTTCCTCGTTCTCTGTTTCCTCATGCTTACAATGGGGACATGCTGTCTCCATAGGGGTTTTGTGAGGCTAATGCTGGGAAACTGTCAGCACAGAGACGGATTCAGAGTGAGGTGGGTTCAAGGAATGTTAACCATTACTATTATTTCTGAGTCATTCATCTGCTTGTTTATGTTTGTTTATGTATTTAATTTTGTATTTTTCATAGGGATAAAGGTGTGGCAGCTTTATTTTCTAATAGCTTTTGATTTAGTATTTGGTAATAGTAGTGACTGTTTAAACTTTACTGTGAAAACACACATGGGAATGATATCCTTTAGAATACAGATAGAAACACACCATTTTTTTCTGTATCAAAGAAATAATAGCAAAAGGCTGCTGTTTCATTTCTGTGAATTACAGAAGGGATTCGTTGGGAATTGTCCACGTTTCACGTTTCAGTGTCCAATATTTTCAATATTACAACAATAATATTGAAAGTAAATGATTACAGGTAGAGTATATAGATCTTAAATTATTAATTTCATTATAGAAAAAGGTTCTATGTAAACCAGTGCTATGGAGTGCCAGACAGGCCTGAAGTCGCTAGGCTTGGGGATCAGGTTCTGGCAACAGCTACTTGGAAGGTTCAGTAGCCGTTTAAAAATGTGCAGTATTACAACAGAGGTCTGTGCTTTAGACCAGGTGTTCAGGACCCCAGTGTCTGTGGGATATGGTGGAGAAGCTTCTTGAGTGAGTGAGGTAAGCAGTAGGACGTGGTAGTGACTGTGGCATTTGGGGAGTGTGCTCAGCTAACAGGGACAGTGCTATGTAGCTCCATCCAGTTGCCATATGGAAATTCAAGCACTGTGTTGCTCGATCTTCCAACTTCTTCGAAGTTCCATAAATCCAGGGTTCTGTCTGGAAATGCCTGACTTTTGGACACTGCACAGACCAAATAAGGGAGCACACCTACTAAGCTGGTGTGGCCCACAGGCCGCATGTGTCCCCCTCTGCCTTCTGTCTTCTACCCATCTCAAGAACTAGAATCTGCCCTAAACGGCAGGTCACCCTTCAGCTCAGAATAAATCAGGAACATCTCTTCTTTTTGATGAGAGAAAGAGGGCACAGGCTATTTGTGCGACTACGGTGCACAGTCAACTGGTACTTTGTGTTGAAAACCATGTGTTAACTTACTCAGAGAACACGCACTGAGTACCTGCCTCAAGCCAGAGATAGTACAGTGAATGAGCCACAGTCCCTGTCCCCAAGGACAGCTCACAGAAGCTGTCTTTAAGATAAATGAGGTAGTTTGTTTTCTGGCAAAATTTGCCTGATGCAATATAAAATCTAAATTATTCATTTGTTGTTCCTTCTCCGATGAACCCTTTGGCAGAAATATTTCTGGGAATTCTTCTAGGAACTCTTGTTAAATGAGTAGTATTTTTTCAATGTGGTCTATTCCCTACCACTACATTTTATAGCTGATTCACTTAGGAACAAAGACCATGTTTATCACCAAGGTTGGCGCATATCACTTGGTGATGTGTATCCCAAGGTTGTATAACACATGACCCAAATTTCCAGGGACAACATATATTTCAGTTAAAATAATCTGCCCTATTATCTCATAAGTACATCCAATTCATGCCCTGATAAGTGCTTTGTAGTCACTGTAGACTCAGAGACCAAGAAAACAGAAGACTTAGTGTCTCTACTTAAAGAATCAGAATGCAATGGAGACTTGTAGGCTGACAAACTGTACTGGTTTTCCCAGGACTGAGGGTGTTCTGGTTAGTGGGACTTTCAGTGCCAAATCTTTGAAAGTCCCAGGCAAACTACAACAAACTGGCTGCCTGAGATTCCATTTTCTATTCCACCTGGGCACATGCCTGAATTACATCTCCCCGCCCCCTTGGAGTTTGGAGTGACCGTGGGATTCGTGTTTAGTCAACGGATGAGTGATGATGAGGTGACAGAAGTCTCCCAGACTTGGCCCTTGAGAAAACCATTCTGAGTGATCTGCTAGGCTCTTTCCCCTTCCACTGATGGGACGGAGAAGACCCAGCAACCTTGGGAGTGACAGAGCCCTTGTCAGATGGATCCCTGAATGACCAAAGTATAGTGCCCTGCCCCAGGAACCAGGCAGCATAGTTGGATGAGCAAGAGTGTTGCCGCCATTAGGCATTTTAAAATTTTCTTCAGTGGCTAACCTTTGCTGATATGGTTATCAGTACCTGAAGTGGAGTGATGTTGTCAAAAAACATTAAATATGGGGCATTGACTATGGTTGGCTGGTGGGTGGTGTGAAACTACTGGAGGCTAGAGAGATCAAGACCCATATTGTGAAGTGACAAAATGTTTTCTAAAACTGTGGCCGGCAATAACTTGGGAAGCTGGCCGTGTGCCTGGTGAGCATGTAGCTGGTACTAGAATGTTCACGGTGTTAACCCTCTTATGCTTTTCAAGGAAAAGGTGAGCTCACAAAATAATTAGTTTGTAAGTGCAAAGGAAGTGGAAAAAGAAATGCAGAAATTTGGGGCTATTCGATACTGGAAAAGCCTGTTGTTTCTACATCCCGAGGAGCTGCAAATCAGTAGGGCCCATTAAGCCTTTCATTTAAGGTGCTTTATCCTTTCAGCAAAGATTAGACAACGGGTATTAATTCCCCACATATGCCTTTTGTTTCAGATGACTTCTGCATGGTCACTGTCCAGTGGATAGAGGTAGGGGAGCAGAAGTACAGGCATGTGCAGAAAAATATTTTAGGTCTTGCTACTGATACATTAAAATGACTGGAAACAGAGAAGGGAGAAGCCTACTACGTTTTTGAGGAACATTTGCTACCAAGTGAAACACAAGCCAACCTAGACTTAATAACAGCAGGAAAACTTTTTTGAAACCTTCAAACAACCCTCAGGCCTCCCCCACACTGGCTGTCTAGTCCCGGGAAGAGCATTCTGTCCAATGTCCATTTCATACATGGCCCTGGGGGATACTGGACAAGAAAAGCCTCCCAGAGGTAAGAGGCCTACAGTTTTAGAGAACAATGGACCAAGGGTTTCTTCCCAGAGAGTAGAATCAGGGTCTGATCGGAGAGCTTCCCGAATTGCCAGAGCAAAGGGATCCTCTCAATGCCCGCCCAGCAGGATTTCCTAATAGCTGAGGGCTGGAGCCTACTGTGTGTTTCCTATGCTTCCAATGGGAGGTTTATCGCAATTATTATGCTGCACTCCACCATTGTGCATTGTCAGTGGAGGGGAAGACAATTTGTCTTAGGTTACAGATCACCAGACCTTAAGGAGCCACATTCAGACCTGTGCCTCATCTAGAGATCTTGGAGTTTTGAGCTGGATATAGTAGCTCGATGGGACTTTAGGTTATTGCCCCTGGAGAGGGTGAGTGTGTTCTGTGAGGGCAGGAAGATGAAACATTCATTAGAATCTATTGGCAAAGACTGGTAGGTGTTTTCCAAAAAGCCTCCTGTCTTCCTAGTTACACAGACCACATTTCCCAGGTTCTCTTGCAGCTAGGTGAACCCACGTGATTAAGTTCTAGTAAAATAAATGTGGGCATAAATGTCATTTTGTCATTTCCAGGCCTGATTCATAAAAACTTCCCTTGGGCAATCCTCCATGCTGTTTCCCCTCCAGCCAACTGATTGGAGACAACTATAACCACTTTGAAAACCACGTGTTGGCAGATGGCAGAGCCTCATCAGCCTGGGCCCCTGAGTGACTGAGTGGACCAGAGTTCTTGGCCATGCCCTCAACCTGGAACTGCTCAAGACTGTTATAAGAAAGAAAGGAACAAATTCCTATTATGTTTTAGACATAATTTTTGAGTTTACTACCTTCATTGGTATACATACGTGCATAAAACCTGAAACAATACTACAAAGAAATACAACTGCTTATTAACATAATGCAAGTTGAGCATGTCAGAGCCAAGGGGCAGTAAATAGATGAGTAGAATATATGTCAAAAAGGTAAATATTGAGGCTGACTTTGAAGGTGCTGTAAAATAACACATGGGAAGGATAATTTTTGGCATAATTATAAAAAGCAATTACCTTCCCATGTGGTAGGAATATAAGAGTTTAGAAACATTCTTCTATGCAGTGAGCACTGGCCTGCTGAACCTGTAATTTGTAACTCACTTTGAGAAACACCACTGGCAAGGAGTCAGCTGAGATTGGAGGTCACAATCTGGGGTCCTCAGACCACATAAGGCCCACTAACCAGAGCTGCCGCTCAGACATGATTTTAATGCAGTGTTTTAAAAAACAATGTGAATTAGTGATACCTCTTCTGAAACTGGGATATTGTTCCCAATTCTAGCAGCTTTGAGTCTATATTCCTGTGTGAGAGTCATCAGCTGTGCTGAGTCACAGAAGCTACTGACTTTAGAATCGGCTTGGTCTTCCGGCTGCCGTGGCCCCACCGCACCTATGATGGCCCCATGCTGTCAGTGGCTGACATGCCTCACTCATCTGGCTCCATACCTGGCTCAGGTAGGCATTTGAGGTTGTGTTTCAAAGCCAGACTACAGTATCTGGTTTTAAAAATGTTGTAGCTTAATTCATTTTAATCCCACTCTTAAAATTCAAATGATTTCTTAAAGAAGACAATAACTAGATCTTCTTCTAGTATCTGTTGGATTTTATTTTGCTTCATAGATGCAAGCAGTTGGAAATGAGCATTTCTGCATTATCCTTCCTAGATGCATGAAGACCTGTGATCCCCTTCTGGAGAAAGGAAAATGGAATCCATTTGCTACCATCACATGTTATTGAGGATTTACTGTGTGTTATGAACTTTGAAGACAGTGTCTCATTTATTCTTCACACCAGCCCTGTGAAGAAGATATTATTAACCCATACTACAGAAAAGAGAATAAGTAACTTGCCAAGTCAAGTTGAAAGAGTTGATAAGTATGATACAAACCAGGTTTGCCCAACATCAAGGTCCATGCTCTTAGCACTATTTTAGCTGCTTCCCAAAGACAGGCAGCTCCTTTCTGACATGTGGAGCCTGTCTGGCGTCTGTGGCTTCCCCAGAGCTAGCATTCAGCCCATCCCCTTAGTGTGTGCCCCAAAGAGGGATGTGAATCCCATCTCCCTCAGAAAACAGCAACAGACTGGATCCTGCCAAATCCTTCCAGTCTATCAAGTTGTTTGGCCAGTGGGATCCGATGGAATTCTGTGTCTTTCCAGAGACTACAAAGGGCAGAGTAGGTACAGATGGAGTCAGAAGTCTCCAGGGGAATACACACACAAAGGCAAATCATGCTGACAACACTCTCCCTGCCCAGCACAGCTGCAGACAGATCCACAGCATAGATAAGACAACTACGTTTCCCACGCTGATATCATGGCCACTTGACCCAGAAAAGCCAGTGCTGGAGGACTAAATGTTTCTATAGACAATGCTACTATTTATTCATCCATAAAACCCTCCATAGTTATTAAGCGCCCACAATGTGCCAAGCTTAGGGAGTCCCCTAGGTGCTATGGGTACAAAATGAAAACACTTCTGCTTTTGAGAGACCTTAGTCTAGAGGCCAAGAAAGATATATTAAGAATTATTATAAGACTACATGACACTCCCTCAATATCATTATACATTGAAGCGTCCTGGGAACAAAGAGGGGGAAGATTTAATTGTCTGGGAAGTGGGTAACTGAGGGAAGAAAAGACACAGCTTCAGAGAGGAAGTTTTGGTCTCATTACTAACTTGTTTTGGGAAGAGTATTATAATACCATCTGCTGTTGGCTGCCCAGCGTGAATTCTCCTTCCTTCCTTTGGGAAACCCCTTGTGGCTACAGAAATGGCCCTGACTGGCATATGTCACTCACCTGGTCACAGCCCTGTCAGAGTGAACCGGTCCGGTCAGAGTGAACTTTACGTGTGTTATTTCGAATCTTGTCCCAGGATCTTGTCCCAGTTTCTCTCTCTCTCTCTCTCTCTCTCTCTCTCTCTCTCTCTCTCTCTCTCTCTCTGTTTCTCGGGATCGACAATTTGAAAATCAAACACTTGAAAGTGTCAAACATGGTGTCTCATGCCTGTAATCGCAGTACTTTGGGAGGCTGAGGCAGCAGGCAATTTGAGCCCAGGAGATAGAGACCAGCCTGGACAACATGATGAAACACCATCTCTACAAAAAAATACAAAAAAGGAGCTGAGTATGTTGGCACATGCCTGTAGTCCAGCTACTTGGGAGGCTGAGGCAGGAGAATCACTTGAGCCCAAGAGGTTGAGGCTGCAGTGAGCTGTCATCATGCCACTACACTCTAGCCTGGGTGACAGAGTGAGACCCCATCAGAAAGAAAAAGGAAGGAAGGGAGGGAGGGAAGGAAGGGAGGGAGGGAGGGAGGGAGAAGGAAGGAAGGAAGGGATGCAATTGTGAGCAGAAAGCTTGAGGACCCTGCAGGAGCCATTATATGATCCAGAAGACAGAGGCAGCTGAAGGAAAGCTGGGCTGAGCTGTGGGTCTACAGGCACACCACTATTTTCTCTGAACTGGTTTAAGTTAGGTTTGTTGTGGCTTGCAAACTAGAGGATCCCTAATGAATACAGGTCCTTTCTCTGTTTGCTTGTCAACAAATTGGGATTCCGTTTATTTTTTACACAGAAATAATTATGGTTGCATGCTTTGGATTTTAGAAGGAATAATTATTGTTGCATACTACTTTGAATTCCCATAGTTTTACAGAAATTATACGTATAATTATCCAGTTATGAGATGAAGAAAGAACTAGAGGTGCCCTCCAGAGTTTCCGTTTGAATTCATTATCATTCCTCTGATACCACAGACGAAGGACACGTTCTCTGACATATTTACCTGGTCCTCATGGTTGAGACCAGTCTGTGAATGACTGACAGGAATCTACATGGAGGTAGTGGTCAACTCTATCAGGGGAAGTCTAGAAGGATCCCTGAGCAAGTGATAATTAAGTGGCTCCTTCTACGATAAAATGCAGACAGCCAACAGGAAGAGGAGAGGAGTGTCGGAGACATCTATCTTCTTGTGAACATGCAGAAAGGAGTAGAAAATGCAGCTGGTTTCCTGTGGCTGGGGCCCATAGGCTAGAAAGAGAGGGCCAGCGAGGTGGGAGTGGGGAGACGGAGGGCTCAGGGCTGGCCGGCCCTGCAACCATGCTACCAGGTTGTAGGGGGACCACAGTAGACTCTGTTTTAGGAAGAATGATGAGGATGAGACGGTCCGCAGAGCAATCTGCCATTGAGCTATTGAACTAGATCAGAGGCCAGCTAACCGAGGGCCTGAATCCAGCGGCAGGGTAAGGGCAAGGGCAAGGAAGAGGTGAACCAGAGACTCACTAGGACAGAGAGGCTTGTCAGGGTGGGGCCGGGGAGGAGCGTGGGGCCCTTCTCTGGCTTCTGGCTCAGGTAATTGGGTGGGTGATAGTACCACTGCCAGGGCAGGAAGATAAAGGAGCAATAAGTCTGACTTATGTAGAGTGAGGAGCCTGTAAGATACATAAGTGGAGACGTCTCCTAAGGCTCCTGGGCTAGGGGAGAGATCTGGGTTAGGTCAGCAGAGGCTCTGACACTGACCAACGTCTTTCTCTTCTGTGTCTTTCTCTTCGTCCAGAGCACAGTTATACTACAGTCTCTAACCTCCCTGGCAGCTATGTACAGCCACGTCTGCCCACGGGATGTGAGCAGAACAGATCTGTGCTACTTGCAGGCGTGGCCCTGGGGAAACTTCCCACATACTCTCTGCATCCACCAGCTGCCTGGGAGCACTTGGAGGATGTGGGGGAGGACAGTGCCACAGGACTGAAGGAGCCGGCTCTCTTAGTGACTCTGGAGGGGGCCACCTCCTCCCCTTACTCCCTCCAACTCATAATGAACACCGAAGTGAGTGAAAAACAAAGTAGAAATGTGCTGAGCCACAGAAACTCAGGGCTGGTTACCGCGGTCCACCGGCCTTGACTGACCCAGCTGCAGAGGGTGACGGAGAGCTGTTTCCACACAAGGGATGGTGGAGCTGCTCAGGACAAGTGTAGCCCAGGAACAGAAGGCCCAGGATGGAAGCCCAGGCAGGGCTCGCTGAAGGCTGAGCCAGCAGAAGAGACTGGGAAGACTAGCCAGAGGCCAGGGAGGAGGGCCCTGAAAGCCCGGGAGGTCCAGGAGGAAACGGAGGTGCACGTCATCATGCCCTGGAGAGATGCCAGGCAGACTCGAAACAGGAAAGTGTCCATGCAGGTCAGTGAGTAGCAGGTTGTGAGGAGCTTCCATGGGCTGGAGCAGAACCTAGTTTTAGAGGCCTGAGCAATGGGTAGGAGGTGAGGGGGAATCAGTGGAAATCGGCATTTGAAGGAACTCAGCTACAAAGCAAAGAAATTGAGAAACAACTAGATGGAGGATCAAGGAGAAACATAGGAAGATAGGAGACATTGGCTCAAGCCTATCAATCACAGAGTTAAAGGCTGACCGTCCCCGAGGAGGCAAGAGGAAATTGGAGTCACACACAGGAGGAGAATCACGGTCTTCTCAGAGAAAGGGCAAGAGAACAAAAGTCGGTGCAAAGGTAAGTCCGTCTGCAGGCGTTGGGAAGCTTAACATCCCTCCTCCCAACCAAGTTTGTCCTCTGTGAACAGGGAAGTGGGGATCTGCCCAGAAAGTTCAGATGGCAAGGGCTGCAAGGGAGTTTGAGAAAAGCAATCAAGCTGGAATCACTCCCAAGATTTGGGGAAAGCAGTGTTGAAGTCAAGGAATCTTCATTCCAACAGGAAATTCAGACCTTGAAGAATCCTTGCAGTCTCTACAGCAGCCTTTGCCCCCAGAGAAGGTGACCTGGAGACCAGGGTCTAGGGCGGGCAGTCTAGGCTGTGCAGAAGGCAGGATGGACTTGGGTGAGATGAGAGATCACGCAGTTGCTGATCAAGGTAGTTTGCAGAGGGAGAATGGGGGCCTGAATTCCAGCCATGGTCTAAGGGCAGGCAGGGGTGGAACTTAAAAACATGAAAGCTATTAGTAAGACTAAGTGGCCAGCTAGATGTGAGGGTTAGGACCTTGGTCTTGGGTGGGTACCTGGGACAGAAAGTGTGGCCTTGGGAGAGTCTTCCATCCATCCCAGCAGATGCTGACACCCACACCATTACACAACAGAATCACATTACACAGGAGCGAAAGAGCAGTCTCTAAACCGCCTCTAGTTCTACCCACTCTCTTCTGTTACAGGGACACTGAACCCCAGGGGCATAAAGTCACTTATCCATACCACAGAGTTAATGACCAAGCCAGCATTGGAACCACAAGTGATTGTAGGAGAAAGAGAAAAGAGTCCATGAGAGGGGGAAGAAGAAGAGAGGACGGCCATTCACTCATTCATCCATCCATTCATTCCTCCATTTCTTCATTCAGCAAGTAAGTACAGCCTTTTAGCCACTGGGGCCCCAAACATGAATATAAATATGACCTGGTATCTGCCTTGAAGGAATTTCTAGCCAGGGAGGGGACGTCACATGTGCAGTACACAGTGGGATGTGAAGGAGGAAATGGTCATTTCTGCCTGAGGTGCTGGAAGATGATACCAGGAAAAGCTTCCAAAAAGAAGCCACTTGGGCCAGGTGCCATGGCTCACACCTGTAATCCCAGCACTTTGGGAGGCCGAGGTGGATGGATCACTTGAGGTCAGGAGTTTGAGACAAGCCTGGTAAACATGGTGAAACCCCGTCTCTATTAAAACTATAAAAATTAACCGAGTGTGGTGGTGCATGCCTACCGTCCCAGCCACTGGGGAGGCTGAGGTGGGAGGATCGCTTGAACCTGGGAGACGGAGGTTGCTGTGAGCCGAGATGGTGCCACTGCACTCCAGCCTGGGCGACAAAGTGAGACCCTGTCTCAAAAACAAAAACAAGCCACCTGAACTGAGTGTGGAAAATGCAGGGGACTGAGTGGAAGAGGCCATCTCAGCAGAGAGAGTGGGGATGCCAGGCCTGGCGGGTGGGCTAGGGGGATTGTGTCTGAGCAGTTTGAGAAGGAAAGTGGCCCTCCATTAAGGTGAGCAGATGAATGCTTCTTGGCCGTCACATTTGGATTGGGTGGGGTATGTAGGAGACAACTCTCAGAGAGCTCCGGGTGCAGCAGGTGGCAGTTTTGTCCCTGGTGGACGTGGCAGATGCCCAACGGCCAGTGGAGAGGGGAGTGAGCTACCCAAGTCACTCAGCCTGGAAGTGGGGGAGGCAGAGCTTGGAACAGACCTGCTGGGCTTCAGGACCAGGGCGGCCCACGCCACCACGTAACAGCACTGAGGGGTCTGGATCCAGGCAAGTCAGGCTCATAAATAACGCAAATGAGAAGCGACAGCGCTAACATCTAGGAGGGAGCCTGCTGAGGGAGGAATGATTCACTCAAGCTGGGAAGGGGCGTCCTAGGTGGGGTCTTGAGGGCCGCGGGGGACTTTGACAAACAGAGAGGACTGGGAGTCACAGAGTGGCAAGAGCTCTCTACTGGGGACACTATTAATTATTCTGATGGAATTTCTTCCTTAGGGAGGGAGCGTCCATGGATTTCAAAGCAATGAGCAGCCAAAATCTGCATTTCCTTGAGCTGTGGCTCCGCTGGTGGGCCCAGCCCTCATTCTCTAACCTGCCAGAGTCAGTGATTCTCTCAGGAGGGCGTGTGGGTATTGTTTTTCCTCTTTGTTTGGCACTTAATTTTTTTTTTTTTTTTTCGAGGCAGAGTCTCACCCTGTCACCCAGGCTGGAGTGCAGTGGTGCGATCTTGGCTCACTGCAGCCTTGACCTTCTGGACTCAATCAATGCTGAGTAGCTAAGCATATAGGCATACACCACCACGTCTGGCTAATTTTTTTATTTTTTTTATTTTTTTTGTAGAGACAGGAATCTCTCTATGTTGCCCAGGCTGGTCCCAAACTCCTGAGCTCAAGCGATACTCCTGCTTAAGTGTTGAAATTACAGACATGAGCCACTTTGCTCAACCCTAGCACTTTGTTGACGCTAAATAAGTGTCTGTTGAATGAATGAATGAATGAATGAATGGAAAAGGGATATGCAAAAAATATCTCTATCCTTCCACTATTAGGGAAATCTTTTGTAACTTTGAGATTATAAAACAGAAGGTTTGGTTTACCCACAGGGCCCAACATTTAGCTTCCTTCTCTGAGGTTCTTAATTTTTTTGTGTGTCACAAACCCCTTTGGTGTCTGGTAAAACCTACAGAACCCCTTAGAATGAAGTTTTAAATGTTAAAAGATGAATGTATGGGATCATAAAGAAAACATTTCTATTAAAATACAGTTATCTGAATATTTTAAGAAATGCATAGATATACTTGGTCATTAACACATTAAATAACAAGATCTGTCAGGTCTCATTAATTACTGTAATTTCAAAGCCATGATGAGCTTAATGACATTTAAAAATCTCTGCAACAACTGTAATAGATCTAAAAATATCTATGATTTTCTTCTGTTGACAAAGTCACAAAACTGCTAACACTAGTATGGCCTGTTGCCTGCTCCATTTATCATCTAAGTGAGAACTAAAGATTAGTGCAACGAAGATGCCTTTTTTTTTCCCCATCCAAATTTATGAAGCCACTGAATTCCATCCCTGGTTATGAACTTCCTCAGCACCCTTACCTGCTATTCTTGCAAAGGCCATGGTCGCTGAGGAAGAGGCGTACCTGAGACCAGGTCCTCCTGAGCCTGTGAGTGAAACCATTGCGGGAAGGTCAGGTGGGGAAACCAAGTTACTGGAGTTGAGAATAATTTTGGTTATTTGGTTGCAGAAGGAAATGGTAGAGACAAGTCGTTTGCTTTGCCTAAGACCATGCAGGATTTGTCTCCAGAAAAAAAATGACTGGGCTCAGAAGCTCTAATGGGTTGAAAAGGCTCCTGGCTTGGTGGCTTTTATCAGGCCTCAACTCTGGATTTTCTCCTTTCTCCTCGGCAGACAAGAGCTCAGTGAAACCCTTGGATAAATACCTTGCGTTACCAGCAGTCAGTTGAAGCATTTTGTTTGTTTCCCTGTTTGTCTTCTGGGCTTTGCATCAAATTAGAGATGAGGAGAAAAGAACAATAAAACCTCGAGTTGATTGAGAGTGTGTGGAAACACATAGCATTTCCGCATTTGGCTTCACATTTCCTCACGGCGGTTTGGCAACATATACCCCAAACCTTAAATCTGTGCATACGTTTCGGTCTAGTAATCCAGCTGCTACAATTTTTCTTAAGAAAATAATTATTTTTCATAAAGATATGTATACAAAATTTTTATTGGTATTTTAAGCAATGATAAAAAAATAGAATAATTAAAACACAAACAATCCAAGCAAAAGAAGAAAAAAAAGAAGAAACCATTTGCAACATATCACAAAAAGTGCAAAACCAAATGCTGCCAAGATTCAAAAGAGTATTACAGTACAACAGCAATTTGGAAAGCTAAAACAAATACACATCAAAAATGCTAGAAGCACTTACACGAAATGTTAACAGTGGTCATCTTTGCCTGGTGGGATTCCTGATGAGTATTATTTTCTCCATGTGCTCTTCTAGGTTTTCTAAAGTTCTTGCAGTGCACATGTATTATGTAGCTCAGCTAGATGTGTTTATTTTTGAGAACATGAATGCTAAGTTTGTGTCTGAAAGAAAGACCAGTGCATTTGCTCCAAAAAATCATTTCTTCACAAAATTAGAGCTCAATTCAAATCTATCATCTGTCTCCTAACAGTGTGAATTCAATAAGACAACCTGGTTTTGGCAGGGGGTGGTGGGGTTGTTTGTTTTTGAGACAGACTCTCCTTCTGTCACCGGGCTGGAGTGCAGTGGCAGGATCCTTGATCCTCAATGAGATAACTTGGAAAGGTCTGGACGGGAGGTGGCCTGGTGGCTCCCCACTTGAGGCTCCTCCTGCCACTAAATAAGGGCAGCAAGATGTGAAGCAGGTCCTGCCCAGCTCTCCCATTTACTGTTGTTATAAGCAAGCAAGGCTTCTGGGCTGCCATCCACACTGAGATGTGAACATGAGAGTGGTGAGTGTCTCCTGGGGCTTGAGGACTACTGGGCTCATTGGAGCCCTCCACACTCCAGAGCTCTCGCTTCCTCCTTCTCACCTGGAGGAGGCAGGTGTGGCAGCAGGAGGACCCAGGTGACTCCAGCAGGGAACACAGGCTCATCTCACTAAAACTGTAGCCTTCTGGAATTCGCTAACTTTACATGTTTGAACTTCCTGATGCTCTGCTTCGGCCTTACAAACCTTTCCTTTCAGAGGCTGATCACATCTCAGTTGTAAATAATATTTAGGGTACCTTTGTGCCTTCACTACACAAATCTCCAGCAGTCGTTTTCATCAGACAGAGCAAATCATTTGTGGCTGCCTCCAGGACCACTGGGCCCCTCTGCCTCACCGTCAACAGGCAGATTCCAATCATTCTTCCCAGGGTGGCCGAGGGAGGCCCTTCAGGGGAGGATGGCGGGAGGGACTGATCCTGGGCTCCGCGGAGGCCCCGCTCGGGTGATGCTGGAGGCAGAAGGGAGCTGGGCTTTGATGAGGGGGGAGTTCGTCAGGAATGGTTGTCACAGGCGCAGCAACGAGTAGCCCATGCAGGGCAGGCGGAGAGCCCTGCAGAAATGAGCCGGCCCGATTGTGTGTGGCGCTGATCGGTAGGGTTTTATGCCTGTGCTAGTCAAGGTTCTCCAGAGAAACAGAACCAATGGGATACATACACATACACATACACATACACATACACATACACATATGTAAGAGGGGAAAATAAGAGGGGACGTATTACAGGAGTGTGGCTTATGTGATTATAGAGGCTGAGAAATCCCACGATCTGCTGTCTGCAAGCTGGAGGACCCCAGAAGCTGGTGGTGTAACTCAGCACGAGTCTGAAGGCTTGAAAACCCGGCGCTCTGACCTCCAAAGTCAGGAGAAGATGGATAAATCAGCTCGAGCAGAGAGAGCGAACTCTTCCTTCCTCTGTCTTTGTTCTACTCCGGCCCTCAGTGGACTAGGTGAGGCCCACCGACATTGGGGAGGGCCACCTGCTTTACTCAGCTCACCAATTCAAATGCTGATCGTTTCCAGAAACCCTCACAGACACTCCCGGAAATCATGCTTTACCATCCATCTGGACATCCCTTAGCCCAGACAAGCTGACCACAACGCCTCTCGTTCTTTCCTTCACTCCACCCATGCCTCTATGTGATGAGATCTCTGTGAAACTACTCTGTATACTATATAGCCCTGGATGCCATCACATAGTTCCCACTGCCTGGGAGCAGAGAAAGGTAAGTAAGCAATTATCATCTAGAGAAAGTCCTGGGTGAGTGTGAGTTTAAGGGGCAGCCCGCTGGAGCTAAAGAGGAAGTGGCTAGCTCTGCTGGAGATGAGGGGAGGGAAGGGATACCAACGGGAGGGAAGGAAGAGAGGTGTAAAATCAGAGCCACGTGAATCGGGACAGTCTGTCAGGGAACTGGGTCTTGCAGCCAAAGCCAAGGCTGCTCACGGTAGAAGAGGCTGGCAACATGGCAGGCGGCAGGCTCCGGGGCCACCAAGAGAGCTGAGGCAGGCAGGCAAGCCTGCACCCAGACTCCCCTTTAGGAATCCTATGTTGACATTCGTGAGGCAGCGTAGGTTAGGGGCCAGGGCCTGGGCAGGGGCCACAGCTGATACTGCAGCACAGAGGCCACTTGGACAGCTGTAGCCATGGGCACTGGCAGGAGGGAGCGGGTCTGAGAAACATTTAGGAATGAAAGGGTGGATGGAATATGATGGGTTGGGAAAGGAAGGGAGGGCCAAAAACGACTGGTACTGTGCGGGCAGCCTGCATTTCTGGGTCAAGAAGCTGAGTTCAGTTTTGAGGTGGTTATGGGACAGCCCTGTGGGGAACCACCAGGCAGTTGGTCGTTGGGATTTAGAGCTGGGGATAGGGAGGAGCCTGGGCTGCTGCTGAGCTTCACGGATAACACTGTCCTGGGGAAGGGGTCCTGCCACATCCCAGTGCACTGCCTATAACTGTGGGCAGTTCCTCTCCTCTCTCTGTGCCCTGGCTTCCTCCTCTGTAGTGTGGAGTGCATTAGGTGGGTGAGGATTGAATGAGCCATGCTCGGTGCATGTTAGCTATTGTTATGACCGTTTGGGACTCTACAGGTTGTAAGTGGTGGCTGAAACCTTAGGTGGATGCGACAGCCCAGGAAGAGAATTGTGAGTGAGCAGGGAGAGGCCCCAGGACAGTGACAAGCCTCGGTGGGGAAGAATGTTTTCTCACTCCGATTTTGAGTGTGATGCAGAGGGGCTGTGTTTTAAAATCTCTTTAAAATAAACTCTCACCAGACCTATATCTAAGCATATAAAAAACTGAGTGTTATAAGCAATCTGAATTAAACGTGTACTCATGATGTTTCTGAATGAATAAAGCGATACAGTAAAGACTGTACAGGACACTTGGAGGCACCCGGGGACCCTGCTGAGACCACGCCTCGCTGGTAAGGAGCTGCGTGACATTGGGGAGTCACTGTGCTGAGCCTGTGTCACTCTCTGAGCCTGAGTTTATTCACCGTAAAATGAGTCAGTTGGATTAGAATCATTGCTTGGGTTCCTTTCAGCTCTGGGTCTAGCTTTTTTTTCTTCTTCTTCGAGATAGAGTCTAATGCAATGGCACGGTCTCGGCTCACTGCAACCTCCACCTCCCAGACTCAAGTGATTCTCTTGTCTCAGCCTCCAGAGTAGCTGGGATTACAGATGCCTGCCACCACGCCGGCCTAATTTTTGTATTTTTTAGTAGAGACAGGGTATCACTATGTTGGCCAGGCTGGTCTCGAACTCCTGACCTCAGGCGATCAGCCTGCCTCGGCTTCCCAAAGTGCTGGGATTACAGGCGTGAGCCACCGCGCCTGGCAGGATCTAGCTTTAAGGGCAACCAAATGTGAACCTGGTTTTAGTTACCCGATATACTTGGAAGTTAATTGCCAGGTCTTCTTTAAAAGCATGGATATAGAGGGCAGGCGGGAGGGGACAGTGGAGTGGGGGGCGCTCAAGTCTAGGAGTCGGGCAACACTGACTCTGACCCTGGCTGGTTCCCAGTGTTACCAGAAGGGAGGGTCGGTGGGTCGCTCGGTCAGCAGCCCAACCTGGGACCCGGCGTGAGAGCCCCTGTGCTGGAGGCGCGCACACTCCCATGACCACTGCAAACACAGTCGCTACCCTTGTGTTTCCAGTCAGTTGAGGAAGCGAGATAGTGAACAAGTCCCAGAAATGAATGAAAAAATTCTAAGGCCATGGGGGAGTCACTGAATTTCTCTGGGCTTCAATTTCCTTCCGTGTAAGATGGGATATAAATGTTTAACTCAAGGACTGTTATGAGAGTGAATGTGCTAATAGAGTTTATTTATTAGTATTTGATGGTACTTGTGGAGATACATTCAGAACCAGGAGAGTTAATAAATGAGGACAGAGTGGTCAAGTTATCAGAAGATGAAGGCAGGGTGAATGCATCTTCAAACTGCACAATGATGGCCCCCAAGAGTTGCAAGCAGTGGGCTGCAAATTCAGCTCCTGTTTCCAAGCTATCTAAGAAAGAAGGAAAGATGATCAGGCTGATGCTATCGCTTCTGGCTTAGAATGTTTCAACGGCTCCCTGTGGCTCTTAGATAAAATCCCAGCCCCTTATTCTGTCTCACACCCTCCTCTCCTGTTGCCAGTTCTTCGGTTTCACAGCATGGAGAAACCAAACTTCTCCATTTCTGGGGCCAGCTGTGTGCGTGCTATCTCATTCTTCATTCCCAGCTCTGCTCACCAACCCCTTCCTCTGTGACTCTTCTCTGCCCTGGGTCAGTCGCTGGCTCCACTCCGGAGGCTTCCTCGTGTGCTCCCCTTGCCTGCCTGTAAATGTGCGCCTGTCTTCTCTGTAGTCACCACTCTGTCCCTCCCAGGGTGCTTGACACAGAGTAGGTGTTTGGGAAATGTCAGTAGAATGAGTCGATCTGCTGAAAGTACAGTTTTTCCCATCCTGAGATCTGCATGTCAGGATCCCCCCGGATCTTCAGAAAGACGGAGCCATGTGACGTGGTGGACTCACGGCCTGGCCCAGGGCCTGTCTGCTCGGATTGCAAAAATGGTGATCTAAGAGGAACGAAGGAGGCTGGTGGAGAAACAATTTGAGATGATGAGACCTGAAGTGGGAGTTTACTGAAAGCAGGGAGGGAAAGGAGAAGGGGGAAACCGTGAGTTTTAAGGTAGTTTACACAAAATGTGCAAAGGGCGTATTAGGAAGCCTGCTTTCTATGACCACTGCCTGTAAGGTACATCTGTAAAAGTTAATGAGGTTTTTGGAAGTAAACAAAAGGTCAGCCCCAGAAAAGAGAAAGCTGAGGACAGTACAAACCCGTAGAGTGAGAGGACACATTTTAAGACAAAGATCACAAAGGTGAAGGGCCAGTGACTAGTCATGAATTATCCACAGTGTAGACAGATAACAGGAAATCAGAAGTTCACATGGTAAAAACTTTTCAGACATGTTGAGCTGGGAGATGGTATATACGGTAAACCTCAAGGTAAAATATCACCAGAACCTTGAAAAGTCATAGCAACCACTCCACACAGCATTTCACAACTAGACAGTGCTCCAAAGATCTTTATCTCCTCTCTCTCTCTCTCTCTCTCTCTCTTTCTCTCTGTCTCTGTCCCTCTCACTGTTACTCTGCCACATTGGAGAGAGCTGCTTCAAAACAGTAGAGCATGTCCTTTTCAGGCATCTTCCACAGTAACGATTCCAGAATTTTCACACCATACTCACTTGCTGAATTAAATTGGATTCAAAGGATTGGAGATGTGTAGTTTTCACATGTAAGGAAGACATGCTATTTAATGATACAGGTCATCATTTCAGGTAGTTTAAAAAGAATTATTGGCCAGGCGCAGTGGCTCACACCTGTAATCCCAGTGCTTTGGGAGGTTGAGGAGGGCGGATCACTTGAGGCCAGGAGTTTGAGACCAGCCTGGCCAACATGGTGAAGCCCTGTCTCTACTAAAAATACAAAAATTTAGCTGGGCATGGTGGCGCTTGCCTGTAATCCCAGCTACTCTGAAGGCGGAGGCAGGAGAATTGCTTGAACCCTGGAGGCAGAGGTTGCAGTGATCCGTGATCATGCCACTACACTCCAGCCTGGGCAACAGAGTGAGACTCCGTCTCCAAACAAACAAACAAACAAAACAAAAAATTACCCACTCACACAAAAATTACCACTTGTAAAAATGTTTGCTTGCCAATTAAAAAATGATCCAGAGCCTACGTGAAAAAAAAAAACCTTAGGACTTTAAGACAATACTGTTTTGCATGTGAGCCATCACGGTGAGATGACTTCGAGGAAGATCCTCAGGCCCCATGGGCTGTGTTCATAAAAGTGTGTGATGGTGCCCTCCTCCATTGGAGTATTGTTCTGTTGTGGGCCATGTGTTCTATAGGACATGGATAAACTCAGAATGCTTTCAGGGAAGGCGATCAGGAAGGAGAAGACCCTCAAAGTTATGAGATGTGGGAAAAAACGGAAGCAAGATTCCATTCATGCCACCATCCACCTTCCCACCCAAACCAGAACCTTGCTACTAATTGTAGACTCTTGTACTTCACTCAGTCCCTCTGGGATCCAGGCACCACTCTCCATTCCCCAGGGTTCTCAGCTGAGTTCTGGTGCCTGCTGTGTCTCCCGTGGCTTCCTCCGGGCTGGCTCACCTCCACCCATCTTCCACACAGCTCTCAGAGGGAGCTTTCTAAGATGCACCTCTGTGTGTGTCCCCTCTGTTAAAATCCTTAATAAATACTCATGCATTCCCCATCTGATCTAAGCCTTTCATGATCTGACCCACATTTACTGTGACAGCCTCCTCCTAGGTCCCCAGTCACAGGCACCCTGGGTTGTGGTCAGGTCATATGCCCAGCAGGTTCCTCACCAGGCTAAGTGCCTTCTCCTTTCCATGCTTCTGCACCTGCAGGGTGTGCTAGGACAGAAATTCAGCTTCAAGACTGCAAGGACAGAAACTCACACTCAAAAAGAGAAACGATCAGTAAGTATACAGTAGTATACGCCCAACTAGAAGGTAACCCTCAGTGAAAAACATGGCCCAGTAAAATTTCTGCCCCAACGCAATTTTTCCTAAGTTGAATATGTATGCTTACTGGGATAGGGAGGAGATGGCAGAACAGTTCTAACTGTACAGCCCCTCCGTCTCCTGAATTCAGAGGCAAGAGACAGTTTTTGTCACTAGTGGAAGATCCCCAGGGAAGACTCTGGGGGGCTGTGGCCAGGGAATAGGCGCATACTCTGATTTGCTACCCTGTACCAGAGAAGGACAGCACTGTTCTGAGAGCCTACTAGGACCACGTGGAGGGAGGGAAGCAGGGAAGGCGGCTCTTCAAACGAAAGGATGCTTGGAGACAGAACACTGGACTTCTTTCTTGCAAGCCTTCCCTAACCTCCCCTGGCCTTCCCCAGGAGTCAAGCACTTCCTCCTGGGTGCTTCCGGAAGTCCTCATTAATACCTCTCTTCCAGGATGAGTTATGGCACCACTGGTTTTTCTGATGATGTGCCTTCTCATTCATCCAATACAAGTTCCCAGTAGGCAGCGATTTTGTCTGTCTGCACTCCATATCCACCCTCCAGCCTCTACCTGCTGCTCTCCCGTGTGGATGGCACCCTGGGGTCCTGTGCCCTCTGGCTTCTGGGGGCATTTGGCCAATGCGGCTCGTCCTCAGTGGGAGATGAGAGCTGCTCTCGGTCTCTCTGGCAGCTTCCCTACAGGGTTCCTGTGAGCTGGTGGCCTCCTGACTAAAGGCGACAGCCTCTCTCTCAGGAAGTCCCCCCCACATAGCTTCAGGTTCTGGAAGCAGCTCCCTTCCCTCAGCCCTGCCCACCTTGTTCTGTTGTTCATGGCCCTGGAAGTCTGCACTATCTCTTTAGGGTTCCCTGTACTCTGCCCACACTGAATAAATAGCTCCTTTATTAAACTCTCCTCCTACGACCCAATCAGGGTGGGCCCTCCACTGCCCTGGTTCCTGCCTGGACTGTGACACACAGTGTCCTGTTCATCTTCATTGCCCCAGGATCCAGCTCAGTGCCTTCCACACCACAGGCACTGAATAAGCTCATGGATTATGGAATGATTAAACATAGGAGAGTATTGAGAGCTCTATAGAAAATGGATCAGAGGAGTAGCCTTCAACATTTTTTTGACCAGGTCTTATAGTAAGAAACATTTCATAATGCAACGCAGTAAACACATCACAATTACATATAACTGAACAAGAAATTTCATGAAGCAATGCTTACCTTTGTATGTGCAATGCTCTGTGATCTTTTCTATTTCATTCTGCTCTGTTAATTTTCAAATGAAATTCTCATTATGGTCCACTGCATTGATTTCATGGCCCGTGAAACAATAGGAACCCACAGATTAGGAAGCATGAGACTACTGATGTTTAGCTTTCCCTCCGGGTTGGAGAATCTGTGATTCCTGAAGTAGAACTCGAAGGCACAATGAATGAGGATGCAGTCATGTCGCAGTGACGATGCATTTAGTGGGAGTTGACTTTATTGCCTTGAAAAAGCAAAGGAGGCCAGGCAAGGGGGCTCATGCCTGTAGTGTCAGCACTTTGAGAGGCTAGGCGGGCGGATCACTTGAGGTCAGGAGTTCAAGACCAGCCTGGCCAACATGGCAAAACCCCATCATTGCCAAAAATACAAAAAATTAGCCAAGTGTGGTGGCACGCGCCTGTAGTCCCAGCTGTTCAGGAGGCTGAGGCAGGAAAATCACTTGAACTTGGGAGGCGGAGGTTGCAGTGAACCAAAATTGTGCCACTGCACTCCAGGCTGGGCAACAGAGCAAGACTCCATTAAAAAAAAAAATAAAAATAAAAAGCAAAGGAACTCACCATTCTGTCTTCAGATTTTCATAGAACTCTTACTCAGAGTTGGCTTTGTTTTAGGTAAACCTAATTTGGGAGCGGGGAGGTGGGGAGATTGGAGTTCTTTTTTTATTCAGACAGGATCTTGCTTTGTCGCCCAGGCTGGAGTGCAGTGGTAAGATCTCAGCTCACTGCAGCCTCCACCTCCTAGATTCAAGCGATTCTCCTGCCTCAGTCTCCCTAGTAGCTGGGATTGCAGGTGTCTGCCACCATGCCCGGCTAATTTTTGCATTTTTAGTAAAGACCGGGTTTCACCATGTTGACCAGGCTGGTCTCGAACTCCTGGTCTGAAGTAATCCACGTGCCTCGACTTCCCAAAGTGCTGGGATTACAGGCATGAGCCACCACACCTAGCCCTGGAGTTCGTAATGTGTGCCGATGTCCATGAGCAATTTTAAGCATCAGGTTCATAAGCATTAGTGTCTAGGAACCACAGGCCCTGAGAGCCAGACATGCCCGTGAGGGTTCAGGGTGAGCCTGAAGTGGAGGCTAATCAGGTGAACTTGCCTCAGGCTTCTGGAGCGCTTCCCTGTGTCCTTGCTGGCACCAGCAGCTTCTCTTTAGCAAACGCATTTCTTAGTGCCCTAGTTATGTGCAGGGCTAGACTCAATGCACAACACAGGCCTGTCCACATCGCCAGGGCTCTGCAATCCACTTGCAGTTGGATGTTCTCTCAGTGCTTCAAACTCCGTCGAAGTCTGTGATCTTGCCTACCTCAAAAATCGTATGATTCTATTTTAAAAACTGAGTTATGTATGTTCTCTAAAATGGAATCTCCCCTCTTAATTCACTCCCTGTCATTCTCCTGGTATCTAAACTGTAAGGCCAAGTTAAAAGGGTAGAAGATGATCATAGATATTATGTAGCTGTGATTCTGAGTCAAATTCCCAAACCCTGTCATCACCTCCCTGCAAGGTTCTTGAGAGAGAAAAATGCAAAAAAGGTAAGCCTCAGTAGGTGGACTTGTGGCCAGGTGGGGGCATTGGGCTCAAATTTCAAAGGGGAGCCCTGGCAAGCTGGGCAGACACCCCCATTTCCTTGTTTCCTCATCATCCTTCAAATTCATATGAGTACCTATAATCTTTCAAGCATAGGGAGAGAACAGTGAACAAAACAGAGCCCCTGTCCTTCTGAAGCTAATATTCTAGTTGGGGAAACAGAAAAGAAATAAATCAAGATACATATACCAGCATAGGAGATGGTGGTGAGTGCTGTGCAGAAATCTGCTATGGCACGTGGTGGGCAGAATGTGCGTGTGTGTGTGTGTGTGTGCACATGCACGTATGTGCTTTATTATAGTTAGTGGTGTCAGTGAGGGCTTTTTGAGGAGTGACATTTGAAGAAAGAGCTGAGTGAATTTGAGTCATGGAAATACTGAGGGGAAAAGCATCAGGTGAAAGGAAGAGCATGTGCAAAGGCCCTTTGGCCTCATGCTGAGGGGTGGAGGCAGGCCTCGGGCCTTATCATAGTGGTCTGGGCAGCGTCCTTTTTCCTTCTCCCCCTCAAACCCATGCCAAACCCTGGCCACTTTGGACACATACTCAACAATTTTTAAAATTATTATTTTTAATTGTGGTGAAATACACATCAATTTAACATCTTAGTCATGTGTAAGTGTACAATGTGGCGGCATTAAATATATTTATTATTGTGCAACCGTCATCATCACCCATTTCCAGAATGTTCTTATAATCCCAAACCAGAACTCTGTACCCATGAAACAGCAACTCCCCATTCCTTCCTCCCCTGAGCTGCTGGCAGCCACTGTTTCCTTTCTGTCTCTGTCAATGGGACCACTCTGGGTACCACACACAAGTGGAATCACACGGTAGCTGTCTTTTTGTGAGTGGCTTATTTCATTTAAGCATAATGTTCTCCAGGTTCATCCATGTGGGGCATGTGTCAGAATGTCCTTCCTTTTCAATGATGAATAGTGGTCCATGGTGTGGATGTGCCGCGTTTGGTTTACCCATTCATTCTCTACGGTCAGTGAACACCCGGGTTGCTTCTGCCCCTTGGCTAGAGTGGATAATGCCGCTGTGAACATGGCCGTACAAGAATCTCTCCAAGTCCCTCTTTCAGTTCTTTTGGGGACATTCCTAGAAGTAGATAGTTTTTAGCCCCCTTTTCCTTGAGTTGATCCACTGTGCTTTGCACGCTGCCCCTTGTTAGTTACGTCACTGTTAGGGGGACCGTGTTGATCGGGTCACCTGTTTCCCTCCTCTTGGCTGTAAGTTCCTGGGGAACAGGGAGTGGTGCTTGGCACTGCACCCCCGATGCCATGGATAGCGCACAGTCTGTGTCCCAGTAGGATTTATTCAGTGAGCAAGTCTGGAAAGGGCTGCTCCAGGAGGAGGGTGAAGGCTGGGCTGCACAGAGCCTGCCTCTCCTTTGTATTTTTACATTGGGCTTCTCTGATTTTGTTGGAAAGGAGACTCTGTCCCTAAAATAAAAATGGGGATAATCCATTTTCCTGTGAGAAAAATGAAAACCTATGGAGACTAAATGTCCTGCCTGCTGTTCAGGTGCAGTGAGGGGCGTGGCCGGGAACAGAATCCCTGCTTCCCTGTTCTCTAGTCAGTGCTGCTGCTGGAAATGAGTCTTCTTTTGTTTTCCTTCTTACCTCTGGCTGCCTCTCCCTCCCCTCAAAGGTCAGAGCAGTGCCAAGGACAGAAGAGAGAGTAGACCCAGCCTAGGCCCTGCTAGGCTGGGCAGCCTGGCAGGTAGAGTCAGCGTGGGTAGAGCTTGCTTTGCTGTTCACAATCTTCAACCAAGTTCAGGGAGGTCCGAGTACTGAGGCCTGCAGAGCCACTGCAGCCCCAGGTAGCTCAGGAGAACTTCCAAGCCCAGGAGTGCAAAGGGTGGTGTTCTTTAGGCTCTGAGGCTGTCCCTCCTGGTGGAGGTGAACTGCTTCTTACAGGTGTGGACAAGACTGTGGGTATGTGTGTGAGTGTGAATGTGAGTGTGTGGAGGTGATACAGAGAGGTCTAAAGGGTGTGTGTATGTGTCAGGGGGAGGGGTGAGTGTGTGTATGAGAGAGGCAGAGGCAGCAGGAGAGAAAGAGAGTGCAATGCAGAGAAGCAGGCAGAACCTTCCTCATAGAGTTTTGGGGGTTACATGATCTGAAAAGCACTTGGAACAGTACCTTGCTCACAGCAGTGGCTGTGTTGATGGTTTTTATTGTTATAGAGACACAGACACAAAGAAAGGCAGAGAGGGAGAGGGGAGAGTGAGGAAGGGAGGTGGGAGGCTGCAGGAGGGAGGAAGAACTACATTCTGGAAACCTCAGAGATAGAACAAACGGTGGAATCTGGGAAGAGCTCCCCTGCCTGCTTGTTCTCTTATAAAGCTGATTATGCTTACCTTCCTCCCCCATGGTATTTTAAACTTAAATAACACAGCCTCCATTGTGTAAAGCAAAATAATTTTCTGGATTCCCTGCTGTACCTCAGTGCACCATGCTTAGGGAACCTGCCGGGCAACGCGGACGGACTGTGGGAGTCTGCCGCAGAGGCTGCGTCCCCGGCCTGCTGGTTAGGGTGCTCCTATGCCCAGCCTTCCAGGCCTGGCCTCCCCCAGCCCCCCAGCCCCCCAGCCAGCCCCCGGCACAAATCATTTGGGCTTTATCTTATCTTTAGCAGGAACACTGCTTGCCGTATGTGTAGGGTTAATGGTGAATCTTACCGCCTGGACAGAGATGGGTCCTGGGTGACTCCAGGCCCTAAGAACCTTTCCTAGTGGGGAGCTCCAGCACCCACCTGAGAGGTGAAGGAGCACCCCCTCCCTGCTTTGTGATGGCTCCAAAGAAACAAGATGTGTGCCCCGCCCTCACCCCACATTGTCTACTTTGATTTACAGCACAGACATCACAGGGGGACCTTTTTGGTTAACATTTACAAAAGTGCTTTCTGTCTGGTTTCTAGATGGAGACAGGAGCCTGGCTGGGGAGCCCTCTGGCAGGATCTGGCGCTCCCCACCCCCAGAACCGACTTTGTCCCTCGCAGCTGGTGGCTGCACTAACCACACTCTTCCTCCACCTTTGCACTAAGAAAAGCAAATAAGCAGACCAAAGAACTGTTTGCATTTGCCCCAGATGCTCCCTGGCTGCGGGAAGAGGTCAGTAGGGAGCATGCAGGGAGAGGGGAAGGGAGACCGGCTTCTGCAGGGAGGGCACGCTGGCTGCCTACTCCTGGGGAGGGACAGAGGAAAGGCTCGTCCAGCCCAGCACAGGCCTGCGGAGGGACACTGTGGACGCAGTGCATGGAGTCTGAAGAGGTGATGGTGCTGGATACCCCTATCCCTGGCATATTCTGCATTTCAAAACAGAGACTAAGTAGTCTTGTTAGCTATAAAGTGGCAGGAGCTGTTCCTTAGCAAGAGACAGAGACAGAGAGGAACAGACACACAGAGACACAGAGACAGAGGCAGAAAAATATACAGAGAAATGGAGAGACAGAGAGAGAGACATACAGATAGACAAAGGCATAAAGAGGCCCCCCCTCCTCCGCCCGCACCCTAGCGATATGTTGTCAAGGGTGGCTTTTTTGTTATGAAGATTTGCAGCCTATTTTGCACGGCTGGCCGGCCTTGGCCTCCCACCGCCGTCATTGCCACCGCCGTCATTGCTGCCCCAGGGAAGGCTGCTCGCTGGCTTCCCCCCACCCCCTTACCACTGGCAGCAAAACCATGCTGGGTTATGACATCAGCGACTTTTCCCCTTCTCAGCCCCGGGGTAGATGGGCCAGGTTGGAAAGCAGCAGGAATCTTTTCCAACACTAACAAACAATGAGCTCAGGTAGCAAGCCCTGATATTAGAAAAAGGGGGAGACTCTTAGGGGTGTCACTCAGCCTCAAAGGGATCCACGTCTTTCCAAGAGCCAAGTCCCGGTCCCTTTTCAGGGCAGCCGGCCAAGCTGGGAGATTGGGAGCTGGAAAGATGTCCCCTGAAATACAGGTTTGGTGACTCTGAGCGTGAATGGCCCGGATTCATAGGGAGGGTTGCTGTTCCTTTGCTATCCTTAGCCTATTTGAAGCACTTGTTGAAAAACAGAAAGAAACACCCCGACAGGAGCTTGGGTCGTCTGTGCAGAGGACAAATGAAATGTTTTCCTACTGTGTAAAAAGTCCAAGTGTTCCCATGTGTAGAGCTTGGAACAATGTCATCAGCTCCTCTTCATTTTTTTCCAAATAACCTCCTTTAAAAAAGAGACCGCAAACACCAGAGCTGCGGAGGTATGTCTAATTGCAGATACTTTTTGTTCATCATCACATTGAACGTTGTTGTGTGTTCCAGCAGCCACCAACTTCCTCAGGAGGAAAATTCAATTGTGCCCTAAGTGGCAGCGTGAAGGGACCCGGCCAAGCAGGCAGGGTGCTGCGGGTCGACAAGGTGCTGCTGTGCTCCTGAAGCCTTAGGAGCCTCAGGAGCCTCAGCCTAGGAGCTCAGGAAAGCGTGGGGCTCCAGCCCACCTGGCTTTCCGACTTACTGAGCTCCAAAGACAGGCTCCTTCCACGTCACGGGCAGCCCTTATCCTGCGTGTGCGTCTCGCTCCCTGACAAGCCTATTTGTGCCTTGTCACCAGAAATGTACCTTTTTTCTTCTCTCATCCGTCCCTGACACCCCCAGCTTATCTAGCCTGAAGATAGGCTATCAAAATGGTAATAGCCAGATGGAAAACAAGGAAAAATAAGTCCTTTCCCATAAGGAAGCAATACAGATTTTGGGACTGAAGAAATTTCTACTATTCTCCCAACATCATTCCCTCCACCCTGGCTTTGAGAGGGTCGGAGGTGTCACCTGCCGGACCCTGGGACTGGCTGAGGCAAAACACACCTGCAGATTTCTTGTGAATGAAAAAGTGAATCACTCAAAGGAGGAGCTGTCATCCCCGGGCATTTCTCTGTGCACAGGCGACCTAGTGTTGGGATGGCAGCAGAACCTGGACAACTGAGCCAACGCACGGAGGGAAGCCCTCACCAGCCTGCCTTCGACATGTATGAGAGAGAAGTGAACGTTTATGAGCTTTTGTTGTTGTTCCTGCAGCACAGGGCATTCCATCCTGCCTAATACTGAAACGAGTACTGCTAGGCTTGATCTATAAAGAGGAGAACATAAAAGGCCTGCATATTCTCTGTCAGGTCCTACAAATGCAGTGCTCTCTTCTTGGCCTTGCTCTGACCAGGCTGTTTAAACCCTGCCAGTTGCCATTGTATTATCTTACTTTACTCTTGTTCATAGTATTTACTGATAATTTATGTGCTTATTATGTTTCCCTGACTGGAATGTAAGTTCCATGAAGGCCAGGACTTGTGCCGTAAAATAGGGCCTGGCACAGAGTAGGCACTTTATGTATATTTTTGAAAGTGAATTGTGGGCTTAAAACTCTGAAAATAGTTAAGCACAGATTTTTCAAAAAAGTTAATAAAGGTGAAGGCCTTCCTTGCCTTTATTAAATGCTTACAATGGATCAGTGGCAGGGTAGAGGTGGAAGGAGTCACACACAGACTCTCCCTTCAAGGGGTTTCAGTCTAACTGGGAGACAAATATAGAAACATGAAACAAGCAGAGAGCAAATCTCTAGATACGTAAGAGTTAATTAAGTACTAAGGGTGTAGTTAAATTTGTGAGGGAGGAAGGGGAAGAGGACTGTCCAGAGGTATGGCTAACCACCAAAAACTCTCTGGAGCAGACAGGTTTGGCACCAGACTGAGAGCAGGGTTCTCCAATTTGAGCTTGCAGAAGAATCACCTGGAAGGCTTCTAAAACCCACACTATTGGCCCCACCCCCAGAGTTTCTGACTCACTAGATCTGGATTATACCTGGGGATTTTTTTTTTTTAATTTATTTTTTATTTTTATTTTTTTAGACAAATTCTTGCTCTGTTACCCAGGCTGGAGTGCAGTGGCACTACCATAGCTCACTGCAACCTCGAACTCCCCAGTTTAAGTGATCCTCCCACTTCAGCCTCCCCAGTAGCTGGGATTTCAGGCATGTGCCACCAAGCCCAGCTAATTTTTTTGTTTGGTTTTTTTTGAGATGGAGTTTCACTCTTGTTGCCCAGGCTGGGGTGCAATGGTACAATCTCAGCTCACTGCAACCTCTGCCTCCTGGGTTCAAGTGATTCTCCAGCCTTGCCTCCTGAGTAGCTAGGATTACTGGCATGTGCCACCACGCCCAGCTAATTTTGTTTTTTTATTAGAGATGGGGTCTCACCATGTTGGCCAGGCTGGTCTCGCACTCCTGACCTCAGGCGATCCACCCACCTCAGCCTTCCAAAGTACTGGGATTACAGGTGCCCGCAGCTGTGCCCAGCTTAATTTTCGTATTTTTAGTAGAGATAGTGTTTCTCCATGTTGGCCAGGCTAGTCTCGAACTCCTGACCTCAGGCGATCCACCCGCCTCGGCCTCCCCAAGTGCTGGGATTACAGGCCTGAGCCACCACACCTGGCCTCACCTGTATTTTAAATCGAGTTTTACTGGGTAACAGCCATGCTGATTCATTTACATATTGTCAATGGCTGCTTTCAAGCTACAACAGCAGAATTGAACAGTCTCGAGACCATATGGCCTGCAAAGCCTAAAATATTTACTGGCCCTTTACAGATAAAGTTTGCTGACCCCTGGAGAGAAACTCATGGCCCATGGCTGGCAGATGGAAGCCTCAGGACCTGAAGATTTCTCAAAGAAAGGGACCTGCTGCTAAGAGCGATTAATATATGTTCACAGCTTGCAGCTGAAGCCTGATGATGGCTGTAGGATAAAGGACATCACCCAGATGACATTTTGCCTCCAAAGCTCTGGGGAACAATTGTGGAAGAACTGCAGGGATATTCTGTCAGAACGTTCTTGTGTCTGGATAAGATGAGAACTGTCTTATAACAAAGTGCAGCCCCCATGTCTGAGGGCATGTTTCTTGTGTTTAGGCATTTCCGAAGTAGGGAGCACCTTCAAGGGGCACTGGTCTTCCCAGAAACAGTGTTTGACCTGTGATGATGTCCTGGGGGCAGGGGACCTAGAAAAAGTCCTTAGCCTTCCCATAAGGCACGATTCTTCTCCTCTAGAGAGCCTCAAAAGTCAAGTCAAGTAGTAAGCACCCTGTGCTCCAGCCTGTGGCCACAGACACACACAAGAACTGGAGCAAAACCAAACAGAGTGTATCATCACCACTGAGCCCCCAGGAGCCCCCAGATGCTTCTGAACATCAAAGGAGAAAGATGCTCTCAAGAGATCAAGTTGAACGCCGCGGGTTAGGTGTGTGGCATTGCCTCTGGGTCCCTGCTTTGGTTTAATTAAACTAAGTCTGGTGGTGAATTGGTTCCCAAATGTTCATTGGTGGATGGGCGGCATCAGAATTGTCTACATCTTTTAAGAAACACGTACGTAAAACTTCTGCATGTCTTCCTGTGAGAGTTTGATTTTCAGCAGGCTTGGGGTGGATTCCTACTTTTAAGAACTCCCCACGCCCGTCCTGAGTGATTGTGACTCCCGGTAAGTGAATGCTGACAAATTGAACCTGCCAGCATGGACATTTATTTATGAAATAAATGAACATTAATTTCACACTCTTTGTATGGATTCAAGGTGGTGCGGGATCCACAGGCTCACCTGGCCCCCCAGCTTTCCCTGCAGAATCTGCCATTGTGCCTTAAATCCCGCAAGAAGTCACTTATCCTGTGCCGCTGGAGCTCTTGATTGGCTGTGACTGAGATGGGACTTTAAGTTCTCACCAGGATAAAAAGTGGGGTTCCAACTTTACTGCCTTCTGAACCCTGCTGATCTGTCCTCAGCCAAGGGCTTGATTTTCTTCTGAAGAGCAGTGTTTTTTCAACTGTGGTTGAAATCTGCTCATGGGTTATAAAATCAATTGTTGAGGATGCAACCATTTTGAATTCATTTTTAATTCAAAAAATTAAATAGACTAGAAATTTCTAATTTTTAATTCAAAAAATAGACTAGAAAAAAATCAGAGTGCATCACGTATGGTAGGGATAAGTGGAATTCTTTCTGTAAAACTTGTTTTGGAGGGTACGTTATGCATTGGGCTGCTGTGTATTTCTTACTGTGTTTCACAGGGAAACTGCTGTCCTCCCTGCAGTACAATATAAATCAACAATGGTCCTACTTCCTCAAGACAGCTCTCATTTCTGCTTGCAGAGGACAGATGGAAAAAGTCACCAGGGAGGGCAGACTGCCATATACAAGTACTTCAGGGAGGCTACCTGGAAACTAATAGAAAACCAGTTTGTGGATGACTGCAGAGCCTGGGGAGAGAAATCAATCTTGGACAGTCTTATGGATGGCAGCCAACAGCCCACCACGCTCAGCCCATTGCACCTGTCACCTGGGGACAAGCAGGGTCTATCTGGAACGGACTCTGGCCAGGATTCGGTTTCCCTTTCCCTGAAATGGGGATAATCACCCTCTTGACTATTGCTGTTATGGGAAAGGCCAAATTAGGGGAAAAAATTCTGTCCAGTAAAGGATGAACCACAAAGCTCAGGTCAGTAATGGCCTCTATGGGTGGTTTGGGAGGTGTGCTTTTATGGGCATTAAGGGAGAAAGAGAAAGTCTGCACTCAAATCAAGTCTAGGCAATGTGGGAGTTGGAAAGAGACACGTGGGAGCACAGACCCAGTCACCTGAAGGCAAGGAGCCTTGCTTTTTCCTCCTCTTGGCAGGCAGTGGGGGCTCCTGGGCCCCAAGCAGGAACCCTTAGGGCTGATCTCTTACCACACACTGGTCTGACTCGGTGACCTAGAAGAGGATAGTCGGAGCCAACAGGATGAGGGGACAAGCTTGGAGGGCATCTATGTGTGCCACCCTTGAGTGGCTGGAAATGTCTTCTGCCACTTTGCGAGGGGCTAGGCGCTGGGGAGTGGGAGTGGCAAGGGAACACGGGGTGGTAGACTATTTCCAGGGCTGCTGATTTTGGAGCAGTCTGACTACTCTCCCTTCTTAGTGGGAAAGAAAGAAGGAAGAAGGGGGAAGGGATGCTTTTGGAGGGGAGCTCAAAGGGTGGGATAAAAGAAAGCCTTAAAGAACATCACTAAAGGGTCTGAAGTGAAAGACTCCAATGAACAAAAAGCCCCCTAATTCAAACAGTGCCACTAACACCAAAACCTGTAAAGGGGTCTAGAGAGACGCTGGTCATGTCTGTCACTTTCCTTTTTAAAGCTCTCATGAAGTTCATGAATGAAAAAAATTGCTAATGCAAAGAGGGAAATTAATAAAAACAAAAGCATGCTTCATATTGCAGGGTGACCACCTCTAATCCTACCAGTGATCCTGTGGCTGTCCCTGTAACTTCCTTTGGCAACACCATGCTTTGAGAAGCTGTGGGGGAGGCTGGCCAGGGAGAGGGCCTCACCCACCTATTCCGCCAGCTGATCCCCCAGAGGGCTGCAAGGCTCCTGATTTACCCAGAGCTCTGGAGTGGCTGAGGCTGGGCCCTGGGGTTGGATGGTTCTCACCAAGAGGCCTGGGACGTCTGCTCTGTGCTAAGCTCCGAGGCAGACTACAGAGGAGATAAAGACTAATTGGACCTTCGCATACATTGCACATGCCTTTTCTGAACTGAAAAAGAGAAGAACAAACAAGACAAGATAAAAATATTGGAAAAAAAAAAAAGAAGAATCAAATGTGTAGAAAATGCAAGGTCATTAGAACTGCCCAGGGCTTCATTCAGGCAAAGATCTTGAGGGTCTGGCCAGGGACCTGCTGAGTAAATCTAGCTCTGGTTCCCCTCCCACAGATTCCCTGCCCCTCCTCCAACTGCATAACCAAGTCTCTCCACCTCCCAGCCTTCCTTGAGCTATTCTGCTATTTTCTTCACTTTCGTTTTCTCACTATAACCCACACATGGTATAAGGTTGAACGAAGGCATTTATTTGTAAAACCAATTCTCAATGGGGGAGAGATTGTATCCATAGAAAGCAAACCAGTGATGGTTCAGAGGGCCACATGCACGCATTAGTGAAACCAAGGGAAAAGCCAAAAAGACAGCACTGCTGCGGACGACCCGCGTGGCTACTAATCCTGCCAACAGAAAAGCAAAATGTCCTTTCCGCTTGAGAACACGGATGCACCAAGATGTCCTGTGAGAAGGCAATTTGGTCTGACATCCACGATGAAGTGATCAGGGAACAAGTGGGGGAGCGATTTTTTCTATTCCATGTGGCCTGCTTGCTTCCCGCAGAAACTGGCTGACCGCTTCCGTGGTCCTCCCCTCTCCAGTGGGAGGGAGGTGGTGTCAAATCCCTGGCCTTCTCACATGCCCATCCTTATGCTCTGAATGATCTGAAAGATAGCTGAAAGAGGAAAGCACAACAGCTCAGACACCAGACTGCACACAGCTGGAAGCCGCCCACAGTGAGCCCGGCTGCTGCAGACCCCCGGGCCCTGACGTGTTAGCTCGCAGCTGATTAGATATTTCCTAACAAGGAGTTAAGTTAACAAGAGGTCAGTGAACTTCTTTAAAAAGGCAGCCTCGCTCAGTCGGCTGATGGATGCCTCAGGGATTTATAGATAACTCCTGCTAATTCCACCAGCAGTTAAGGCCAGAAATCCCTCAGGCATTGAGAGGCGATTTGGCCCCCTTCCCTAGCAAAGTTCTGGGGCTGCCTGGGAGAGGGATATGGGCTTTCGTGCAGAAACTGCACTCATTAAACAGGTCAGTGAGTCTGCCTTTTCAAAATGGCTGTGACCTGTAAAACAATCAGCCCTGTGCTGGGAAGGCAGACCAGGTGCTCTGAGCAGCCCACGGGGCCCGGCCTCTGGCTGCCCAGAACCCTCCATGTGTGCGTGTCTTCCGACTACATGGAACTCTCTGAAAGGCAGCTGTCTCTCATGGAGAGTGGCACTGATTTATTCAGGGCTCAATCTTTAATAACTGGGGTTGTCAAGGGGCTGGGTAGCCTGTAAGCCCACAGAGAACTCCTGGGACCCCTGCCCACGTGGATGAGAGCTGGTAACATAGCTTCGGCCTGCTTCCAGCTATTGGGTTTCAAAGGTGTCCCAGGAGAGGAAGATCCCAACTTCTTTTTCACATCTTCCCCAGTGAGCAACCTTGGTCAGTGTTGACAAAGATGACAGTAATGATAAGAGTAACTACCATGGATTGAATTTTTTTTTTTTTTTTTAAGGAGGGTGGGTATTATCGCATCTAACCATGTGTAAAAACAGAATAAACACTGAGCTCTCAGGGGTCTTACCCCTTCTCACGTTCATAAAGTCATCCTGGAACACATCCAGGATCCACGGTAAAACAGAGTGACCCAGAACCCTAGGATACAAGTCATTCAGCGTTTCATCATCCACCATCAGTGAGCACATCCTCTGTATCAGACACTGCACTTCGAGGATACAAAGAGAAACGATGCACAGAACCTTGGGGAATTGTTCTTGGACAGCTGGGTTTTAAGGGTAGACAAACACGAATGCATTTTTTTGGCTTTTTTCCCCTAAAACCACTGCACCCATCATCACTACCTTTCTGAATTATAGATACCAACATATTTCAATGCCAGCTTTCCATGAATGTTCAGTGTCACCATAATGAAAACCAGTAACTGATAAGATGTGCTGTGATCTGGCTACAGAGGAGGCAGCGTTTGATCTGACACTGAAATGCTTCTGGTCAGCTGCACTTCTGGGCTCTCATTTCTGCTTCTGATCATTTTTTGGGTCTCTTTCTTCTCATCTCTGGTATTACTATACCCATCTGCAGTGGGCCCTCTACTATTATTTTGTTGCTATAGACTAAGCTGAAAACAGAAACTGTTAGAATTATGAGTCAAATCAGAGTAAATCAGCTCCATGTGAGTGTCAGGGATTCATCTGTAGATATAGTGAAGGTTTGGTTCAACAACTTGTGATATTTAATTCTGGATGTGCTCAGATGTTTTCTTAGCCAAGTTTGGGTTCTTGGGCGGGTCTTAACAGGGGCATTTGGTAGATGGAAGAGAAAGTACCCTATAACAATTTATAAGCTTGCAGAAATATCTGATGTTCCTTTCCTCCCCACCAAGGCTCACAAGGAATAAAAATTAGATAAACATTCTGTATTGTAGCTCAATGGGAATGCCAGGAAGCAGCTGTATATTCAACATTAGAAAAAAAAAATTACATCTACCATGCCTCAGACTTTGTTCTTGTGATCAGGGAACTATTGCTAATCCTGACAAACAAGTTGACTTTAGAGCAGAAAGTTAGGATCAGATGGAATTGGGTTGAATATCAGCTCTTTGCTGAAAAGCTGTGTGACTGGACAAATAATTAACCTCTTTGAGGCTGCTTCCTGTTCTGTAAAATGAGGATCATGGCCCTTGCAGGGCTGTCATAGGGATTAAACCACATGACATACAGGAAGGGTCCTCACACATGGAGGACTCGATGCCTGGTAGCTACTGCTATCATCACTGTTACCATGACTTCAACAACGGCTGCTTCTCCATGTCCCAGCGTGCAGACCAGCGCTTAGCACTATCTGCCACCCTACAAAGCTGTGAACTTTGGGAAATTACTACACAGTTCTGAGCCTACTTTCTCTACCTGTAAAACTGTGGATAATAAGTACCTCAAAGGATGGCAAGGAATAAATATGATGACATAAGTAGATGCTCAAAAATATTACTTCTTACTTACTCTTGCCCTTAGACAAAAAATTATCAGCAGTATGTAAGTCAACAAACAGGAAACCATCGGTGTCTTAGTCCATATAGCCCCCATATTAAATTAATTCATAACCTCAAAAGTTATAGGTAATAATAAGAAACCACACAATTCTTTTTTAAGGAACTGTTACAAATCTCTCTAAAGAATCTAAGACAGGGCAGGTGCGGTGGCTCATGCCTGTAATCCCAGCACTTTGGGAGGCCAAGGTGGGCAGATCACGAGGTCAAAAGATGGAGACCATCCTGGCCAACATGGTGAAACCCCATCTCTACTAAAAGTACAAAATTAGCTGGGTGTGGTGGTGCCAGCTACTTGGGAGGCAGGAGAATCGCTTGAACCCGGGAGGTGGAGGTTGCAGTGAGCCGAGATTGCACCATTGCACTCCAGCCTGGGCGACAGAGCACGACTGTCTCGAAAAAAATAAAATAAAATAAAAATTAAAATAATAAAAAAAATCTAAGATAAAGTTTGTATGTCTCAGAACAGTGACACTGATGTTAAAACAACGTATCTAGTTCTTTGAGTTTGCTTTAAAAACTGAGGATCATTCCTGATCATAATTGAATCCATGAATTAACGTGTAAGAGTCCAGCGATCCTTAACATGTTCATAGATGAACCTTCTTGGAGACACTACTTTGAATAAAGTCTATTTTTTAAGTTCACCATTTACCTCCACAAGATAACAGAGAGATGGTTGTGTTTATATTTCTTTTTCAGTTGTATCATGGTCTTTAAGAAAACGTACACATCTTATACTAATTATATTAACTGTAATCCTGTGTACCTGCCAATACTGACCTGCAGAGTAACCTCCGCCTTCCAAACGCTGACTTTCTGAGGCGGCAAATGGGAAGGGAGCCAGCAGTGAGTTCAAAAGAGGGAAAGGAAGCGGGGAGTCTAGACCTGACAAGTTAATAACTTAACAGTGGGTGAACAAAGCTGAGAAAACAGCAGAGCAGGCTGCAGGAGAGGAACTGTGGGCAGGCGAGACAGCGGGGAGGAGAGATGCCAAGAAAGGGAGGGACAGCAGGCATTCCAGGGCAGGCGATCAGGGCGTGGGCAGGTCCCAGAGGTGCAGAAAAGTCCAGGCGAGAGCAGGAGCTACGAGACCCATGAAGCCTCTGCATCCTCCTACCTGTGTCAAGGATCCTGGCCCTTGGTAACCTTAGATGATCCCATTTCTCTTTTTTCTACCTCCCCCTTTCAACGAAGTCTTTAGGCTTTAACATGCTAGGAGCACTCCCACTGCAAAATCAAACACACCAGATCTATGTGCCTGACTCCACATCCCCATCCACAGGGCCCTCTCTTCCTCTTCACAACCATTTCTAAAGAGCTGTCTATGCTCACTTTCTGCACTCTCTTACCTGCTATTCTCGTGTCAATCCACCTCATTTTAGCTTCTGCTCTCTTCCCTCCATTGAACATCTTTTGCTAAAGTCACAAATGACTTTTGAGTCGCTTAGTGTAACAGGTGTTCTTCCACCTTCTCTTGCCTTACCCTCTGCTGGGCACTTCCTGTTGGAAACTCTCTTCCCTCGGCCTCTGTGAAACCATGGTCTTCTAGGTTCTAGTTTTCCTCCTTCTCTTGGCTCTTTCCTCTAAGCTTATTTTAGAGGAAACAATCCACTTGACCATTAAACATGGGCGCTGACATTCTGCAACGAACGTTACTAGCTTTCTTCTCATTACATTCTTCCTCCTTAGGTGATGCCTCCCAGCCCACAGTTTTAATTGCCACCTAGCTGTTGATGATGCACAAATGTGTATCTCCAGCCCTGACTTCTCTGAGCTCCAGCACACCTTCCACTATCTAGTTGATATTTGCACCTGGGTGGCTCAGAGGTACCTCGGACTCAACAGGACCTTCTCATGATCTCATCCCACTGCTAAAACTGGCATCATTATATTCCATCTTGCATGTAGACTCAAAACACCACAGTCCTTTCTGACACTTCCAATTGATAACCAAGACCTGTGGATTTTACCTGGGAATCTTGTGATTATGCACCCTTCTTTCCATTTCCTGAGAAGCCACCCTAGTCCAAGTTACCACCATTCTCCCCAAGACCCTAGTGAGGCCCTCCCAGTGCTCGACTCTTGTTCTTCTTCCATCCTTTCTCCATACTGTAGCTAGAATTATCCTTTCAATAAAAGCAAATAATATATTGTCACTCCCATGTTTACTGCACATCAAAAGCTTCTCGTTGCCCAATCCCTGATGAGGCCTCCATGACCTGCACATCCTGGCCCCTGTCCAGACCTGTCAGACTCACCTTGTATCACTCTTCTCCTTGCTTGGGGCACTCCCTCATGTTTTCAAAAGCTCCCTGTTCTCACCACAGGGCTTTTTTTCGTTTTGTTTTTTTTTTTTTTTTTGAGATGGAGTTTTGCTCTGTCACTAGCCTAGAGTGCAGTAGCACGATCTCGGCTCACTGCAACTTCTGCCTTCCGGGTTCAAGCGATTCTCCAGCCTCAGCCTCCTGCATAGCTGGGACTACAGGCACGCACCAGCATACCCAGCTAATTTTTTTGTATTTTTAGTAGAGACAGGGTTTCACTGTGTTGGCCAGGATGGTATTGATCTCTTGATCTCGTGATCCATCCGCCTCGGCCTCCCAAAGTGCTGGGATTACAGGAGTGAGACCACAGGGCTTTTACACATGCCATTCTTTCTGTCTGAAATACTTCTACCCTACCCTATTCCCTACTTTCCTTCATCAACCAAATGTTAATGTCTTCAGAGAAGCCTTCTTTGATCACCTGGAGCAGAGGTTCTCAGACTTGAGCACACATCACAGTCTCTTGTGGACAGGTTAAAACGCAAATGCTGGACACCTTCTCCCCAAGCCCTGGAGTTAAGGGACTGAGAATCTGTGTTTCTAACAAGTTCACAGGGGACATTGAGATGCTGGTCCAGGGACCACACTTTGAGAACCACTTACCTGAGAGTACACCAGTCCTTTGCATTATATGATTTTATAGCCCCATGTGCCTCTCCTTTACATAGTTTCATGGCCGAAATTGTACAGTTTCATGGCTGAATTGAAAGTGTTTTGGTGTGATTACTTGATTAACTCATCTTTCTTTGCCATTAGACTACAAGCTCCAGGATAACAGGGACCAGGGATGGCACAAAGTAGGTCTTCTGTAAATATTATTGAATTACTGAAAAGTGAATGATTGCAAAAAGCACAGAGGAAAATACATTTTAAAAACCTCAAATGACTACTCTGCAAACCCAAAGAGTCAGCATCAAATGGCTGCTTTTAGATCCAAATGTCTCTAAAGCTCAGTCTCCGAAGTGGAAGTACAAGACCATAAACCGTTAAAGGCCCGAGAATGGGCCATCCCAACCCACCTCACCCTGGGGACTGACCCTCCCCAGCTAAGAGGGAGTGCCAGAAGGACACAGGGATGACATAACAAGTGGGTCCCACAGGAAAGTGTCAGAAAGCTGGAACCCTGCCAGATAACAGGAGGCTTCCTAAAGCCACTTTTATTGACAATAAATTGATGATAAAGGAGATCAAGGGAGTTGCTGAGAAGAGAGATTAAGAGAGGCCGGAAGAAGAATATCCTTTAGGAGAAGAAGACAATGTAGAAATCATACTGTTTTGCTTATTTTTCATTTAAGAAAATGAAAATGATGAAAGAACTGGTAGAAAGCAAAGTATGGGCCCTCTGAGAAACAAGCTGAAATGTTAGGAGACAAGACATTGCAAAGTGGATCATTAAGTTCTCTAAAATAATCAGCACAAAGAAAGTCAAAAGCAAGATGCCATTTTCTGGTGGCTTCTCTAGAGATGGAGAAGAGGGAAAAAAGAGAGATGCCAGAGACAGGCGAGGGCAACAAGATGCTATTAAAACCCAGAAGTTATTAGCGAAGAATGTAAAGCTTTCTATCCGCATTAAAATAGCAGAAAGAGCTTCTGAGAGAGAGCCTCTACACAAGCCCAAATGCCCCCAGGGCACAAAGGAGGCCGCAGGTCACCTTAAGGGAGCCGATGGCTGATGAGGTGTCTTCTCCAGGCTGTGCCTCTCAGATCCCGAGGATGAACTCCAGAGCAGATGAATGGCCTCAGTCTTTCGTCCAGGGCCGGCCAGTTCCTTAAACATCCCACTTGCCGGTCCTGGGTGGGGGTGACTCCCTCTGGATGTTACAGTCTTGAGAAGGTTCTGGCAGTCTGCAGGAAAGGCCAGTTTATGTGGTTGACCTGCAAATATGGCGAATTCAAGTCTGTCCTGGAGCAAGTGTCCGGGGGGTGAGTGGGGACACCGGTGGCCCAACCAAGAGGTAGCCTGTGGCTGGGTCAGGTCTTTCTCCATCTGGGAGCAAGAACCAGGATGGCTGCACATCAGGAACCTCTGGAAAACACACTTCTTCTGGCAGGAAAAATAGGGGATGTTTTAGCAGGAGCTTTTTTCAATACACAGCCATATGCTCAAGGCCTAAATTGGTGGAAAACTTTTGCTTCATAGAACTTTCAGGGAAACCGTAAGAGAGAGGGAATGCAGGGTAATGGAAAACAGATGGGTTTTAGAGTCTGAAAGAACTAGATTTGGGGACTAGCTCTCTCACTTTTTAGCTATGGGACATTGGCCAATTTCTTCTATGAGCCTCAGTTTCGTGATCTGGAAAAATGAGTGTAATGGCATCTTTGCAGAGACTGTGTGACCAGAGGAGAAGATGTATGTGTAGGGCCTGGCATTACAAGAAGTCAGTCCTCAATAAATGGTAGCCAAAACAGTTGTACAAACAGATCTTGCTCACCCTCATGGGCTAGTTTATAAATAAGTCTTTCTAGACTTAGAGAAGTTCTAGCTGTCCCTGCAGAGGTGACACCACTAACTCTCTGGTATACAAACCCCATCCTTTACCTATCCAGGGGGCTGCTGGTCTTGGCTTATGGAGGTTCCTCAATATCTCAGCGCTATGTTCACCCACTACAGATTTTCTCACCACCAAAAAGCAAAGCTATCAAAATAGGCAAAATTTTATTTCTTCCCTCTTAAGCATTCAGAGCTTTGGTGAGGACCTTCCCAGGGAGATGGAGAGGTGGGAAGGCAGTGTGAGCCAGACCATAAACATAATTACAAGAACAGCAAACACTTATAAAGCCAACACTCTCACTCCACTAAACATTCCACATGCATTGCCTCAGTTAATCCTCAGGAGTAATAGTCCTGAGGGTCCCAGGAGTTAGGAACCAGTACCATTCTCTTTTAAGAAGAGAAGAACTGAGGCTTAGATTCGGTGTAAGTATCTTAGACAAAGCTACATAGCTAGTAGGTGGTTTCAAATCCACAAAGTCTGGCCCTGAAGCTGTAGCTCTGAGCAACCATGTTAACTTCCCCGCTATGGCATGTGCACATGCTAAGGTGGTGGCTTTCACCCAGTACACCACAAAATACAGACCTTCCTCAAATTTTGTGTACCCAAAAGATTTCAGAGAGCAGCTAACAGTTCACAGAGAAATGTTTCTTAGTTGTTGCAAAAGGCTCCATTCTGTCTCCTCAACCTTTGGGCTCAAAGACAGTTTGCCACAAAACTGGTGGCCACACAGGGAGTGGGAAGAGAGAGCACCGAAAAGAATGTCTCTGGCCTCTCACATGTCCCTGGCATGTTTGTGACTTGTACTTTTCTTCTTCCACACCATCCTTAACAAAACAGCCAGTCCTGGGGCAAGTTTGGGTGTGGTCCTTCCAGAAATGGAGAGGCCTCCAGCACATTCATACAGGGAGAGACCTGGACCATCCAAAACACAAGGATGGGAGAACGGGAGGATTCAGGCCCTCCCAAGGACATCTCAGAGAATCACTTCTTCACATCTGTTCTGAAAATGCTGTCCTGAAAAAGGACCTGTGACATGATCTCTCTCCCCTCCCCCGCCACGCAGCAGGCAGAGGCCCTGGAGAATACAGGGGGAAAGTGCCGCCTGTTAACTGACAGATGAAAGGAATGTCCCTGTCCAGAAATGGGGAGCGACTCCCAACGGATGGTGCCTGATAAACCTCGCAGGCTCTTTGTTGAAAGGCATTAACTGCAATAACAGAGGCCAGCCCTGGAGCCAGGCACAATTTCCTATTTGATGGGCAAAGAGAGTCCATATGTGTGCTCCCTTCTAGGGATGAGAAAGTCATAATATCCAGCAACATAGGGAGGTATACTATACACATACACACACACATGCAAGCATGCATATGCATGCATATACATATGAACACATTCACGAACACACTAACACATACACATTCACAAATACACACACGGAAGCAAACACACACAAAAAACCCACATATACAAACACACACACAAATGCAAACAGAAACATACACAGGCTTCACTTCAACCAGAACAGCTGCTCTTTCATTTATTTCTCTCTGAGATTTGAACAAAGTTCTGCAGCTTAAAAAAAAAAAAAAAAAGACCGA
>NW_012111031.1:7897200-7911029 GCF_000951035.1 Colobus angolensis palliatus
CCCGTCTCGGCCTCCCAAAGTGCTGGGATTACAGGCTTGAGCCACCGCGCCCGGCCTAGATTTTTTTTAAAACACATTTTTTTCTGCTTATAAACGTAATATATGCTGACTGACAAATTTGGAAACTATAGGAAACAGTGAAGAAAATAACAGTCACTAGTTAATCCTGTTACCCCAGAGGTTTCCCTTTGATGGGAAATAAACATTTGTCAGTTTCAAGAATAGCCAGGCTTTAGTCACCATTAAAATTCTCATAATCTCTCATTAGGAAATGAATATCAGAGTTGGCCAGAGAAAGAGAAATAAAATTGGAATGAGGAATACATGAGGAAGAAATAGTCTGAGGGAGGGAACTGGGGCATGGTTGGTATTTAAGAGTTTCTCTCTGAGAGTCAAAGGATGATGGGAATTAGATGGTGACTCCATTGATGCTGCCTGAAACTATCACTGAGGCATCAGGACAGAGAGAAATACAACCGCATTGCAAAGAGTGCCATCTCAGATTACTGCATCCTGTCAACGTAGGGTATCACACCCAAGAACTCAGAAAGGGTAAATAATACTGTAAGACCACCAGAAACATGTATAGGGGCTGACTCTAAATAAAATTACCCAAACAGGTAGCATATTAAGGAAAAGACCTCATTTCACCAAGTCCAGGAGGCATTCTGGTCAAAGAGGAAAGGTGGAAATGTCGAAGACAGTTATCTTGTGAATACTGTGGCAATAACCTTATAAAAAGTTTAGGCTAAGGATAGCAAAGATGAGAACGTGGCGCTGTCAGCCATACCGTGTTCAGGGCAGACATTACCAATTAACTGCAGCCCACTTTCCCACTAAGCGTTGGTATAGCCTGAGCGTCCTTCTCAGTAAGCCTCATGCAAGAGCTGGGGGCAAAAGGGAAAGAAAACACCCAGAGGAGAGGGCTCTGAGCACAGACAGCAGTGACTAGGTCCATGAATGGGCTGGGGAAGCGTGTCAGGTCTGCAAGTGCCTTGAGAAGATAGCAGTTGACCTATCTGTGTGACAGTATCTTTGTGGGGAACAGTCTCAGACGTTCCAGCTAATGCTTGCCTCTGAGTCTTGAGATAAAAGCAAGCATTCTTCAGAAGCTCTCAAACAGCTCTCCAAAGAGGCAGGTTTCAAAACCCGGGACTGGAAGAGCCAGGATGAGCTGCTTACCTGGAAAGAGGCCCCACTGCCTGCAGAAATGGAAGATAATACTTTTATTAAAAGGGGAGAGAAAAAAAGGGCAAAGTCTCTTATGAGGGCACTGAAATCCCTTGGCCTTCGATGTTGATCCGGGTCCTAGTAGATCAAGTAGAGACAAATCCAGCCAGTTAAACAGGCTCAAGCAAAACAAAATCCCAGGCTGAGGTTTGACAAGAAGTTTATGGCCTATTTGGGTTAATAATCTCAGCAGACTCATAACAGGTATTGATTAAGAAATGGGTTTTTGATTTCTTACACAATCTATATATTAATAAAACTGTCTGGGTGCGGTGGCTCACACCTGTAATCCCAGCACTTTGGGAGGCCGAGGAGGGCGGATCACTTGAGGCCAGGAGTTTGAGACCAGCCTCAACAACAGGGTGAAACCCTGTCTCTACTAAAAACACAAAAATTAGCTGGGCATGGTGGCGCATGCCTGTAATCCCAGCTACTTGGGAGACTGAGACAGGAGAATCACTTCAACCCAGGAGGCGGAGGTTGCAGTGAGCTAAGATGGTGCCAATGAACTCCACCTGGGCAACAGTGAGACTCTGTCTCAAAAAAGAAAAAAAAAACTGGTTATCAAATTAAACAAAATGAAACGAGATATAGCCGTGAGATGTTCTAATTGGATAATACCACATCTCAGAAGAATATACTATTCCCAAAGCTTTTGTATCTCATAAAGATAACTTTTACAGCAAAAGAGTGGTGGATTAGGGTTGCTTTAAGGAAATGAAACTCACATTTTTTTTTCCTGATACTCAAATTAAAGGACAAACTGCTTTTCATTGATTGTGGTCTGCATGTTGGTGTTCCTTCTCCCTCTATGGGGAAGACCTGACGCTTTATCATGTGGGAAAACAGTCTCATGCACCCAAAGTGTTATCACTTACATTGCTCCCACTCATCTGTGGAGTGAAGAGGCAGGGCCCATGGCTTGCTGAGAGACTGAGACCCATGTGAGAGGTCGAGTCTGCAACTGAATGTATAGCCTGGAAGGATGAAAGATGTGTGCGAGTTGAAGCACCCCACAGCACAACCGAGAGTCCCGTGGTACCACTGTTTCCCATGAGGGTTACAAGGACAGAGGTGGTGGTGACTGTAGCTGCAGGCTTTGAGCTTGCTATGGGCCTGCACTTAGATCTCCAGAGCCACTCAATGCCAGAACACCTTGGGAAGGCTGCTCATTATCCCCATTTTCTTGATAAGGGAATCAATACCAAGAGTAAATACCTTGTCCAAGGTCATTCAGCTGACAAGAGTGAATCTAGGCTCGGAGCTGACATCTGGCAGATCCTGAAACTATCCTCCCTTCAGAGGCCTCCTATTCTGAGTGCCAACTGGTCAGTTTTCAAAGCAGTCCCTTGCCTAAGAGAACTTTTGCAATCATGGAAAGTAGAAATTTGCTTATTCTGAAGAGGGTGTATTTAGATAACCTCCCCAAACTCCCTCTCACCAGGGCAATGTATTAGAGGTTTCCACCAAGTGCCTAAGACAGAACAGGGCTGGGCTGCACTCGGATGTGGGTGGGGGCATGGGGCAGCCCTGGGAGGTCTGTTGCTCCCATCTGGCTTTGCAATGAGGGGTGGCACTCCCTGAGTGCGTGTTTATGCCAGGGGTCTCTGGGTGCCTGGACTGTGTCCCTTCACTACTCTCCCAGTCCTCATTCCTTCCTTTTCATTATCTTGCTCTTACTAGGATGGCAGGCATGAAAAGCACATGCAGAGGAGGAGGAAGCCACAGGAGAGAAGCTGAGAAACAGGAGGCAAGTGATCACAGTGACCCCCGACTCTCTATAAGAAAGGGGTCCTGTAGACTTTTTACAGGCTTGTTAAGCTATTTTTCCACGTAAAATGGAGAAAGGGTGACCAATAAGTGAGCACATACTTAAATGCCAGCTTCTTACCAGTCCTAACTCTTTCCCAGAAGACAGCCAGAAAAACAGATAAAATGTGCATTCGTTACTGTCTACTTGACCTGAATATTTATTTACCCTAGGTACACTGGCACTATTTCTAAAAAGAGCACTTAGCCCAACCAATCATCAATGAGAAAAGTGGGTTAATAGAGTAAGGTAATGAAAGCAAGTGAGACTTTCAAGAGACTCACATAAATGATCAACGCCTTTATTAATATTAGAAGATTTCGCCTTTTTCCTTAGCATCTGTATAAAAACATACAAAATAAGAGTAACCAACCACATGAACTCAAAGAAAGGCTATATGACCTCCAAGGTCCCACTGGAACTTGGTGAAATGGAACTTGAGCCTGGCATAGGGGTGCATCTTGTTCAAAGCAGAGCTAATAGAAAGGAATAGGAAAAGGGCCTATCTGTCTGCAGAGATGTGGAGATCCTACAAGACACTCTAGTGCATTTGGCCTGAGTGTTGCAGGCCAGGGCAGGTGTGTGGGTGCAGGTGTGCATACTGCAAACAGCTAGGCAGACGTGAGATGTAGGGAATTTTCCTATTTCAGATTACAAAGCTGGAACAGAGGTGAGACAGACCACTGATGAGGGCTTCAACTATCCTAGCACCTACCAGAAAGCTCATTACCTAAAGCAAAGCAGCTGACAAATGGGCTAGACTTGAGGACCGCACATTCTTTTCAATGTAGAGAAAAGATGGGTAGGCACTTATGGCCTGTGACCCTAAAATGGGAGAAACTCAAGAGGGAATAGTCGGCTCTGCAAGATGAAATGAATCGTGACTAATCCCAGAGAAGTGGCAACAGGGACGGATCTAAAGGAGCTATTGTGTTTCTCATGACATGTTCTGTTTAGAAAGGGACGTGTACAAAGATAGAAGGAAGGGCACGGTACCAAGGACAAGCTGAGAAGAGTGACACATTTCTGTGAGAACTGTGCCCGACTTGAGCTGAGGCTTACAAAAAAATTGCTAAAGTTGGCAAGAAAAAAAAAAAACGGTGGTGGTAATTATTTTTAGTTATGATTAAAAAAGGCATGAGGCCCATTGCTTAGGGATCATGATAGCATGTTAACAGAAGACAGAGAAAGTAAGATGGCTCAAGTCTCGTTTCATGTCTAACCTCTCCATAAAAGCAAAATGGCTTTATAACCAGAAAGCTTTAAATCAGCATCATTAAAAGAGCCCTGGGCGGCTGGGCGCAGTGGCTCATGCCTATAATCCTAGCACTCTGGGAGGCCTAGGCGGGCGGATTGTGAGCTCGAGATCAAGACCATCCCGGCCAAAACGGTGAAACCCCGTCCCTACTGAAAAAAAAACAAAAAATAAAAAATAAAAAAAATTAGCTGGGCATGGTGGCGGGCGCCTGTAGTTTCAGCTACTCAGGAGGCTGAGGCAGGAGAATCGCTTGAACCTGGGAGGTGGAGGTGGCAGTGGGCCAAGATTGCGCCACTGCACTCCAGCCTGGTGAGAGTGAGACTCTGTCTCAAAAAAACAAACAAAACAAAACAGAACAAAAAGAGCCCTAGGCACTAAGGGCAGGGGCTGTGGTATCGCAATAAGAGTGGGTCCTCTCAGGCCCTTTCATCCAAATCTCCAGGCCCTGCAGGCTCACATCCCATGGCCCTGCACAAACCTCCAGAGAGGCAGAGCTAACATACTTAATCCCTGGGAAACCGCTGGAGACCAGGAGAGTTCCAAAAGATGCTTGTTAGCAAATGTTCCAATTTACCCAAGAGGGAAAGATACAGGTCCTCCTGTATGGGCTGGTAGGCCAGGCAAAAGTTTAGGCCATATAATAGTTTTTTAAGCCCTTCAAAAAGGAAGAGATGGCTTTTGAGAGTTGGCATGGGTTTGAGAGGAATAAGCCAGGCCAAATGACTCTACTGGCTTTCTCGCTTATAGGCTGCCTAAGGGGGCAGACTGGAGAAGGCCACAGTGTATCTTGAAGCCTATATACATCTTTGTCTACTTAGACCCTTGACAATACAGGTGGCATGGTCACTGGGCACAGGGATGCCTGAGAGTAGGCTTCGGCCATTCTGAGCACCTTATATTCTTGAGCCCAGCACATTCTCTGAAGCCACCATGCCACCGCCACATAGTGTTCCCATGCAGAGTCACCTTCCTTACAGCCTTTGTCTGGCTGTCTGTTCTTCAAGACTCCGCTCAAACAGCACCTCCCCTTGGAAACCTTCTCTTCTGCTGAGTACGATTTAGAAGTTCCTTATCCATGCTGGCCAAGCACCCTGTAAACTCTGCTGTCACTATCGCAGTGTGCTTTCCCTGGGCTGCAACTGACAGTTTCCTTATCTGCCTCTCCCAACGCCTGCAAGCACCCAAACAGGATTGTATTTCCAAAGCCCAGCACAGCGCCAGGCACAGAGGGGACCCTCAAGACATGATGATTGCTTGAATGAGTTTTGCTTAGAGGCTCAAAGTCAACCTGAAAGAGGTTATCTCTAATTGTGTTCTGTGTGTTTCTCCAAGTCTAGACTTTTATCAGGGACTTGGAAGAATAATATACTTTCAGAGACCATAACGTTGGGAGAAAAGGGTAAGTAGATGAGAGGCTCAAAGTTCAAGGTCTGATAACCTACAGACTGGTCATACAGCCTGAAAACACAGCTAACTTTTTTGTACAGGTTTATTATCTTGATTTTCCTGTGGTATGATAAAGGCATAGCTTTGTTTTTATTTTGTTCTTAGTTGAATACCAGAGACAGATCATCTGAGGCAATGCATCACAGATGAATATGTAGGTATTGATGGAAATACTGCATTAACGTACCATATTCATTGCAATTTTGCACGGTGCTTGGACTTATGCATTACTAATGAAGGACAATACATGAATATCTCATGTAATGTCACTGACCATATTATATATTATAATGTAATAATTCATTTATTATACATGTTCATCTATGTTTCTGAACTTTATGGACATGGCATTAAAAGATAAATGATAACCAACAATGAAATTTTAATAGAAGTAATCATTCTTCTTTGAGAATAAAAAAAAGTAATAAAGTTTTATATTAGGTCTCAAGAAAGGTCAACTAGATATCTACAGTATAAGGAATATCTGGCTTTATCCATCCATCCATCCATCCGTCCATCCTGAATGCTGTGTGCTAAATACTAAACTAGGACCTATAAATTAAATGAAAAATAAACACTGCCTCCCCTGAGCTTATATCCTACTGGAGGGAAATGAACATAAGTAAGTAAACTAAATAACTGCAACTGCCGATGAGGGCCATGAGTAAAATAAAATAATATGTGATGGAGACAGGAGAGACTCTGGGATAAAGGGGTATGTGATGTGTCTCCAGGGTTGTAGGAAGTTTATGTAAGGAAGAGCTGGGTGGCACCTGGCTGGCCGTCAGCTAGAAGTGAGACAAGGATGTGCTGCAACTGTTAAAAAGTAACTGCAAGGCTGGGTCACATTAATAGAGGCAGAGTGGTGAGCAAAATCAAGAGCAGTGACAATCCTGCTGCCTCTGTGGTGGTCACACTGCTTCTAGACCACCTTCTGCAGTTGTACATGCTATGCTTTTTTCTTTTTTAATTGAGACGAAGTCTCGCTTGGTCGCCCAGGAAGGAGTACAGTGGTGTGATCTCGGCTCACTGCAAGCTCCGACTCAGTGGTTCAAGAGATTCTCCTGCCTCAGCCTCCTGAGTAGCTGGGATTACAGGTGCGTGCCACCACGCCCAGCTCATTTTTTGTATTTTTAGTAGAGACAGGGTTTCACCATGTTGGCCAGGATGATCTCGAACTCCAGACCTCGTGATCCTCCCCACCTCAGCCTCCCAAAGTGCTGGGATTACAGGTGTGAGCCACCGTGCCTGTGGCGTGATCCCTGGCTCATGGCAACCTCTGCCTCCCGAGTAACTGGGATTACAGGCATGCACTGCCAGATGCTATACTTTAAGAAAGTCATTGAGCAGATCCAGAAGAGGAGTCTAGAAACCACATCTTATGAGACAAGGTTGAGAGAATTAGGGAAGCTTAGTTTGCAGAAGAAGTCACCAGGCAGTCATCTTTAAAATATCTGATGATTCAAGGTGCTTAGAGAAGAACAAGTCTATTCTGTGTGATCCTAAGAATTAAAATCTGAACAACTGAGAAGGAGCATAGCATAATTTAAAACAGGAGAGACATTTCTAATAGAATTCCAGCTGTGCAGAAATGGAATGGGCTTTTGAAGAAGTGGGCACCCTATCCTCAGAAGTATTCGAACAGGGATTGGATAAACAGTTGTTTAAAAGATGTCCTTAAGGATACTTCTTTGGGAATAGAGTAGAACTGTGTTTCTTTGGAAGATTTTCTCATCTTGGAATGACAAATCATCTTTCAAATATTTGAGCCACAAGCAACAATAACACCAAGTACTTTGGACCCTTCTTTCCTCCTAAGAGTTTCTACTTCTTTGGAAGAGTGGTCTCTTGAAGATAAAAGGAACTGATCCATCTTAAATTTTTTTTTAATTTTCATGATTTTAGGTTTGAATGCATGATTCATCTTTAGTCATGGGCTTCTCCTGTCACTGGGGCAGAGGCTGTCTTGCTGGGAGGCCTAAGCCTGAGCAGGAAGATGTGGACCTCCTGCCTTCCTGCCCTCAGTAACAGTGAGCTGATGGAGGGTGGGAATCCCTAAAGGCATATGCTGTGTGGTTAGAAGAAGTGACCTCCACTCACAAGGATTTCTGAGACCCAACATATGGGGATCACGAACCATGTCAAGGCTAGTTCAGCATGTAACTAGAAACAATGGTACAATGCTTCTGCTCATCTTCCCTGCATTTGTGTGTGTGTGTGTGTGTGTGTATCTGCATGCGTGTAAGTAAAGCTCTCAACTTGCCACCTTACAGTATCAGGTGACCCATACCTTAAGCCTTGGGTCAAAGGCTCAGTTGTATCTAGGAGTTCTGGAGAACTTTCTCATAAGGCATAAGGCCTCTCCCTTTCTCTGGAATGTGGATTTATCACAGGCAGACAGGTGTTTCACCTTCTGTTCTAATGCCCTTTCAAGGCTATGTCTGCACAAAAAGACTTTACTGAACTCTACAGTGTATACAGCCACTTTACTCAGTGTAATCATTTTATGATTAGGATTTGATAGTGTATCAATTCTGTCTCTACCTATATTTGGAATAGAAACTAAATCAAAACCCATTAAGATTAAGGTTTAAGGCAGTCGTAAACTTGAATCCCAGACCAATATGTTTTTCATCTATTTGCTTGGTGAAGAAAACATGTTTTTCAAAGTCCAGCGGAGAACATGGGATATAAGTTCAGTGAAACTCCCATACCTGAGCCACAGACAACAAAAACAAACAGTGCCAACAGCCATGGTCCCACAGGATATTTCTCCTCTTGCGGCCTCTAAAAGGGAATGGGAAAAAGTAAGATTAGGTTCATTGACTCAAAAAACATTTCTTTGAGTATCACTAGGCATTGTGCTAGGTGCTAGGGATTCTACTGTGAATGAGATAGACTTGGTTTCAATCCCTCAGTGGACAGATATAGATGGATGAAGTCCATTAAAAGGATTGAGACAGGTTTGCAAAAGTTCATCAATAACCTTATTAACATCCTTGTAACTCAGTGAACTGTAACTAGGGACAGATATGGTATGAACACATAAACCAATATGGTGATTTAGGAACCAAAATGATAACTTTGCATCTGCTGAAGGTATGCTCTGTGCCAGGCACTATACTAGGCAGTCTGCATTCATTATTTCTGGCAAGTATTATTATTTCCATTCTGGAGGTGAGAAACTGAGGTTCAAAGTTTGTTAACTTGAGCAAGAGCTGGGATTCAAATGTAGGTCTGCCTCATTACAAAGGCTGGGTGTTTTCCATTAACAGATTCGATATTTAGTTTCTGCATCTGTGAATTCCAAGCAGGATCAGAGATCACAGACATTTTCTCAAAACCTTTTACATACCCCCAAATTAGGAAGTCAGTATAGTGGAAATCCTTGGAACAATAGAAGCACCACAGCAATTGTGAATGGTTATGAGTGAAGCAGTATTTTGTAATAAAACTCCTAAGCCTTAATAAAGCTTGCAATTGGGAGAGGTCTCTGAATTCTCTGGCAAGCAGAAGGTGACTGTCAAAACTGCATGAATGAAGCCCTACAGACCTCCTGCTTTTTTCAAACCAAAAGCACAGACAAAACACCTCCAGGTCTATGTGCAGGTGGGGCTTGGTCCTTAAACCCAAATCAATCAGAACAACAAATATTTTCTGAGAGATGCATCAGAAAAGAAGTAAACTTCTCAAATAGAATAGGAGACTGAAAAAAAAACAAAAAACAAACCCCAAATAACTCACTAATTATTTTCTGATTAGCTTGAAAAATAGGCTGCATTCAATATACATTAAAGAATTCACAGGCAAAACACACAAAGAAAAACGTGTTGGTAGAGTGGAACATTCACAAGTATTGATTTGTGGTTGATATCATAAAACCCAATTCCAGATTTCAATTAAATGTTGTTGACATTTAAACATTATATTCAACATTGTAAAATATGGGCTAAAAAGTATGTTCATATCCATACACATATGACAGCTTGACATTCAGACTGAAGGTATGTAATAGTGTTTCAAAAAAAAATGAGTGGTGCTATCACCAAGGATGTAAGTTTTTGAAATGTTGAACAAGTTTTAGTAATATTTCTAACAAAAATTTCTTTAAAAAAGGATAATCTTCCTCTGATTTTCACTGCAGTTGCTTTCCTAGAAAATTTATCATATATTAAAACTGCAAAATCTATGATGTGCTGTATTTAGATATAAAATTAAGTTCTAGGCTAATGTAAATATAAACTGCTTTCTCATCTAAAAAAGGAATTTATTTTATCATAGATAAAGGCAACAGTTCTTTAGTTTTCAGCTTACCAAGGAGCCCTTCTCTTTTACCTCACTTGGGTCTACTTGTCACTTGTATGGCCATATACTTTTTCTTGATAACATGTGCCACAGTTTGTAGGTCTGTATTTATTCCTGTGAGAGTGTGTTTAATATCTGTCTCTCTGTGAGACTGTAGACCCCACAAGGGCAGGGACTATGTCTTGTTCATGTAGTAATGTATAGAAATGTCTGGCACCGAAGTTAAACATAGGAGATAATAAATGTTCATTGAAGAACAAATAAACATAAAAGTTTCATTAAATAAGATTTCTTAGGTTAGGCAGAGTAAACGCAGGTTCTAGGAAGGATATTGTCTTTTTAGTAATACTTCATAATTGGTGTAGGATTATCCCTGTATCTCTCCTACACGAGAAATACGGATTAAAGCGTCAACCGCAGGTAGACTTTGACTAAGGATTAAGACATTCACTTCTCTGTCTTTGACTAAGCCTGTATCTACCACCACTTACATGCCGGCAAATCACACTGCAGAGGTATCAGTGGCTGCTCTTTATCAGATGAGGACAAAATCAGTCTTTAATGATTGTGTAAGGTAACTGTGCCATTTTTGGGCCCTTAAGGCCAGGCCAAGATCAGATCCGGTAAACAACATTCATAAAGCTACCTGAACAAAGTGTGACATTCGCCCTTCCCACCCTTTTCCACCACCTACCCAGGAACTTGTCACAGTTGTCCAGAAATCTATTCTGTTGCTGTTGTGCCACTAATGCTATATAAAAAAATTCATTTTATCTCTATTTCCAGCAAAGCTAATAAGTGAATTCAGGAGCCTATAACGAATTATTTGCCCAGGACAGATACCAAATAGAGTCCTTTATTTTTCATATGCAGAAAAAACAGATGATTAGCATGTAGAGCTTGGAGCATATAACACAAAAACCTTTTGGAGGACATTCTCCAGGGAATCAACACTATCTGGGGACTCTGGCTGATCAGAGTACCCATATATCTTTTTTTGACAGCTTTGGGTGACTGCTTTTTAGAAGGGGTGCCCAGCACAATCCCATTGGGACAATTCACATAAACCTGACTCTATGGCTGGAAAAGGTGGGGAAAACTAGTAGCAGTTCTGCAAATGACATGGTTTATTCCAAACATGAGTTTGCTACTTCTTGAGGCTCCAAAAATGTCAGGGAATGGCTTTCCCTGTGATTAAGATACCAGTAGGGTAACTCAGAACTCTGAAATTTAAATTCTCCCTTCATTCTGGAGAAGTTACTACTGTATAATCACAAAATGATGATTCCATTTCTCTTTCTTTCTTTTTTTTTTTTTTTGACGGAGTCCTGCCCTGTCACCCAGGCTGGAGTGTGGTGGCACGATCTTGGCTAACTGCAACCTCTGCCTCCCGGGTTCAAGCGATTCTCGTGCCTCAGCCTCCCGAGTAGCTGGGATTACAGGCACCTGCTACCATGCCTGGCTAATTTTTGTATTTTTAGTAGAGACAGGGTTGCACCATGTCGGCCAGGCTGGTTTCGAACTCCTGACCTCAGGTGATCCATCCACCTCGGCCTCCCAAAGTGCTGGGATTACAGGCATGAGCCACCGTGCCTGGCCTTGTTTCTTGGATTAGTCTGCTATCTGGGAGAATAATATTAATTTATCCGTAAGCTACTAGCTAATAATAAAATACTGAAGCATCTGCATACAATTATAAGAAGTTTATTTCTGAATAATTAGTCTGAATTTTCAGTTGGAATCTATACATATGTTCCTGTTTAATGAATTTCATCCTGAATAGTGATCTTTTGCAAGTTACTTTTAACAAAGTATAATCATATTTGACTTGTAATTAAGAAAATGGGATTTAGGATTTATCAAGTTTCTCTTTGAAAGAAAATTTCATTTTTCTATTGGATAATAATCTATTTACAATAAAGTTAACCAAAATCCCCCCAACCAATGCAAAGCAAACATTGATTGCGACTTGGTCTGGAAACCTTTCATTACAAATTTAGCCGGGCCATTTAAAAACTCTTATAGGTGCAAGGCACTATGAGAGTTTCTTGGGGGCCATCCCATGACATATCAGAGCATATTAAAATGAACTCATACTGAACATTAAATATAATTTAAATGTAGCTCTGGACATTGAGTCGAATGGCAGGTGACTGGTACCTTTTCTAGGTATTTAAACAGTGTTTTCCCAATTTTTCCATTTTCTTCTTTTATTTTGGAGCCAATAATTTTTGTCTGGGTCCCAAACGTTTTCTAGTCTTTTGGAAGAACTTGAGGTGGCAGACACTGAGTTTACAGAACCTAATGGATAAAACAGCCTTAGAAATTAGTTCTTGTTTTTTTCTTACTTTTGTAATCAGATAAGCTGTCAACTGAGATCTGACAACTGAACTCTGTTTTTTTAGTTCATGAAAAAGAGCCACATGACTAGTTATTTTTCACCGTGTCAGTTAGCAGGTCTGACCCCTTGAGAAGGAAGGATTGATCTCTTAGGGATATAAAACCCTGCATGTCTTAACATCAATTATAAGTTGCTTCTCAATGTCAACCTGGGCAGCCATTTTTTTTTTCCTCAGTAAAAATAGGGAAAACATAAATCAGTGTGACAAAATGGTTCCAATTTGATGGCATCTTGACATTTGCTGCCCTTATCACAACTAAGTGATCTAATTCCTAAATGAGAGAATTTTAAGGATTACTTAGGTCTAGAGTTGTCTATAAAGCTCTGAGTAGAGTTGAGTTTGATCCTAGAGTTTCTCTACCATAATATTGCTCGGTTTTGCAAGAATTCTGGCGTGGTGATTACAGATCTAGCTTTTTGCTTAATCAAACCAGTATAGTTTCTTTGGCTAAAAGGAATTGATTCATCAAATCTGCAAGCTTTCCCAGCCAAACTCCAAGCTTCAGCTGGATTTCCACTTAACTGTATGGGGTAACAGATCCCAGGTGCCTTTGCTCATATACTTGGAGACCAACTTCGCCAAACTACCCATGCGACTCATGCCTCTGAATGTCCAAAGTCACAGGCCTTGCATTTTCTGTTGAAGATAATCTGCTTTGCTAAAAGAAACTCCTGAGTGTAAGGCACAGGTGTTACTTAAAAGTCCAGTTACAAACCTTCAATTTACAGTTCTAGGGCCACCGAACGCCTGACAATAAATTGGTCTCTAAAGTTACACCATTAGAATGAGTCTGAATTCACCGAGTGGAAGGAATAGTAATGCTGCCCTTAGACTTTAGCCTAGGGGCTGAGGGAGGTTTCACTGGAAGAGAGGTAAAAGAGAAAAAGGAGGCTGGAGAGAATGTGGGTCCAAATCTCACTCCCCATTTTGAGCCCTTTCAACATCTCCATGGAAGCCCTAACAAAGGGTCTGGAAAGAAACCTGATCCTGGTGCAAGTCTGTTGGGGAGGGAAAACAGGAGTGGAGTCTGGGAGGAGGAGATGAAAAGTGGCCTCCATGTAACCATTGATTCATTCATTCAGTCATTCAACAAACGGTGGAGAACATACTGGGTTCCAGGCTCTGTGTCACGAAGTTGACTTCACTGGCTCCTAAGGCTGAGGCTTTCCATCTTTCCCTGGGACAAGGCTCAGCTGTCTCCCGGCGGGGAGGAGGGCTCCTCTGCACCTCCCTGGTAGCCAGGCGGCCACTCCCAGAGGGGCCACGACCAACCAGGGCCCTCTCCGCCCACGAGGACGCCAAGCGGACCGCGCCGCCCTGAGCCCAGCTCTCAGCCCACACTCTGCAGGACCCCGCAGAAGGGGCGGGCCGGGAGCAG
>NW_012111031.1:7911549-7937449 GCF_000951035.1 Colobus angolensis palliatus
GTGTCGCGGTCCCGCAGCCGAACGCTGCGGGGCCGATGGTTCGGGCGACTAAGGCGTTTGTGAGCGCGTAGGGGACGGGGGCGCGGCCCCTCCTGAGTTTGTCGGCCGGGGACCCACCCCAGGCTCGGGGAAGGGATGGGGGCGGCCGCACTTCAGGCCCGGCCGTGCGGTCTCCCCCGCACCGCCGTCCCCTGGACGAGGGCTGGACTCAAGGCGGTGGTCAGGGACTTCAGAACACAAGTAGAACCAGGCCAGGGCAGGGCCCGCGCTGCCCGAGTATGGCCCACCAAACGAACTTTCTCTTTAAGGGTCTGGGGAAGGGCCCCGCGCTGGGGGACCCCACTGCAGAACTTTTCGTGAGGGCTGCAAGGAGGGCCGCTTTGTAAAATAGAGGAGACATGAAGCGGGATCCTCAGAGGGTTGGGGATCGAGCCCTGAGGATGGAGTTGGGACAGGCCTTTTTGCTTTGGTGGTTGTAGAGGTTACATTGGAAGATGGGTCAGCGGCAGAGCGGAGCATGCAGGAAAGAGGAAAAGGCCTTGGACCTGCAGCCCAGGTCGGATTTGGTGGTTACTGTCTAAATCTGAAGCTTTGGCCTGCCTTGACTCCCCACCCACCCAGGGCAGCTTGGACCTCTCTCTAGCCACCCTTGTCCCGAGGGGTCTGAGTGTCTCCCAGAATAAACCGGGCATTTTCTGCAGTGGAAGGATAAAAATGGAAGCGTTTACGCGCCTCCCAGCCACTGGTATTAGGGCTCAAGAGCTCTACAGGTTGCCTAGGGAGGTAGGGGTGGAAGGGGTTCAGTTCCTCACTTTTCCATATGCTGAACACATTGGAGTTAGCTCTTAGAAGCTCAGAAGAGTGGAGGAGAAGAGGGGACATTCAGCCTGGGCGATCCAGGGCAGTGGAAAGTGGGGATACAGGGTCGGGGTGAAGGCAAGCGGCAGCACCCCCAGCATGGGGAAGAAGAGCTGTGGCCTGAGGCTGGCTCTGGCCTCTGCATCTCTAGGCCTTCTCTTGCAGTGGGTGGGTGGCTGGGTTTCCAGGGAATTTTGTATGAGTAAAATTTTCCCATGTCATTGGAGAGTTAGGGAGAGCCCCTCTCTTTTGGGGCCTTTCTCCAAGCAGGTCCCCCTCACCCCGCTACAGGCTTCTTGTCACTCAGGCTTCAATAAAGGCCGTTCTGGGGGCTGCTTGCTGTAACCTAGAAGACAGGATTACCTAGGATCATTAGTAGGGTCATTTTTTTTTTTTTTCCTACTCTGCAGGCCAATTAATTTGAAACAAGCTTCCATGACCTTTTAACTGTTAGCATCACCACCGTAGGAAGAGACCCATAAACCCAGTCTGCCCCACTCTAGTCCCATGTTTTTAATAACTACTGGCTCTTTTTTAGGGGGTTGGGTGGGGGGATTCCTACCTCAGTGATCCCTGCTGAGCCTGGCTGTTGTCTGTGGTCCAGAAGGTTCCTTTACCTGACTCACTCCTCTCAGATCACGTCCAAATGCCAGGGCAGGAGACCAACCTGGGTCCTCACCAGGTAAGTAGAGGCCTAGCTCTGAGCGACAGTAAGGAAAAGATACAGAGACTGTTTTCTCTTTGGGTCTTCACATTCACTGAGTACAGTTAAGAAGTGTTCTTAACTGAGCTTTTGGGGAAAAATTTTCTTTACCCTTGACTACTTTTTCCTGCTATGCTTCACTTTTCCATCATTTTAAATTAGTTTGTTTTAATTATGAATAGACTGCATACACACAGCAAATAGTCAAACAGAAATAGGATAGAAAATGAAAAATAAAGGTCTCTCTTTCCTTGCCACCCTCCCCAAAAAGTTCCCACGGTTCCTAGGTTGCCCTTCCAGTGCTTTCTATACATATACAAGACTATTTGTATATTCCCTTATAAAAAAATGGAATAGTAGTATGCAAATTGTTCTGCCACATACTCTTCTAATTTAATGTATCAACATTATCATATCACTTGTATATGATCTTTCTTGTAGTTGCGTCACATCTCGTAGTATGATTATACAGTAATATATTGAACTGATATAACCATGGATGATTATTTCCAGTTTTTTTTTGTGTGGTTGCCAACAATGCTTCAGTGAATATCCCTGTACATAGATCAGTATGTACTTGTGCAGGTACATCTGTGTGTGCTATTGTGAAATATATATTTGATTGTAGTCCCTGTTTCCTGACCTAAAGCTCTTAAATTCCTTGGAATTTCCAGAGTGATGAAAATACCTTTTGTATGCTAATAAGATGGTTGGTGACTTGGAGCCCCTACATAGCTTCGGGATGGGGGCTGGTCACCAGAAAGATCAAGGCAGGATTAGAAGGTTGGGACTTTTAGTCCCACCCCCTCCCTCCAAACCTCCACAGAGAGGAGAGGAACTGAAGGTGAAGTTGAACACCAGTGACCAATGATGTAATCAGTCAGACATATGCAATGAAGCCTGTATAAAAGCCCAGAGGACAGGGTTTGTTGAGTTCTGGAGAGCAGAATATCAGGTTCCTAGAGAGTGGCGTGCCCAGAGAGGATATGGAAGCGCCACAGCCCTTCCCTCATTTCTTGCCCTGTGCATCTCTTCCATCTCACTGCTCATCTATATGCTTTGTAATATCCTTGGCCATAAATGGGCAAACAGAAGTAAAGTGTTTCACTGAGTCTGTGATCCACCCTAGCAAATTAATCCAAACAAGGCGTGGGTCGGGGGAATTCCAGTTTATAGCTGGGCAGTCAGAGGTACAGGAGACAACCTACTACCTGGGATTGGCATCTGAAACGGGGGGCGGTCTCATAGAATCAAACCCTGAGCCTCTGCTATTTCCAGATACATAGTGCCAGAATTGAATTGAATTACAGGACACCCAGCTGGCGTCTGTTGCAGAATTGCTTGGTGTATGGGGAAACATCCCCCACACATCTGGTGTTAAAAGTGTGCTGGCTGTGTGAGAGTGGGAGACAACACTGGTTTCTCCTGTATCTCAATACTGGAATTAGATTCCTGGATGTGAAATTGCTGCAACTTTTTATGTCCTTGGTTGGATGAAGAAGCTTCGTGCTGTGACCTCCACTTTGCCTACTCACACCCCTGCTTTTGTCCTCTGCAGTCAGGCCAGCTCCTCTGCAGGACTGAGTCCTGTTTATTGCCTTGAGGATCACCATCATGGACCAAGCAGTTTCCCAGCGTGGATCCTGGCCCTTCCTATACTCAGCCTCCAAACCCTCCTGTGGGGAGTTGGGGCTAAAGTCTATAAGCTGTGTTCCTGGAGTTCCAGAGTCACTACTAGACTAGGAAGGAGCAAAGCATGGAGTCGTCTTGCTCTTTCGAGGACTTAGGAGGGGAAAATGGCAACTTGGTTAAGGAGAAGTTCCCCTGAGTTCATCTATGGTGGCAGCACGGAGTTTTGTGATATGCCACCAGCATGCAGTGCTCAACCACAACTTTTAAAATTGTTATGGGCAAAGTACCAGGAAACTGCTAACTGGTTAAAATTTAATTTTGGCTGGTAAAATTTTCAGCCTTTATTTTTTTATTTTTGTTTTTGACAGAGTCTCACTCTGTCGCCCAGGCTGGAGTGCAGTGGTATAATCTTGGCTCACTGTAACCTCTGCCTGCCGGGTTCAAGCAATCCTCCTGCCTCAGCCTGCTGAGTAACTGGGACTACAGGCGTGCACCACCATGCCCAGCTAAGTTTTATATTTTTAGCAGAGAGGGGGGTTCACCATATTGGCCAGGGTGGTCTCGAACTCCTGTCCTCAAGTGATCTGCCCACCTAAGCCTCCCAAAATGCAGGGATTACAAGTGTGAGCCACCATGCCCAGCCAATTTTCAGCCTGTAGTGCAAGAATTCCTAACAAGCCTATGCTCATTAATCATGAATGTGCCCCACTTAGGGCACCGGATGTGTGGCTGTACAGACTGAGTTTTACCCATCTTTATAAATGATGCTACACTATTAAACTGTGATGCACTAGACATCTCTCATTGTTCTGTGGCTGACCAGCATGTAAACATTCTTTATATTTGGGGCACTCCATCACTGTGAGAGTCTTAGAACCTTCTTTCCCACCATGAAGCATAAGGGGGCCAGGTACTTGGTCTCCCAACCCCTCACAGCTAGGGTGGCTTGTGATCTGGCCAATGAGATTCTCCTTTTGGGAACTGTGAATCTTGATCAAATGGTGCAAAGACAGAGACACGTTAAACTTCATCTTCGTGGTCACGTTTCTAGAGACTGGTAGTACCTAGCAGTCACGGTGGAACCAGTGATGGTATCCTTTTTATTCCATGGTACCTGAAATCCTTACAATAAATTCTTCCACTTCAATCAGCCAGAGTGAGTTTGTCTTATTTACAGCCAAGAACTCTGACTCATGTACATGAAAACAAACAAAAAAACAGAATGTCTTCCTTTGTCATTTCCCCTTCCAGATCGGGAATGACTGTCGTGTCACTTGAAGCTTTCACACATTGTTAGCTAGTGGCCTCTCTTCACCTTATCTCACTGAGGGGAACTGAGTATAGAGGCCTTGGTGACAGGTGCTGTGGGTGGCTGGTCTCAATTATGGATGGGAGTGGTTGACAGGCACACCCTGTGTAAATAAAACCAGCAGATCACCGACACTTCTAATGAATGCTTTCTTCTTTTTCCAAACCATTTTCAGTACTGCTAGAGAAGAGGAAAATTTGGCAAATCTCAAATCATCTCCTTTTGTACATGTTATTTACATTCTGGTGGAAATGTTCATGAAGATGTCTCAATAGTGGGCAGAGAAAAACAAGAAAGCTGACAGCAAATGTTATCTGCCACATGCATTGGAGTCAACTCAATGCACTAGATTATGATTTTATGGGATCGTTATGTTGTAACTGGAAGGAAACCCAGAGAGTCATTTATTCATTTGTTTAGTGTTTATTGAGTGTCTGCTATATACCAGACACTATTTTGGACACTGAGAATTCAATGGTTGCTAGAAGAGTTTCTGCTTTAGAGAGCTCTAAGTTTTGTGGACAGGACAAGTAAATGTTGTGAGATTGTCCAAATTTCACAAATGAGTAAAAGCCTCAGAATTCCTGGGAATTGTAGGAGACCTAAAAGCAGAAGTGTGGCCTCCTGACTTCTCATGTTTCCCAAAAGAAGCTTTACTAGCTAAACTTGAATGGGAGCCAGGGTAACAGGGCACCCTCATGGCTGAGCTTTGGAGCAGCTTATACAAGCACAGGAAATAAATCTCTCTCTCTCTCTCTCTCTCTCTCAGCTTACACATGCACAGAAAATAAATCTCCTCTCTCTGTCTCTCTCTCTCTGTCCCTCTCTCTCTCTCTCTTTCTCCCTCACCCCACATCCCCTGCACCCGCGCCCCGCCCCCCCAGACACACACACTGCAGAACAAAGATAAACTATGTTTCAGATCTCAAAGGCTTGAACTTTGTCCACAAGCGGTGGCACAAGACAGACTTTATCCATTATGATAGCTATGTAATTCCTTGACCCTGGAGGTGATCAGATTAAGTTTTAAAATGCAAGATGTGATCACCCATCTTAAGTCTGTAATTGCCTGGCCACATCTGTTCTTAATAGCAGTAAAACCATCATATCCCGAAGGGAAAAAAACACACCCTGCTACAGTACTTTCCCTAATGACCTCCCATGGCGATTCACTCACAACTGAAGAGAGGAGAGATGCTTCCACATGTTTGAGCCCAAGCTGTGGCCGTGTGCCTGCTGAAATTTCATGTTATTTCAGGATAAAGCCACTTTGTTTCTGTTCAATCAGGTGCATGTTTTTAATGACTGGAAGAGTTTCTTTGTAGGGCAGGAATAACACCAGTAATCATATCTAGCATTTCCTAAACACCTACTGAGGGCCAGACACTTCGCCTGTACTTCCTCACTTCTTACCACAGCCCTGTAAATGTACATGCATCCTGGAAACAGACACATCTTCCTGACTCTTCCACTTGTTAGTTTGATGATAAAAGTTTTCTTCCTGTCCAGGTGTGGTGGCTCACCTGTAACTCCAGTGATTTGGGAGGCAGAAGCAGGAGGATCTTTGAGGCCAGAGTTCGAGAACAGCCTGTACAACATAATGAGACCCTGTCTGTACACAAAATTTAAAAAAAATTTGCCAGGCATGGTGGTACATGCCTCTAGTCCCAGCTACTTGGGAAGAGGGAGGTGGGAGGGAGGCTGAGGTGGGAGGATTACTTGAATCTAGGAGTTTCAAGCTACAGCGAGCTATGATTGCACCATTGCACTCCAGCCTGGGTAATACAGCAAGACTTTGTCTCCAAAAATAAAAATAAAAAATCTCTTTTCTCGTCTATAAAATGGGGATGATAGCAAAACTAATCAGGGTCGTTTTGAGACTGGATAAAATAATCCACGTTAAAAGCACTAAGCACACAGACTGGACCCATGCTAATAAATACCAGCAACCACTGTTAGGCTCATTTCCATTTCACCAATGAGGAAACAGATTGACAGAAGTTACAGAGCTTGCCCAAGCAAGGTCCAAACAAATGAGCCATAGTCCCTGCCCTCAACTTGTTTGGAGTCCATTTGAGGCACTCAAACATACTGGGTGCTGTAGGCATAGATGAGCACCAGGAGCCACTGAAGTGGGAGGCAGGACATGGGGACAAAGCTTTTCAGGTCATTTTTATCTTGTTAATTATTCCAAAATTCCCAGGGGGAAAAAATTCAAGCATTACCATACCAAAGGGGTATAGAGAAAAGTAGATTCCCGTTATCCCTGACACTAAATTCAACCTCTGTTACTACTTCTGCAACTGTCTATGTATATTCAAGCACACATGCATGACATATTTGTGATACATGTGCATATATTATGTGCTTATTTGTGTATCATATATTTTAAAAAAACTTTTAATTTTTTTAAAAGCTCATTTGTGTATTTTTTAAAAAATTCTTTTAATCCCTTTAAAAATCTCAATGGTATCATGTTATTCGTTTACAACCTGCACCATATTTTTGCCTTTTTTTTCAGTTAATAATATTTCATAAAGATTGATCCAGGGCAGGCACGGTGGCTCATGCTGAGAGGCCAAGGCAGACAGATCACGAGGTCAGGAGTTCGAGACCAGCCTGTCCAATGTGGTGAAACCCCATCTCTACTAAAAATACAAAAATTAGCTGGGCATGGTGGAGGGCGCCTGTAGTCCCAGCTACTTGGGAGGCTGAGGCAGGAGAATTGCTTGAACCTGGGAGGTGGAGGTTGCAGTAAGCCGAGATCGCGCCACTGCACTCCAGCCTGGGCGACAGAGCAAGACTCTGTCTCGGAAAAAACAAAAAGGATTGATCCATATCATTACATTTAGATCTATTTCATTCTTTAAAAATGACCTCATGGTGTTGCGTTGTGTGATGATACTGTAATTGATTCAACCAATTCCCTATGGATGAGTATTTAGGTTGTTGTAGTTTTTTGCTGCTATAAACCGACAGATAGCCTTGTATATGTTTTTGTAAACACACATGTGTATGTTTATTGGAGGACTTCTTAGAAGTGTAATTCACTGGGTCAAAAGTTATGTGCATAGAAGTGACGGACATTGCCAAATTGTCCTCACTTTTTCCAATTGAGAGGTTTATCACTTTATATTCCCTCCATAATGTTTATGAGTATGTTCAGGCTAGTTATATATATATATATATATATATATATATATAAAGTTATGTGACATTGGACAAGCAATTCTGAGTAAGTAACATTACTTCTTTCTATTTATGGATTTTACTAGTTTGATTGAGTGCTACGTTTATGAGGCCAAGGTCATGAATTTGTATACTAAGTAGTCAATTCATTTGCCGTATCCTTATCAAGGTCACTTCTTTCCACAGTCTGTAAGTCACAATAGGAATCAGAAGAGAAAATGGACAGATAGGCATTGCACTGGTAGTGTCTTCCTACACCATATGTATTCATCATGGTATCCCCAGAGGCTAGCATCAGGACGTAAAGACTGAAAGGGTTAGGGGGATTCAGGTATTGATTACACTAAATATCTATTCAGTGGTTTATATAATTTGCGTTTCATTCATTTAGAGAACTTGTGTTAGATACACAAGGCAGGTTCATACTCCAAGCTGTGACACAGCCATCTAAAATAGGTAATGTAAGCCCTCATTTAATTGGCTATGTTATTTTCCTTTGATCTAAATGAAAAGTTAGATTGCCATTTTAAATACACAAACATACATGTTTAATATACTCCTTTAACTTATTCCTCATCATAGTTTTTTTTTTTAATCTCTGTCACATCAAATTTAAAGAAAAGTCCACTCTTTTGCAATAACTTCATCACTAGGTTACTCAGAAGAAGCTATGCAGATGCTCAGAGTGCCACCAGCCTTTCTGAACATCAGCACATTAAACCTAGGATCCCTGCTTCTAAAAATTCTGGAAACCTGTCACATCCAATATGCTTTAAGAGGGTTTTGTAAAGAGCTTATTGTCAGTGATGTATGTGGATTAGTAAACCATCTGCAGAAAGCCCAGATGTTTTCAGGGACCTGTTTGCACCAAGACCACAGCAACTTCTTACTCACACAACATTCCTGGGTAATTATGAGCCACTCTGGTTTCTCCAGCTTCATCTCGGTGGAACTGCTTTGCTAGTCAAGGATTTCCCTAAGGTTGGTCAATATCACAATGAAACCAGAGCCAAGATTGGGAAATAGGTGAGCGGCAGGAAGAGGAAGCTCTGAAGGGATCTCTGCCTGGTGCACAGTAAAAAGAAGCATTGGAGGCCTCGTGTCATCTGGAAATACAAGCCTGGGGTCAGAGCGATGGTCCCTCTCCCACAACTGACATGCACACCCAGTTCATCTGGGAGCAAAAATCAGGAAAAGAGCCAATCTACAGGAAGAAAGGAAGTGATTCAGAGCAGCGGGCAATTGTCAACACCAAACCAGTTCCCAGGAATTCCTCTAAGCATGATATGGGGTGTGTGGTTTAAGCTGCCCTTTGACTCCAGAGCCCTTTGTCCAAGTGTGACAAAATATCAGCAAAGGGTGACATGAACTACAGCCGACACCCTCGGGTCAGGCATTGGGGGAATAGTGTGAATTCTTTCTGACAGGCAGATAGTCCTATTGTCTACTTTTCAAGGCGTTTCACAGGGCTTAATTAGTCAATCCCCACAGCACTGCTACTGGGAAAGAGAGGTCGGTGTTACTCTTATTCCAAGTTTACCACTGAGAAACTAGCACACAGATCGTGACTGCTACAGAGTATCTATATAGGAGGACCTTAGGGACAGCAATCTGCTAAGAAGTGGGGCAGTGTGGACAGTGGCTGGAATATGTCTTGAAGTTGTGCTTGCAGAACATTTTTTTTTTTTAAATAAAATTAAGAAAAACTCAACTATGCGCGGTCCCTTCCTGTCACTGCAGTATTGGCACCATGATTACCTGAGAGCCGTACCAGTGTTAGCACTGGGTGAGGGTGAGAGTTGCCTGGCCCCTCTGCTCTTTGTTAGAACTCCCCATTTGGCAGTGTTTGACCCCGCCTCCTTCATAGACTCACGGCACCTTGGTGTTGTAAAGGACCTTGGACACTAACCAGTCCAATTCTCCATTAAAGGCGGCACAAAGGAACCATCAGAAGATAGAAAAACGAATCATGGCAGTTGCTTGGTAACTGAGAGTGATGATTTCCATATGCAAAAACTGTACTCAATGAACTTGAGAAGTGTGAGCGTGTGTGCGTGTGTGTGTATATGTAAGGAAGGGGGACTCATTTTCTGCTGCTTTCCCGATCATTTTGATAATATGTAGGACACAAAAAGTTAAAATAAAATGTCTTCATTTTAACACAGTTAATTATAATCCTCCAGTAAAAATCGTACAGAATTTGGCAGTTAAAGGAACAAAGTCTAGAAGGAAAAAAACTATGACTGGTTCTGCTGAAGGTATTTTGTTCCTTTGCTCTGAAGTGGCGAAAATATGTTTCTTTCAGTGTGATGGTAGTTAATGATGTTAGTGTTACTGGTTTAATAACAAACGTTCACAATTTTACTTGTAAACCTGGTTCTCCAGGAAGCTTCCATTTTTGATTCCCTTTAAACTTTGTCGTGCTTTAGCAATTTTGGGCTCCTTTTGGGCTTTATTCCTTTGTCCTAATTGGCACTCCATGAGTATGTTCGCTTGGTTTGTATTTGCTTGGTCTGCCTTCTCTTTCTCTGGCTGTGGCCCTTACGGCACTTTTCACAATGTTTAACAGAACTTTCAAAGGCCAGGATGCTCAGGCATGTGGCCTTTTGATTGGCAGAGTTGTCCTAGATTAACAGTGGTGTTGTCTGAATGCATATGTAGCATTTTGACCCCATGCAATAAGAAAGAGCTTAATGTTTATATGGATAGCCCTTAAAAGGGAAGACTTGACTTACAATGCATGTAGCTCATTCTGCAGCTCTGTTATAATAAATCAACTTGGAAAATAAGGCCTTCATCAATTCCGTCTACCTACAGCCAGCCGCAGCTGTTTTTTTTTTTAAAGGCTCTGCTTGTCTTTGTGCTCATGTCACTGTAAAGAGCTCATGGAAAGCAAAGGTCCGTCTGGGTCTTTCTTGATCTCTTGATGGCCAAGAGGGCCAAAGAGGAAGAGCCTGTTGACCTTCCCCAAGGTCCTCATTTCCTCTTGCCTCTTCATCCCTCCGGAGATGCTCCCATCTGGGCAGCCCATGGGAACATCTCCGTGAGTGGCTGTGTGGCTCTGTGGCCTCTGGGTTCGGTTTGGGTCAACCCTGTCTGCTCCACTCCATCAAGAGTCATGTCATGATTGGTATTCCGTCATCCTTTCACAGTTCCTCCTGTTCTCTGGGCTCTCTGGGTTTTCCCTTTTCCTTCCCTGCCCAAACCCACAGAGTCTAATCAGTACCCAACAGAGCTTTATTACACACTTGGCTTTCTCAGTGACAACTTAATGAAAAGGGACCTTAACTCCCCTTCTTGTTTCTTCCCATCCATTTCCTTAACCTCGACTCCACCCCGTGTGAACTTGCTGTGATAAATGGTACGGTTTGCTCTCTCCATCTCTGGCCTGTTGAGGTCTGGAAACAATCAACTCGCCTGACACTTATTTCCATAGCTAAACCTGTCTGAATCAAGTTGTGGTCTTCTGTGCTTCGCTGGCTATTTGTTTTCTTAACTCTGAAATGTGCCTCCTCCTCACCATCCCCCTCCATCCTGTGTGTTTTGTTTATTCAACGTGGGTGGTTCACAATATAAAAGGCAGAAAATGATCAGTTAGGACTCTAAAGAGTTCAGGAGGAGGAAAGGAAGGGCACAGGAAGCCAATGAGAGAGGGACTGGGCCACTTGGAAAACTTCTGTCTGACAAGGGCCTTGCCAGTCGGTTGCCTGGGACACATGTCTGCAGAGTTGACTGACTAAATGCTGCCTCATGTCCATAACAACCTGTTTTGTGAAATATAATGCCCTCCCTCCCCTGCCCCACCAATGTCTGTCAATTCTTTGTTTTTTTGAGACGATGTCTCGCTCTGTCACCCAGGCTGGAGTGCAATGGTACCATCTTGGCTCATTGCAACCTCCACCTCCCAGGTTCAAGCGATTCTCCTGCCTCAGCCTCCTGAGTAGCTGGGATTACAAGCATGCACCACCACACCTGGCTAATTTTTGTATTTTTAGTAGAGACAGGGTTTCACCATGTTGGTCAGGCTAGTCTTGAATTCCTGACCTCGTGATCCACCTGCCTCGGCCTCCCAAAGTGCTGGGATTACAGGCTTGAGCCACAGCACCTGGCCGTCTGCCAATTCTTTATTGGTCTTTTTCCTTAGGATTCACTTTTTCTTTTTTCCAGAAGGGATCTTTATTTTATTGTTGCAAATAGCTGAGGTGGTCTACCTTTTTTTAAAAGGTATGGTAAAATATACATAACATAAAATGTAACCATTTTAAAGTGTACAATTCAGGGACATCAAGTACATTCACATTACTATGCAGCCATCACCACTATTTCCAGAACTTTCTCATTATCCCAAAGGGAAACTCTGTACCCATTAAACAATATCCCCCCATCCCTTGGTAACCTCTATTCCACTTCTGTCTCTATGAAGTTGCCTGTACTAGGTAACGAAATGTATTCGGTTGGTACAAAAGTAATCACAGTTTTTGCCGTTAGTGATTTTTGCCATTAAAAGTAATGGCAAAGGCTGGGCGTGGTGGTTCACACCTGTAATCCCAGTACTTTGGGAGGCCAGTGGATCACCTGAGGCCAGGAATTTGAGACCAGCCTGGCCAACGTGGCGAAATCCCATCTCTACTGAAAATACAAAAGGTTAGCTGGATGTGGAGGCGAGCACCTGCAATCTCAGCTACTTGGGAGACTGAGGCAGGAGAATCGCTTGAACCTGGGAGACGAGGCTGCAGTGAGTGACAGTGAGTGAGATCAGGCCATTGCACTCCAGTCTGGGTAACAAGAGTGAAACTCTGTCTCAAAAAAAAAAAAAAAAAAAGAGGAATGGCAAAAACCACGATTACGTTTGCACCAACCTAATAGTTTTGAAGACTTGGGTTTCTTAAACTCATAGCAGTTGGCTGGAAGCCTCAAGGCACTTCTATTAGACTGCTGAGTGACCATTCTGGGGACTGAGTTTTTCCCTAAGTAATCCAGGAAACAGCCGTGATTCACCTGAATTACTCATACTATGGCTCCTAGCAAACAGTTTGACTTTTTTCATGTTATGCACAAAGCCATCATTTCTTCCTTCCCTTCCTTATGGGAATTTTCTAAAAGTTTACTAAAAATTTGTCTGTCATAAAAAGGTGTCTTGTTATGGACCTTAGGAGATGATTTTAGTAACTGGTTTAGAAACAAATTCTCTTCATTCCACTCTTTAAAAGAAATTGTGTGAATATATACAATGTAAAGTTTACTATTTTAACCAGTTTTAGGCATACAGCTCTGTGGCATTAAGTACATTCACATTGTTATACAACCATTACCCACACTCATCTCCAGAACTTTCCCATCATCCCAAACTGAACCTCCATACTCAATGAGCACTAACTCCCAATATTCCCCTGCTCCCATCCCTGGCAACCACTATTCTACTTGCTGTCTCTATGAATTTGCCTATTCTAGGTCCCTTATATAATTGCCTTTAATGAACTCAATGTATACAAATCCCATTCAATAGCAGAAATAGGATTCCACATCAAGGGGAAAGGAACTGGTAAAACTTATGACCTTTACTTCAGGCATATATTTTGACACAGCTGGACTTGTAGGCAGAATTTTAAAACCCCAAGGTTCAGGCTGGGCGTGATGACTCTCGCCTGTAATCCCAGAACTTTGGAAGACCAAGGTGGGAGGATGACTTGAGTCCAGGAGTTTAAGACCAGCCTGGTGAACATAATAAGACCCTGTCTTTACCAAATAAAAATAAAAAATTAGCTGGGTGCAGTGGTATGCGCCTGTAATCCCAGCTACCTGGGACGCTGAGGTGGGAGGATGACTTGAGCCCAGATGGTCAAGGTTGCAGTGAGTATGTCTGAGTCACTGCACTCCAGTCTGGGTGACAGAGCCACACTGCCTCTAAAGAATAAAAACAACAAAAACAAAAATTTAAAAATAAAAATAAATAAAACCCAAGGTTCCTGATTATAGATGAGCTTTTGGTGATTCCTGTAACATGATAAGGACACCACTTTAACAAATGTCCGTGTTGGGTTAGTTTCTTCTTGGGAACCAGGAATCACATGGATGGGCTAATGTTTCTTTAACTGCAGCCAAGGCGTGCTGAGTCCTAAAAGGGACGTTATTTCCTTGAGGGACTGTGTGACTTTGTTTAACAGATGGAGTGTGGGCCCCTGGACTCATTCAAAGGACTTTCTAACTCTGGGGTAGGCCACTCAAGTAACCGTCTCAGTGTTGTGGTTAGATAATGTGTTGTTATCTCTCTTTTTTATTTTTTTGAGACAGTCTAGCTCTGTCACCCAGGCTGAAGTGCATATCTCACTGAATCATAGCTCACTGAAGCGTTGACTTCCTGAGCCCAAGCTATCCTCCCGCCTTAGCCTCTGGAGTAGCTGGGACTACAGGTGTGCACCACCACGCCTGGCTAATTTTTAAATTTTCTGTAGAAACAGGGTCTCCCTGTGTTGCCCAGGCTGGTCTCAAATTCCTGGGCTCACGAGATCCTCCCGCCTCAGCCTCCCAAAGTGTTGGGATCACAGGCGTGAGCACGTGGCCTTGTCATTATCTTTCATATTTTGGAGAGTGAAAAGTAGCAGGGAGGGAAGGATTTGAATTAGTTTTCTCCTATCTTGGTCTAGAAAGGATTAAGCTAAATGTGCAGAGGCAGAAGTCCCAGACTGAATTGTCAGAAAAGGCTTCAGGAACCTTATAAATATTATGTATAAATAAACAGAAGAGCAAGAGCACAAAATGCTTCTCTTAATAGAATACTCAGGCCACACCTGCCCTCCCAAAGGCTCTTCTGACAGTTCAGCTGGGACTTCCGCCTCTGCTGACATCCTGCTGCTCACTTTGAGTTGTCCGGCTGAGACCACACATTGCCCTGTAAAATGCTTATCTTTGTTTAAGGTCTAGCTTATGCCTCAATAAGATTATCAATTCATCTAGAGCAAGAATCAGGTCTAATCAGCATTGTCTTTGCACCTGCCTTTCAGCAAACATCAAACACCAAAGTTAGTTCTGCCCACAGCAGGTGGTCAGTTATCGTTTGACCAGATTGTTACTGGCAAGGAAAATATCTGTTTTAAGCTCTCTGGGATTTTTTTTTTTCTTCTGACTTTTCATTCTTTACCATCACCTCTTTTCCCCTGAACACTTGTGCAAATTCCTTCTTTTCCCTCCATGTTATCTAAAGCAGGACCTCTTCAGCTTTTAGGGGCAGCTAAAGTAGAGCAAAAAAAATGCTGAATTTGGAACCAGAAATCATGGGTTTGGGACCTGGAACTCTGTGACTCGGGAAGGTCTTGTTGTTCTATCTATAGAGATGAGTTGACAGTTTTCCCTGCATGATGCTGCTGTGAGGATGAAGTGTGGAATAAGATGTCCAAGTGAGTTGTACTCTGTCATGATATGTAGGGAGGCACTAGGGTGGTTAGGAATGTGACCTTGGGCACCAGCTTGCCTGGGTTTGGATCTGACTCAGCATTATTGCTGTGGCTGTGCCACAGACACTGTGGGTCTCAGATTCCTGATCCGTTCAATGGGGATGTTAAAATACTCACCTCGCAGGCTTGTTCTGAGATTTCAACAGTTAACAGGTGTGTAGACTTATAGTAAGCACCATGTGAAATGATGATGATGATGTAATTATAACGGGTTATTGTTATAGGCTGTAGATAAATTCTAATTGTGTCCCCATTTTTATATTTTGCTATCATTTTTTCCCCTCAATCTGCAAGGTCCTTTTCTTCTTTCCTTCTTCTCTTCCCCTTCCTTCTCCCCTCCCCTCCCCTCCCCTTCCTTCCCCTCCCCTTCCCTTCCCTTCTCTCTTTCTTTCCAGGGTCTTGCTCTGTTACCCAGGCTGGGGTGCAGTGCTGTAACCACAGCTCATTACAGCCTTGAACTCCTGGGCTCAAGTGATCCTCCTGCTTCTGCCTCCCTAGTAGTAGCTGAGACTGTAGGCATGTGCTACCACACCCAGCTAATTGTTTTTCACTTTGTGTAGAGACAGGGTCTCCCTATGTTGCCCAGGCTTGCAAAGTGTTTCTACTAGTATTTTACCATCATTTCAATCTCTGTGTCTAAAATGGATCATATTATTGCAATCCAAGTTTCCCCCAAACCTTTTCTGCTGCTCAGCTCTACTACTGCTAGTGAGGGATGGTCCTCAGTTCTTAGTTGCCCATGTTTATATTATCGCAGTTATCCTTGACTCTATTCTCCCTGCCATCCTTCATGTCCAAGCCGTCAATGGGATGTGTGCTATTGCAAACATACTTACGCTCAGCCAAAACGGATGGAGACAGTGTCTTTTGTGATAAGAAAATTACTATGAGACCAAGTCAGTGGGGGACACTTTGGATTCAGTTCAAAAGCACTGACCGCAGACTCAGATGGAGATCCTTATTCTTGTTGTTTCCTCAGCTTTAGAAACAGCAACCAAGGCTTTGCTCCATGGATTGTGGATCACAACATTTCCTACTCTGAAAGCTTTGCCTTGACCTCCAGGTCTCAGTCAGGGTCCCTGAACAGGTACCAGATGTCTCCTTCATAGGATTAAATGTGGTATAGGATATTAAAATGTATTTTTTTTTTGTGACAGGTTCTTACTCTGTCACACAGGCTGGGGTGCAGTGGCATGATCTCAGCTCACTCCAACCTCCACCTCCCAGGATCAAGTGCTCTTCTCACCTCAGTCTCCTGAGTAGCTGGGACTACTGGCACACACCACCATGACTGACTGATTTTTGTATTTTTTGTAGATAGGGTCTCACTATGTTGCCCAGGGTGGTCTTGAACTCCTGGGTTCAAGTGATGCACCCACCTCAGCTCCCCAAAGTGCTAGGATTATAGGTGTGAGCCACTGCTCCCGGCCAAAGTGTAATTTTACCTTTTTCTGTGTGATTTGATTAGTGTTGCTGTCTCCTCTGGGCTGTAAACTCCATAAGGATGGATACCATATCTGCTTTTACTCACCATGTTATCCCCAGGACCAAGCAGAATAAAGAAAAATAGTATCAGTTGACTGAATATGTAATAGGGTTACACACTAATATTAATAGGATTAAAGAGTTACTCAACATTCAGTCAGAATTTCAGATTTCTAAATTTTCAATTCCTTTTTATTTTATTTTATATTTTTTGAGATGGAGTCTTGCTCTATTGCCCAAGCTGGCGTGCAGTCTAATTTTTTGTATTTTTAGTAGAGATGGGGTTTCACTGTGCTAGCCAGGATGGTCTCAATCTCCTGACCTCGTGATTCAGCCACCTCAGCCTCCCAAAGTGCTGAGATTACAGGTGTGAGCCACCACACCCGGCTTTCAATCCCTTTTTTAAAGATAGAAGTTCAGATCAAATTAAACTCATATCAGAGTAGTTAAGGGCATAGGCTTTGAGTTCAAATCCTGACTTTATACTTATTAGCTAGGTGACCTATGACAATTACTTGACTTCTCTAAATCTCAACTTCATCACTTGTAAAACCAGTTTAATAATACTTAATCTCCTCAAGTAATGCATAACACTTGGTGCATAGTAGGCATTCAGTGAAAAGTAGCAATTATTATTGACCAACTGTTTTGGCTGGAGATTCCACAGGATACAAATTAATCCTCTCATGTCATTTCTGCACAAGAAAATAATGGATGAATGATCGGCAATGGGCCACAACAAGTTGGCTGAAGATAAAAACCACCACTTTAAAGAGTTCTGGGAATCTCTCTTGGTTTGAAAATAAAAACACAGATGTGTTTTTTGATTACATATATCCTAATCCTATCTGAACTGTATTAAAAAAAAACCTTAGCACATGATAAACTTGACACCTGTTTATGACCACATTTTCTCAGAGCAATTTCCACTGGATGTGTTGTTTCACAGATTGTGTTACTAGCGAGTTAGGCAGAACGGAAAATAAGATATCAAGTTGACATCTTGGATAGATGAAAATACAGATTAATGGGGCAGGGGAATTCACTCAGGGCTGTAAGAAAGTACACTGTAAGTTGAGCAGTAATTTCATTAGAATATGCCAGAAGACACAGGCAAATTGCCAGGCTGGGATATGACAAAAGTGAATACATGGGCTTTTACTGTCACAGCAGATTGTCAGATTTTTTCAAACGAATGATTTTATGGGTCCATACATTGGAAGGAAAGAAAAAGAGAAATTCAGGGCTGTTGCTTATGAGATAGATTGAAAGGGTGATCAGAAAAGCAAGATAAATAAAATATTTGGTGTGCAAGCCCATAAGAGGACACAAATAAAATCTTTGTGTTTTTTTTTTTCTTGGTTGCTGTTAGAGCAAAACAAAACAAAACTAAACAAACAAGCAAACAAAAAAGAATGAGAATTTGAACATCTGGGTTCTACTCCTATTTATACTAGTTATGTGATCTTAACAAACCACTTATTTCCATGCCTAATTTGTCTGATGTGTAAAAGGAGAATAATATTTATTCTTTTAATTCATGAAATTTTCGTGATAATCTATCAAGTAAAATAGATGAAAAATCTTCAAAAAATATGAAGCACAATGTGTTCTTATTATATACATTTCCTGGGGCTTATATCTTATTTTCCTGTTACTTTTTTTTATGTTTCAAAAGTTATCCAAATTGTTCCTCATTTCTCAAAAAGGCTTAGCTAATACTTCTCTTGCTTTTTAAGAAACTAGATCTGAATATGAGCTTGGGGCTTGTTTACAGCTTTATTGTGTACTTAACGCTTTCTTCAGATATGCCTATCTTGCCTACCTTCAGTCTTTCAGGAGAGCCATAAAACATGTTGAAGGTATGATGATTGATTTTAGGGATACATCCTGTCTAGGGCCAAAGCTTCCACTGTGGAGGGAACCCCATTTATTTTTTTTCTCTAGGAAAGCTGGTATGGCTGATTAAAATGAGGTAAGTTCTTATGAGTGCTTTTCTCAGGGTTGGCGATACAGATTAGATAACAGCCTGATAACATTACTGATTAATCTAGATTTACACATACCTACTACATGAAAGAGGAAAGTCAGAAACTACTATATTTAATAGAATTATAAGACATATTTTTGTGTTGTTCATGGTAAGAAATAAGAAAAAATTCCACCAATTATAATTTTAAGATACCATAGATTATAAGTAGGCCCTGGTTTCAGAGATTCTTAAATGGAAGCAAATCTGTGACTTAGAAGTAGTGAAATATGGTCAGGATTATAGGTGTCTATTTTGCCTGAGGAATGAATAAGGACAGACCTTATTCATTCATGAAGTTCCCACAACAGAGCCATGAGGAAGAGATTCCTTTCCATATTTTATGGTGAAGGAGCCTGAGATGCAAATATGTTTCTCTGCCAAATGATTCAATACTAGGAAATAATGATCCTGGAATTTAAGTTCAGGTCTGTCTGATTCCTAACCTTAGCACACTATGTTGGGATTTATTATATATTGACTTATCAGGAAGTTTTACTCTTTCTCTGACTATATTTTAAGATTAGAAAATTTATTTAAAATACAACTGGCAATGTTCTACATCTTAGCTAGACTTTCCTCCTTTTAAAATCTTAAGTTACATTTGACTTTCACAGAATAACTGACCCCAGAATTGGACTGGACCCAATACTTGCTCAGGTCCTTACCAGAAGACAGGCGATGTTACACCAGAGTTAGGAGGAACTAAGATGGCACAGCCAAGGTGGTGTGCAAACTGCTTTCCAGAGCAGTGCTTTTTCAAGATACCCTTCTCCTTTTTATTTTGGACAAGTATGTAAGTACAGAAACAATAGAGAATGTAACAAATTCCTCTAGCCAGAAGGAGCAGATGTGCATGTTTCATTGTATTTGCTTCAGAGAAAGTCCAAGTCCCCTTTGTTCTCCTTCCCAGTCCCATTCCACTTCTTCCTTCCCCAGAGGTCACTGGTATCACAAATTTATTGAGCATCTTTCAATTTATGTCTTTTTTCTTTCCTCATATAACATATCATAACAGTGTACTTTAAAAACACCCACAGAGATAGTGAAATGCTATATTTATCATCCTGTGACTTTCTTCTTTTCAGTTAACATTATGTTTCCAGGATGTAACCGTGTGGATTTATAATAATCTAATTCATTCATTTCAACTTCTGCATGGTGTTCCCCAGTGTGAATAGGCCACAAAATTTATAATCTCTCTATCTTTGGACATCACATAGAATGTTACAGTGAACCTTCTTACACACATTTCCTTGTGCACATATGGGGCATTTCCTCCAGAAATATATAGCTAGAAATGGTATAGCTGGGTGATAGGCCACATGCATTTTCAATATACCAAATGTTTTCCGAACTAATTTATATTATCAGCCATGTGCAAGAATTCTCATTTCCTCCACATGTTTGACAATACAAAGAATTGGCATTCTCAAATTTTGCCAATTGGATGGGTGGAAAATGGGAGCTCTGTTGTTTTCATTGACTGGTGATGTTTTATTTTTGACATGTGTTAAAGCTTGTGGGAATGTGGACTGTGCCCACACACCACAGGGCTCAGCCTCCTAGGAGTTGCATCTACAATCCACTCTGTATCCTCACTTGAAGTGTCTGAGGCAGACAGGGGTGGTGGGTGGGCCAGGGTGCTGGCAGTGTGTGTGGGAGCTGTGTCATACTCCATGACCAATGACTGCTTCCGTGCCCACATCCTGTTAGTCTGCAGGACTTCAGGGCCATAACAAATATTGACTCCAATTTTCTTAAGTGTAGGCTTCTCTCTGTTTGTTGGTTGGGCATATTTAAAACCAGTCTTCTGGGTGAGCATGCAGGATGGAAAACACCTCCAGGCAACAACCCTTGGCAGAAAATGTTCTGCTCCAAGATAGCAGCAACATCTCACTTTAAAATTTTATGCCAAGGAGGCATGGTGGTAATAACTGGTTGACTGAGATTCTCCCTGGGCCTTGCTCCCTTACTCTTCAAGGTCATGTAAGCATTAGGCACTGGATGGCGTTGAGGAACCTGGGATTTGGAGTACACAAGATAGCTGATCTCAGCTCCACCTCTTAACAAATAGATGATCTTGGGAGAGTTATCTCTAAACCACATCTGTGAAATGGTGAGCATAACAACAGCTACCCTATGGGATTGCTAGGATTAAATAAGGTAATGTGGATACACAGGAAGAGCTCATTAGATGTCAGCTGTCTATGTAACACATATCTGATTTGTGTATGGTATTGCAGATTACAGTAAATGATGCAAGTATAACAAGATTTGCACTGGTTTTCAAGTTCAGTCCCCTACGTAATGTATTGTACCATTTGCATTGTTACCTTGTGTAGAGATTGCAAACAGGTAGCCTGTGGGAATGTGTTTTATTTGGCTTACAAAACATTCATTTTCATGTTAATTTGATTCAACTTTTAAAAACTGGGAACTCGCAAGTACATGTCTTGAAGTTTTGCTTCTGTTAAAAAATCGAAGCTCAGCTAACATCAGGCCAGATGTCTATGGATTTAACATAATCCTGAGAAGCCTCTTTAAAGAGCATGTTCTCTCCTACTTGTCATAGCCTCCTGCACACACCCTGGGCCCCCTTCCTGGCCCTCATAGGAAGCTGAATTTGCAGCTCCTGAATTTTGTGACTGCTGGTCCTCATGGTTCCTCTATGATAATTAACTATTAATAGCATTCCCTGAGCAGGTAGGTCCCTATAATGTCCTCCTCCAGGGACAGAGGTCAAAAGAGGAAAGAACGCTAATATTTGGTGGCAGCCAGCTCCAGTGCTAGACAGTTGTGCTCTGCACATTTCATACCCTGTGTTATTGAATCTTCACACTAGCTGTGAGACAAATACTGCCATTCCCATGTTACAGACAGTGAAACATGTTTGGTGAGTTGAGTAACTTGCCCAAGGTCACTGCTACAAAGATGCAGAGCTGGTATTAGAGGCTGGCCTTTTAGAACTCCTAACGATTTTTCTCTTATTACATCGTACCAATGGATAGAAATCAGCTTATCAGAGATTTGAATGGCCATCCCAGCTGAGGCTCCATGTAAATGTTGCAGCAGCATGACCGATTTTCAAGTCTGCTCCTGGGGAGAGAAGGGTGCACATGTGTGAGCCTCAGGACATTAGTTACCATGTCCGGTTGGAGCCTCTCCTCCCCGGGGGGGGTCATCTCCTTGCCCATCCCTGTGTTTATTCCCCTAAGGACTGAGGGTCATTCCCAACTGAGGGGTACATCTGACTCTTCAGGGATGGCTTTACATTTGCCTTTACCCCCACGTTTTGAGGCAGCGTTTTGACCGAAAGAGCCAAACCTCCTCATTACCTGTCTGATCGAGACTTCTCAGCACAGTTCTGGAAAGTCAGAGAAAATGTCAGTCAGAGAGTTTGAGCAAGCAGAAACAGGATGTGTTCCCTTCTGAAGGTAATTACAAGGCCTGTGTAGTAAATGGTAATGAAGTGGGTGAAGTCACACAGAAGAAATGTCTCTGATTGGCTGAGGAATGTTTCTCTTACCTGGATAAATATTTTGCAGCAGTTACCTGGGTGAAAATCAACTTCCTGTAAAGAGCTGATTAAAAAAACAAAACAAAGACTCTTATGGGATGAATGTTCCGCACTGTGTAATTATTTCCCAACTAATGATTCCAACTCAACGTTAGGCAAAAGGAAGGCTCAAAACCAATTCTCACTGGTGAAGGAATGCTTTAAAGTGTATGTCTATTGCTCCATAGCTTCAAAGGTGAGAACCACTTGTTCCCTTTGTTCTTCAAACAGAATTCACAGCTAACAGAATCTCCTTAAATTAAAAAAAAAAAAAAAAAAGCACCATTTAATTTAATACCCACAATTTAGTAGAAAGTCCTGTGTGTGGCCTTAGAAGCCAGAAGACAGCACTGAGATCCTTGGTCAGTGAACTTAACTTCTTGGTTTTCACCTACACAAATGAGATGATATTATAATATGGCAATTTCTACTTGGTATAATGAGGATCAAGGAAGATTATGATCAATGCAGGCAATAGACATTTATTGTCGATTACATGCCAGGAATATACGACAGATACTGGGGACAAGGAATGAAAGGGTCCTTGAGCCTCAAACACTCGCAGTTTCCTGGAGACAGAACCTTTAATGTGTGATGTGTTCCATACTAAAGGATGACCACTGGGGTAGAATCCGTTCTGTTTGAGCCCAGGGGAGCCCAGGGAAGGCCATCATCCTGCTCTGGGATGGCAGTGGGTGAGAGGTGACACTGTGCTAGGTCTTGCATGGAGGTCCACCAGAAACAGAAAGGGGGTGTCAAGGAGTGGGTGTGGGCAGAAGGAAGAGCATGTGCTTGTGAAACAGCATGGGGATCCCCTGGCAGCACGCCCTGCCCGCTACTCAATGTAGTTGCAGGGTTCAGTGGACCCCAGGCAGAGAAGCTGGGAGGCTGGTGTCCAGGGCAGGGCTGTGGGGTGAGGCACTTGGGCCTGCTGCTAGAAGTGAAAGGCCGCCACCCAAGGAAGGGATATTTGGAACCTTTTCACTGCAAAGTGCTTTTTAATGCCATCCTAGACAAAGTCTAGGTGATTTCTCACAGCCTTCCACTTGCTATTCCAATCATATTTCCTCACCCGGCCTTGGGCTCATCCTCAGCCAGGATTTCTGCCGTGCAGGGCCTCATCAGCCTCATTTGCAGCGTGCTCCAGACACATGTCCCTCTAACTCTATTCCTTGGAGAGATTCCAGGCTGCTGTGAAGAAAGCGCTGAGCATCCCACGACTCAGCTGGCTCTCTCCCTGCCCTTCTGTGTTTCCTTCCAATCCCACGCTCGCCACCTTGACCTTGACTCTTCAGCAGAGTCTAGAGGGGTCTTTGGTCTTATAAGGGAGCAAGAGTTGGACTTCCCCAGTGACAAGGCACAAGAGCCCGCTGGTATGTCTTTTTTTTCCTCCCTTCAGGGAAGATAAAGTATTGGGCTGGTTCCCTTCCTCACCTGGGCAATCTGGACTGCTCCAGAGCGAGAGTTCCAAAGAAGAAGCACAGCTCTCTTGTCTAAGCATGGAAAACTTATTAGTGGAGCTCAGAAACTGCCAAATAAAATGTACTGTCTGCCTAGCATGCAAAATAGCAACACAATTTAAAAATACGTGTTAAGCTGTTGTTTTTACTTGACTAATAATTGGTAAAATATTACAGACTACTGAATTTAATTATCATTGTACATGTCTAGATCATCTTTTGATGAGCTGGCAGTATTTGCATAAATAATAAATACAGGCTTAAATAATGATTCTTGTATAATTACTACATATATTTTATTTTTCTTATTTTAGCTCAGTCACTGTTTTATTCTAATCAATATTTTCATATCATTTATGCTCACTTCATAATAGGGATATAAAAGATTAAAAATACAAATATATTTTTATTTAAAATACATTTAAAAGGCAAATTAATTTAAATGTGAAAAATTAGAATTATTTTATATACATTTTAAGCCACTTATTTTTCTCCTAAAATAGTCAAAATTACCTTTTAAAGTTAAAAGACAAGTTACTGACAATAGTTAACGAATACCAAACTTTTAGATCAAAATTATCTAAATACAGCTGATGATTTAAAATGATTTAGTTTTGCAAATATTTAAATCCTATTAAATATTTCATAAAAATAAATCTCTCTGTATTTCTAGCATTAAACATCTATCTACTTGCCAACATAAAGAATCACTATCATGTTTTATGCAGTCATACATACATTTATAAATATACAAATTTGTTTAATATTGCAAAGTGTTTTCCTGTCGTCGTGTCATGAATGCTCCACTAATTTACAAGTACATTCATTCCTCAGTAATTGCAGGGGATTGGTCCCAGCACCATGATAGATACTAAAATTAGTGAATGTTCAAGTTCTTGATATAAAATGATACAGTATTTGCCTCTAACCTAGGTACTTCCTCCCGTGTACTTTAAATCATCTCTAGATTATTTATAATACCTAATACAATATAAATGCTATGTAAACAGTTGTTATACTGTATTATTTTTCTATTGGTATTATTGTTCAGTTGAATACATGAATGTGGGATCCTCGGGTACTGACTCTACCTCCAGAACCATGCACTTGAGCACAAATAGGTCACTCAGCACTACTGTGAAGCTATATTTAACTCTGTAAGATTCTATGTCATCCACGCTATCTGAAAGGAAGATCACTCAAAAATTCCCAGTACTTTGAAGCAATATCTGCCTTGGACCTTGGCAGTGGCCCAACCCATAAGCCATCATGACATTTGGAAGAAGTTCTCTTTTATTTCAAGGACAAAAGTGCTAGAGGGGTGGACAGGTGATTCTGTGGAGCCTGAACAGTGTTAGCCATGAGAATATTTTAGTTATAAAAGAGAATGTTTACAGTTACAAGTTATGTTGTGCCACTGATGAACACCAGATGTGCATGACAAATACCAGAGTGCTCTGTATTTTTTTTTTTAACTACATTTATTATTTTCTTGTCTTAAGTGCATTTATATTATGTAAGACCCTCTAAAGCATGGAACAAATAAAGTACAGGATATACAGTTAAATTTGAATTTCAGATAAATGAAACTTTTTAAATATAAGTATAACCCAAATAATGTGTGTGACATACTTATACTAAAAAATTGTTCATTACCTGAAATTAAGAATTAACTGGGCATTATTAACTGTGGTTTATTTGCTAAATCTGGCAAACTTAGGAGCAACAAGCACACTCTCTTTTGCCCAGACCTAGAGAAAGCACTAATAGTCCCAGCTACTCAGGAGGCTGGGGTGAGACCATCGCTTGAGCCCAGGAGTTTGAGGCTAGCCTGGGTGACATAAGGAGACCACCCTTTCTGAAAAAAGCAAAAACAAATACAGTACTAATCATGGCTTGATGATTAAAGAAATAGTTGTGAGAGAAGAGCCCATTTCCTACTCTCCTACAGACATTCCTACATTCCTGGTAGGAAACTAATCTTCCAGGCTCTACCTACCTATGTTTTCTCTTTTTTTTTTTTTTTTTTTGAAACATAGTCTCACTCTGTTGCCCAGGCTGGAGTGCAATGGCATGATCGCCACTCACAGCAACCTCTGCATCCCGGGTCCTGACCTCTCGTGATCTGCAAACCTTGTCCTCCCAAAGTGCTGGGATTACAGGTGTGAGCCACCATGCCTGACCTACCGTACCTACTTCTGGTGATAGGTAGAAATAATGCACTT
>NW_012111031.1:7937499-7955799 GCF_000951035.1 Colobus angolensis palliatus
AACAAATACAGTACTAATCATGGCTTGATGATTAAAGAAATAGTTGTGAGAGAAGAGCCCATTTCCTACTCTCCTACAGACATTCCTACATTCCTCAAACAACTTTCTCTGGGTAGAAATAACATGGCCTTTTTTTCTTTTCTTTTTTTTTTTTTTTGAAACATAGTCTCACTCTGTTGCCCAGGCTGGAGTGCAATGGCATGATCTCAGTTCACCTCAACCTCTACTCTCAAACTCCTGACCTCAGGTGATCTGCCAACCTTGTCCTCCCAAAGTGCTGGGATTACAGGTGTGAGCCACCATGCCTGACCTACCGTACCTACTTCTGGTGATAGGTAGAAATAATGCACTTTTGTGTGTATAATTTAGCACACAAAAAACAGAAAGGCAGGTCCCTGAATTCTGGAAATCCTCACCAAGACTCCTGTGAGAGGAATGTTGAATTTTCTTTCTACCCATCACCAGAAGTAGGTAGAGTCTGGGAGGCTAGTCTCTTACCAGAAATGTCTATAGGAAACTAGGAAATGGGCTATTCGTTCCCAAATATTTGTTTAATCATCAAGCCATGGAGTGTCATTGGTTCATTCTGCCATATAGCTGGAATAGTTGTTAACTCTTCATTTATTTATTCACTCATTCATAAAATATTTATTAAGCCTTTCTATGTACCTGACACATTTATATTATACCTGCTATTTTTATAACACCCATGGAGTCAATATTATTATCTCTATTTTACAGACGTAGAAATGAAGCTCAGTGAGGTTACACAATTTGCATAAGATCACCCAATTGGTAAGTGACAGAGGAAGAATTTAAACCTATGTTGTTCTGACTTCCAGCTTCTAGTAAAAATGTAGGCTGGGGTGTGGAAGGAGGAGAGAGCTAATATTTCTTTAATGCCTATCATGCCCCTTTAAACTATTGACAACGTTTCTTCAAATTCGATTAAATTCTGACCTCTCAGAAAAGCAAAAATGGAAGAAATACAAAGTTGTTTTCATAAGATAAAACTATAGTGCTCAAACAAGAAAGAGGACTAGTTCTTTCTAAAACTTATATGGAAATGCAAAGTACCTAAAATTGCCAAATAATTTTGGAAAAAGAAGAACAAAGTTGGAGGAGTTACACCGTCTGATTTCAAAAGTTATTTTAATGCCATGGTAATCAGACACATGTGGTATTTGCAAAAAGATAGACATATAGGTCAATGGTAGAGACTAGAGTCCAGAAATAAATTATTGCATTTGTCGTTAATCGAATTTTGAAAAGTGTGCAAAGAACAAAAGGGTAGCATTTTCAATGATGGGGGAAAGAAGAGACTTTTCAAAAATGGTGCTGGAACAACTGGATGTCTATATACACAAACAAACAACAGCAACAATAATAAAGTGTTTAGATTTTTACCTCACACTGTATGTAAAATATAACTCAAAATACACCATAGATCTGCATGTAAGAACAAAAGCTATGAAACTACCATACAAAATCAGTAGAAAAATCTTTGTGAGCTTAAGTTAGGCAAAAGTTTCTAAGATGTGAGTTGCATGGAAGAAAAAATAGATTTAACCTTTTTCAAAATTATGAACTTCTGCTCTTTGAATGACATTGTTAGGAGAATGGAAAGACAGGCCACAGACTGGGAGAAAAGATTTGCAAATCATTTACCTTTGATAAAGGACTTGTATCTATAATACATAAAGCATGCTTATGATTCAATAATATGACAAGTCAATAATGGGCAAAATGTGTAAACAATTTAAACATGTCACCAAAGAAGATACATGAATGGAAAAACAGAAACACACAAATAGATGCTTATCATTAATCATTAGGGAAATGCATACAAAGCCACAGTGAGGTACCAGTACATATCCACTAGAATATCTATAATCAAAAAGATGGACAATGCCAAGTGTTGGAGAGAATATGGAGATACTGGAGCTCTCATACGTTGTTGGTAAGAATATAAAAATGGTAGTTTCTTTGGAAAGCAGTTTTGTAGTTTTAAAAAACTTAAATTTACTGTACAACCTGGCAATCCTACTTTTAGGAATCTAGTAAAAAGACAAGAAAATACATAGCCACACAAAGACTTGTATATAAATGCTTATAGCAGCTTTATTCAATAATAACCCCAAAGTATCAACTGATGACAAACAAAATGTGGTATATTCATACTGTGGAATACTACTCAGCAAGGAAAAGGAATGAACTATTAAAACATGCAAAAACATAGATAAAACTCAGAAACATTTTACAAAGTGAAAGAAGTCAGATACAAATGACTACGCATTGTATGATTCAATTTACATGAAGTTTCTAGAAAAGACAAACCTGTTGGCTGGGTGTGGTGGCTCATGCCTGTAATCCCAGCACTTTGGGAGTTGGTGGGTCTATTACGGGGTCAGGAGTTCAAGACCAGCCTGGCCAAGATGGTGAAACCCTGTCTCTACTAAAAATGCAGAAATTAGCCAGGTGTGGTGGCATGTGCCTGTAATCCCAGCTACTTGGGAGGCTGAGGCAAGAGAATTGCTTGAACCTGGGAGGCAGAGGTTGCAACGAGCTGAGATTGCACCAATGCACTCTAGCCTGGGTGACAGAGTGAGACTCTGTCTCAAGGAAAAAAAAAAAAAAAAAAGAAAGAAAGAAAAGGCAAACCTGTAGCTTGAGGTTGAGTGTGGGGATTAACTGCAAACAGGTATGAGGAAATTTTCTGGGGTGTTGAAAATGTGCTCAACCTGGATAGGGGTGGTGCTTATACAGATGGCTTAGTTTACTAAAATTAATCAAACTTCACACCTGAAATAGGTGAATTTTATGGTATCTAAATTATACCTCAATAAAGCACTTATAAAATGTATTGCATTTAACCAGTCATCTTATTCTGTCTGGTATAGCTTTTCCTCCAATACTTGGCGTGTCAGGCACTTACGACATTTTGGATTAGTAGGCATGTAGGAACACATTTGCAAGTGTGTTTGTCTATTTGTTGTTGCCTTCCAATTGCTTCCCTTAGGAATGTTCTGAACTACGGAAGGAAAAGGATGTATATAGATATTGCAGAGTTCTACAAAAGATGATTTCTTAAGAGACACATTTGGATAATTGGAGGAGGAATCGCTCAAGCGAGCAACTAAACTCTTCAATTTTCTTTTTTTCTTTTTTTTTTTTTTTTTTGAGACGGAGTCTCGCTCTGTCACCCAGGCTGGAGTGCAGTGGCCGGATCTCAGCTCACTGCAAGCTCCGCCTCCCGGGTTTAGCCATTCTCCTGCCTCAGCCTCCCGAGTAGCTGGGACTACAGGCGCCCGCCACCTCGCCCGGCTAGTTTTTTTTGTGTTTTTTTTTTAGTAGAGACGGGGTTTCACTGTGTTAGCCAGTATGGTCTCGATCTCCTGACCTCGTGATCCGCCCGTCTCGGCCTCCCAAAGTGCTGGGATTACAGGCTTGATCCACCGCGCCCGGCCAACTCTTCAATTTTCATATTTTTTTAATGGAAAAGAGTGCTATTAGGTTCACATTTGCCAAGAATTGAGTCATTGCCTTTTGTATTTATAGGGTCTATTAACACAGTGGAGAAGGCTGTTCTTTGCACCTCTGATTCAGGGTGTGAAGACCTGTTTCCCACCAACCGTTACAGAAGAAACGAATCCAACAGAAAATTCAATGTCCATGCCCTGGGAAGATTATGAAGAAACTAGTAGGTTCTTAAACAACAATAACAACAGTGACAGTAATAAGACATCACCAGTTGCTGAGGTGGTACTTCTGTCTGCGTTCTGGCCCCATAGTTTTTGTTCTAGAGGATGAAAGAGGTGTCCCTCAACCACCTTTCTTTGCAGCCCTCCCTCTGAGGGCAAAAAAATGATCCCAAAGAACAAATTTGATGCTGTCACTCCTCTGCTTAAACCTTTCAGACAATCCTACTCAATAATCTATTGCAATTTCCTCAAACTTTAGTCAAGATATATATATTTTTGCCTTATCCCATTGCCATTTATACCCTTGCTACTTAAAGTGTGCTCTTTGGACCACCTGCATGGGCTTACTACAAATGCAGAGTCTCAGGATCCCCCCCCCATCTCCACCATCAGAATCTGCATTTGAACAAGATATCCATATGATGTGTATGCATATTAAAGGTCGAAGGACACTGTCTTACACTTTCTAGATATATATTTTTTTAATTGGCATTCTTCTAAAAATGCAAACAAATCTATCTTTAAAGACAACTATATCACTAATATAAGTGGAAAGCCAGTGCCATTTTCTATAAATAGCATATTATCTGTAAAAGTAAATACAATAAAAATAAAACAACATGCCAGGAAAAATTATGAAAGACATTAAAATGGGCAAAAAATAAGGTTACTGGGTATCTTGTCTATTGCACCCTTCTGGGTTATTTGTTCTTTTAATTGTCCTTGAGCAATTTGTAAGACTGTAAGTTATAGAAAACTCATGTGTAAATAGACTTACACAATACACATCTTACCAATAGGAGAGCCAATGAGTTTTAGCTCATGGAATGGAATTGCTTACTGCCCTGTTGATATTGACCAGTTTTGCCTTTGTTGGTAAATTCATCTCAGCATTCCTTATCTGCCTCTTTATGTGTTACTTGAATTCTCCTTTGAGCTGGTTGTAACATCTTATTGGTTCACTCATTAATTAATAAGTTAAAATCATTAACACATGTTCATTTTATATTTGTATGAAAGTCATGATTTCATGATTTTATCTTTTTAAATCTATCCTTTGACAAACACGATTTTCAACTCTAGCTAGATACTGATGCTTTCCAACAATTCTAAGCCTGAAGTCAATCTCTGTCTGATAAAAATGGAGATGAGCACATTTTTCATGGTACTTACTCATTCAGCAAATATTTTTTGAACATCTGCTGTGTGCTGAACATTGTTCACTTTAACAGCTGGGAATTATTCAGATGTGAACAAATGTTAAAAATTCCTGTCCTTAATGAGCGTATATTCTGGTAGGGGTAGATAGATACTAAACAAAATAAAATTGAAAATTATATAGTGTACTAACTGATGATAAATGCTATTGAGAAAAATAAGTCAAGGATGGGGTTATGAAGGGGGTTCAATTTTATGTAACTGGTGTCAGGGAGGGCATCCCTGGAAAGACGACATGTGAACCAAGACTTGAAGAAAATAGAGGTGTGAACCACAGGTGTCCTGGGAAGGGCGTTTCAGGCAGAGAGAATGGAAAGTGCAAAGGTCCTGGGTAGGAATGTACTTGTTGGGTTCAAAGACCAGGAAGGAGGCTAATATGGCTCTAGCAGAATGCATGAGGGAAAGAGACAAAATGAGATCAGAGATGTCATTGGAAGTCAAATTGTTGCAAGGCTTTGTAGGTCATTGAAAGGACTTGGGTTGTTATTCCAAGTGAGTTGAGGAGCATGTATTAGGGCTCTGCAGAGAAACAGAACAAATAGGATATATATAAAAATAAGAATTGGTACTCATGGTTATGGAAACCAAGAAGTCTCACAATCTTCTGTTTGCAAGCTGGCAAACCAGAAAAGCCAGTCGTGTAATTCAGTCTGAGTCTGAAGGTCTGAGAACCAGGGGAGATAGTGTCATTCTCAGTCAAGTTGGAAGTCCTGAGAACTGGGGAGCCGGGGGACTGCTGGTGTCAGTCCTGGAGTCTGAAGGCCCAGCAACCAGGAGCACCAATGTCCAAGGATGGAGAAGGTGGATGTACCAGCTTAGGAAGAGAGAGCAAATTTGCCCTTCCTCCTGCTTTTTGTTCTCTCTGGGCTTTTGACAGAGTGGACAAGGCCCACCCACATTAGTAGGGCAAAATCTTCTTATTCAGATGCTAATCTCTGCCAGAAACACCTTCACAGACACACCCAGAAATAATGTTTTACTGGCTATCTGGGCATCCCTTAACCCAGTCAAGTTGACAGAAATAATTAACCATCACAGAGCATCACACTGAGACTTCCTTCTTGATGAAATTATAAGTTTTAAAAGAAAAATTTTAAGAAAATAATGTTTTCTTCACTAAATGACTAGACATTAGTTTTCTCTATTGGAGAACTACCGAAAGTCCCCCAACATATGCACACTGGTCCTCAGCCACTCTGGTTCATGGGAACCAGCCCATGCTTTTTAGCATGGCCTCCGTTGCTCTTCAGCCTCAATGTTTTTAAATATTAAAACTCACATTGTATACAGATGCATTCCAGCCACACCAGACTGCTCATCATCACACTCTTTCATTCAGCTCAAATGTCACCTCCACTGTGAATATTTATTTGACTTCATCAAGTTCCCTCCTCTTTATTCTCAAAGCTCTTCCTGTATACTTGTATTAGTCAGGGTAGCTGGGTAACAAACATGCCTTAAGTCTTACAATTTTAGAACAACAAGTATGTATTCGTTGTTGATGCAAAATTTGCTGTGGGTTTGAGGGTCCCTCCTGAGTAGCTGATCCTAATGTTGGCTCAGTATTGCACCTTAGTTTTAACTCATATTTCCACAATCACCAGGATATCACATGAAGACTCTGTGGCATCTCACACTGGCAATTAAATGCTCCTGCTTCCATAATTTTCTGTAATGTTTATTGACCAAGGCGACTTGTCTCAGTCTGGAAGAGGAACTGGCATATGGGCATATGGGTAGATGGCACTCATATTTCTATAGTGCCTCTTTAGCAGTGCTTGCTGTGCTTGCTATGGTGATTTGTTTATATGTCTGTCTCTCCACCCTCATCAAACCGTGAGGGTGTCTAGAGCAGATACTACCACTTGTTATCTTGATCTATCTTGGCCCAGTACTGCACTGTGCCTGGCACTTAGTAGGTGTGGTGTAAATGTTTATTAAACCAGCAAACATTCACCATGGAAAGCACAAATACGTGGCTCAGAGAAGCTGTGTGTTCTGTATTTTTGTATTTTACTCTTGTTCTAGTAAGAAGCAGTCAAAATTTGGAGGTTTCCCTTTGTTATCTCATAAGTATTAGGTTGATCAGCTGTATTTTTCACAACTTGACCAGGTCAAATCGTGAGAGACATTTGTCTCAACTTGGCCAAGTCAAATCATGTGGTTTAAGGATTTCTTAAAAAACTACAGAAAATCGTTGGGTTCCCACTGTTGTTGGAATATTTGTAACAGTACAATTTCCGCTCATACCCACTCCCCAGGGAACTCAGTGTGGTTACAGATATTACCTAATGCAGTCAGGGCTGGGAGTGGGGAAGGGAGGCATAATAACCTCCACTGTCTGGGATAAAAACTCAGTAAGGGTCAGTTCTCTGCACAAGCACACCCAGGAGCCCAGCAGGCCTTGATTTCCTGACTTCAGTTCATACCTTTCTACATGCCCTCTGGTTCTGTCTTAGCTTTTCAAGTCAAAAAAGTGAATATTTTCATTGGCTTCTTTTAAGGTGAATATTTTTTTCCCTGTGTCTTTTTGATGTTCTAAACAATTTGGGTTCAAAATAATTATAAGAACTAAATAATTATAATGACAAATCAACCAAAATATCATACAATATTGCTCTGAAGCCCGGGTTAGTCCTCAGGTTGGGCTGACAAGCTCAGAGCATGAAATTAAATGACTCTGCAGGACCCATCTGATTCTAAGATTTCGTGATTCCACATTTGAGGATATCTCCAAAGGAAATCTACACTGGAATCTGTTTTTTGTTTGTTTGTTTGTTTTTGTTTTTCAGATTGGCTATATCTATCTGACTCAGGATGTTTACCCCAGGATACTGCATGGTCTTGGGTAGACAGTCAGCCACCCTGGTTTCTTCTTTTGGGAAAAAGTGGATCAGAGGTTAAAAAATAAAACCACTGTATAAAGTTACAAGTCATCTGGATTATTAGATGTGTTTTCCTTCCACTTTCTTTGTTGGTTCATTCACACATTTCTTCATTCATTCATTAAGCAGTTACCGAGTACCTACTCTATGCTGGGTACCGAGCTGACTGCAAAACATGGACAGATGACTGGTCTCTTTGAGCTCTTACCATCTTGTGGTAATAAGGCCTGTGGATAATTACAATCCAAATAGTGAGTGCAAAATATGCACAGAATATTTTAGGAGCCCTGAGGAGTCATTTCATCCAGCCTTGGGGTGATCAGGGAAGGGGTCAAGGAAGGCTTCCTGTAAGAGGTGATGTCTCAGGTTCAGTGTTCAAGTGGGAAATACTCATCCGGGAGAAGAAGTGCATGAATGAAGGGGAATGTGGTAGGATTGACTGGTGAATTTAAATGGAGACAGATGAGCCTGACAGTGTTTTCCTCCAGTCATGCCAGATGCTTGGGTGTAGGTACAGAGTACAGAGTAGGTGGGGAAGTGGGCTTTTTCCAGCATTTGGTTTTTCCATGTGAGTGCAAGGAGGAGAGAGGAGCAAAGCTGAGGAGAGCACATGTAAGAGATAATTGTATTTCTAACCAGTGACAGCTCAAGTGAAGAGAGGGTACACAAGAGGAAGGTATAGCTGAAGGACTTTTGGAGCCCAGATATTGGAGTGAAGAGAGTGGGTGGAAAGATCAGAGAAGTGGAGATTGGAGAGTGTGATCTCACAAGTGAGACCATGGATGAGTTACAAATAGAGGTAGTGACTAGATCCTGGGAGTGGGGTCTGAGGTAAGTGTGGCAGGGCCTGGGAGGAGAGAAAGTCAGGGACCTGAAAGAATATTAGATGGATTGTTAATTCTACATGGATGTTAAAATTTCCAGGGTTTATGAACAAAGTGGTATTCATTTCCTCTGACTGCTTTAACAAATTATCACAAACTTAGCAGGTTAAACGATGCAAATGCATGATCTTTCTCTTCCGTAGGACAGAGGACCAACGCAGGTCTCACTGCGTTGAAATCTAGGTATTGGCAGGGTTGGGCTCCTTTCTGGAAGCCCTAGGAGACTCTAGGGGAGAGTCTGTTTCCTTGCCTTTTCCAGCTGTTAGAGGCCACCTGCATCCCTTGGCTGGTGGTGCCTTCCTTCCTCTTCAAGGCCAGTGCCACCTGCTCAGCCCTCTCTTTGTATCACTCTGACCTTTCTGCCTCTCCCCCCAACTTTGCAGGACCTTTGTGATGACATCAGGCTCATTGGCATAAGCCAGGATCCTTTCCCTATTTAAAACCAGGACTTTAGCAACGCTAATTCCATCTGCAACTTTCGTTTTCCTTTCCATGTGTATGAGTTTTCTAGGACTGTCATCACAAAATGCCACAGACTGGTTAACTTAAACCGCAGAAATTCATTTTCCACTGTTCTGGAGGCTGGAAGTTCAAGATCAACGTGTTGTCAGGTTTTCACTTCTTCTGAGGCCTCTCTCCTTGGCTTGCAGATAGTCACCTTCTCGCTGTGTCTTTACAAGACCTTTCTCTGGACGTGTATATTCCTGGTGTCACTTGTGTCCAAATTTTCTCTTCTCATAAAGACTCCAATAAGATTGGATTCATGGCTCCATTTTAATGTAATCACCTCTTTAAGGGCCCTATCTCCAAATACATTCCCATTTTGAGGTACTGGGAGTTTAGGATCCCAACATATGAAGTTTTGGGGGACACAATTCAGCCGATAGCACCATATAACATATTCACAGTTTCCAGGGATTAGGATGTGGGCATTTGGGGGAGCCATTTTTCTGTCTATCACATGAGTAATGTTGAAGAGCGTAACAATCATCTCAGTGCTAAAATCTTCAAGGAGTTACGGCATGGCGACATGTATGCACCAGACTGCAACGGGGAGTTCTGGACTGACACTATGCATGTTAGAATCACATGCAGAGAGGCTGGAGGAGACAAGGAGGAGGCTGGCCCTGGGGCAACTAGGAGATGTGTGGGAGAAAGGGCTACTGCTTCAGAGGACTGAGGAGAATCCATCCTAGGGCGCCTAGGGCCGAGCTAGGTGTAGCTGTGGTGAGAAGGTGACAAGGACTCACAGAGCAGAGTTTAGGTTTCAGTTTCAGACCATGAGATCAGAGGCACAGGGGAAGGGCTTGGTAGATTAGGAAGAGGGTGAGATTAGGTCAGCATAAGGGTAGACAGAGCTGGAAGGAGGATGGGGTTGGCCTGGGCTGGGAGCTTGGGTTTCCCACAGCGACTGATGTAAGCAGAGATACAAGACATCTTAATTGCCATCACTCAAGGCCCTCCCTGATCCCACCTCTTTCAAAAAAGTTTTTTCAAGCTTGCACTGATCTCATTTCTCTCATGCTTTCTTCCCTGAATATGTTATTTGGTTTTATACTTGATGTTTCTTTGTCTATATAGTCAGACAATTGTATACTTTGTCTGTACAATTAGATTGCAGTTTCTTCTAGGACAGGGGCCATATTGATATCCCTGGTAATGCCAAGGACAGTCCTGGGCATGTAGTTCAGATGCTCAATAAATAATTGATTCAGTTCTCCATGCAATTTTTTAAAAAAAGATAACAGGTAGGATACCTTCACTACCTCCCACACCACCATTTTCCTCATTATAGTCACCAAATTTCCAATGACTTAAAATGTAAATTGCTCTTGTTTCTGTATAGATCGAAAATGATGACTGGCCTTACTGAGTACTTTCTTTGTTCGGTGCTGTGCTACAGGGAACACCTCATTAAATTTAATCCTCCCAGTAACCTGATAAAGGAGATAGGTTTACTCTTCTCGTTTTACAGATGAGGAAACTAAGGTCTGGACAGGCTAAGCAACTTTTCCTGAGGCCACATGGCTGACAAATGGTGGAACCAGATCTCAAACTCAGCTCTGTGTAAACCAAAGTCCATTCCTTTCTACATTTTGATGGGCATCCTCCCGTTTGTCAGTCTTCTCTTCTGTTCTGGTGTGAAACAGCAAATGATAATGTTTATCATTTACTTGCACAAGATGGCCACATTTAGACTTTGTTGTAAAGCTTTGTTTTTCTGTTGTGCAAAAGTTAAACCTCTAGAGTTCTGATTCTTGCTCTGATTTCAGTGTGAGTCTGTGGCCAAGGATGCTTCTGAATGTGTGCAAATGAAGTCTAGAGTAGATCTCTGAAAAGAATTGATGGGAACTCCAGCATTCTTTGTCATCTCTTCTGCGGAACTCAGTTTCCTGTGGTTTGTGAAGATGTCAAGGAGGCTGAGAGATGCTTCTACCTGAGACAGTGAGCTTTGGGGCAAGTGTCTGCTCCATGAGTCTTTCCAACAGAGGGAAGAATACGCTGTATCTTCTAAGCACTTTATTTAAGCTCATAGTTTAGTAAACCTCTTTTTTTAAAAAAAGCAAAAAAGCAAAATATTTGTCAACTTGCTTTTCATGTCAGAGAGCAGAAGAATGTGGGAGCAGAAATTCTGTCAAGATCCAGAGTATTTTCTGCCTCTGCTGTCTTTCTCTACATTTTCCATTTCTTTGTGTGTGTATCCAGAGAAATTGCATCTCAATGGTATTGTCCCTGTTTGACCCAGTGTGACAGGGTGGAGGAAAGTTCTAAATCATTCCATTACAGAATTCAAGTCACACATGTGCAGCCAGACCCACCCTTTACTCCATAAACAGGGCTGTCTGAACTCCTAAGATCTCCAGAGAAGAAAATGGCACAACAGTTTTTATGGAAATGAACTTCAGCGTCTCACAGCCCGGTGAATGCAGTCAGTTTTATTAGCTAACTGAAATCCTAGCTTAAGAGGAAGGACATCTTCAGACTGTTTTCCCTTTCACATGACCTGGGTTGCTCTCTCTAATGTTCATCTCATAGAATTATCTTCTGGGAGTGACAACCCAAACATCACTGCCAGAGACCATCTGTGTACACACACAGATAAGTGAGCTGACTCAGCCTCTCTGGGAGCCTCTTGGTGGCTGGGTCCATAGTTGCAATGGAGCACTGCAGCCGTCTCCTTAGGACTACTCATGAATGGTCAGGCACTGATCTGATTTTGATTGGTCTCAGCAGGTGAACATGTTGGAGCTACTGGGCTCTGGATATTCTGTAGCAAATGCTTGTGGGCTCTAGTAGTGGTTCTCTAACATGGGCGTATTGGAAAGAATATAGTGCTCAGGCTCTTTGAAATGGGATAGGACCTGCACCTTTGTATTTTATGAATTCTCCAGGAGATTCTGACGCATACCATTGTTTGAGAATCACTGTTCTAAAACAACACTATTATAAATGCTTTAACTTTGTTGGCTTGCTAGCTAGATGTTGTGCTTATACATGAAAGTATATATATATTTTAGTGACAGAGTCTAGCTCTATTGCCCAGGCAGGAGTGCTGTGGCATGATCATATCTCACTGTATCCTCGATCTCCTGGGCTCAAGTGATCTTAACCTCCTTAGCCTCCTTAGTAGTTGGGACTACAGGTGCACACCACCACGCCCAGCTAGAAAGTATATTTCTTGAGGATGACCTTTTACAAAATTGTTTCTTATTACATCTCTAAGAGAAGGGATAGAAGGTACCAAAGGTGCTGTCTTCTTACAAGGCAATCAGAAGAAAACCTGAACCATTGATCAGTACAGTTACTAAGCAACCACATGCTGGCCAGAAGGGTTAAAGTGCCTCACAAGTGAAACCACTTGGCCTGGGGATTCAAAGCTCTAGCCTCCACTTAAAGGATTGTCATTTACTTTATTTTGCTTCTGTGATTATTCCTGGTAAACATGCCTTAAGATGCCATCCTCATCAAATCCTTAAATTCTAAATTGTATTTCAAATGAAAGCTAAATAATATATGCAGAAGGTGCAAACAGAAGGCTTAAGTAAATAGTTCTTGATGAAGGGTAATTGGATAAACTAATTTGCACTTGTATGTGAAGTTTTGCTAAATGAACATTTTCTTAAAGAAATGGGTAACAATGTTGTTCATGAAGATAACGGAATCTTGCAAAAGAACATCTTTAGTCAGTAGATGCCCAAACAGCAAATCCTTGTCCAAGTTCCTCTTATCCATGCTGTGGGGGCTGAACGACTGTCAGCCCTGCTGGGATCTGAATATTCGAACTTTGGTTTTGCCATGTGGAGGGGTTTCCATGCTGCTACTTGCTCCTAAACACCCCACCGCCCTGGCCCTTATTCTCAATGACAGGACACAGCAAGCTGCATGTTGAAATTTAAAAAACAAGAAGAAGAAGAAAAAAGTCAAAACCAAGAGGAAAACTGCCACGTAATGCTTCAAGAAGCTTATTCCTTTGTTGGAAAATTTTTACAGGAACCCAATAACTGCCAGTGTCTCCATAAACCAAGTGTATTTTTTTTTAAAGTCTTAAGCTTAGAGTCCGCAAAGAAAGCAATGTCCTCAAAGGTGACTGGTTCATGCCCACATCCTGTTAGCACCTGAAGGACATACTATGAGCCTTCACAAGAGTCATTCTCAAGCCCAACTGTTCAAGCCAGGACTGATGGCCTCCTTCCACCGCAGACACAGTGGACTCATTTTTACCAGGCTGCATTTTCCAAATTCAGATTTACAACATGAGTAAATATTTGTTTGTGGAAGCAACTACACAGAACATTTGAAGCCAGAATGGTTGTTAAAAACTGCAGATGTGTAAATATTTCACCTAACTTGGTATTGGAGTTCAATGACCACATTTTCAACTCTAAGGCAAGTATAAGATGATGGTTTTGGACAGCTTGCTCTCCAAACTTGTTCCACTTGGGAAGGACTTTGAGGGGGCTTATTTGAGGTTGTATTTGCTTGCGCTGTGCTCAGATTCTAATTCTGTAAAGAGAATGTGAAAGGGCCTCTCCTGTTTTCTCTAGGCACCCCCCTATTTCTTTCTTTTGGGAAGAGAATATATTTTCTGAATTAAAAATATGTAAATGTCATCTTTGGTCTAAATGGTTATGAATACTGATCTGGAAAAGTCCTTTGTTCTTCTTTGCTTCTGCTTTTTGCCTTTCTGTGGTCAGCTTTATGTGGTCAGCTCTGCAGAGCCATGAACTTGGACCAGGGCACCTCAGCTGTTGAGGCTGCTGATGGGGATGGGCAGAGTTAGTCAGGAGCACACAGGCTGCTGGGCAACGTGTGTGTCAGGTTGTCAAATGGCGTACCTGTGTGCGACTTGGGTCCGAATCTAACACACCAGTCTCCTGCTGCTGCAGAAATGCAGATGTGGGCTCAGTATGTCTTCCTCCACTCAACAAAGACTTCTGCCACTGCAATGCCCAGTGCTCACTGTGCCCTAAGTTGGAGATAATGGGCCAATGATGACTTGGAAACGTAGTAGAAGGAGGAGAAAGCCAAGCACATTCATTAAAATCCTGCTCTGGGTCGGCTGTTCGATGTTTCTATTTCCTTAAAAAACCTCCAGAGTACTTTGTGAGATGTGACATATCCCCACGTAATGGATGAGAAAACGGAGGGCTTGATTAGTTAAATCATTTATCCAAGATCAAACAGCCAGTAAGTGGCTTAGACAGGATTTGAGCTCAAATTGACCTGATACAAAATCTCTACCATCTCTACGGCCTTACAGTGGAATTGGGATATTATTTTAATAGAATCCATCTGATCTGGTCGGAGAGCAGAGCGTTTATTCACTGAAGCTCCTTCTCTTAGAGCTAAGGACAGACCTTTCTCTCTGTATCTTGTCTGCAGGGGACATTTGCAGGGAGTAGGTGGAGAGTGAGATGGGTGGGAGCTGCCCATCACTTGCGGGCCTTCCTCTTTTGGGGTAATTCTCCACTGCACTATGTCCTGGCTGGAGGCGGCGGCGGCAGCAGCAGCAGCAGCAGCAGCAGCAGGGAGGGCTGTGTTCAGAGGCATGGGGCCTCCTGTGACTGCAGAGCTGGCTCCTAATTGGATCATGTCCTTGGTGGGTTCTTGGCTGTGTGCCCGGCTTCCCAGACTAACTGTTCTCTAGTCTTCTCGCAGTAGCCTTCTAACAAGCCCCGTTCCTGCTTAGTTTAGATCAGTGAGTTTCTGTTGTTTGCAAACCGAGAACCCTGACTGGCCCATCCTCCTGGAGATCTCTGCAGACCTGCCGCACACAGCAGGCAGGGTGCAACCTTAACATGTGGGAGGCCCAGTTCCCTTTCACTCCTCTCCACTCTCCCTTCCTAGACTCATTTGTCTTTTGGTAGGGAAGGTACACAGTCCAGACTCCTCTCCTTTTCCCATCAGACTCTCAGGAAAGACTGAAATGTATTGTATTTATCTTAAAGTGAAAAGGCTGATAAGAGCTTTAAATAGACTCCTCCTAGGGGAATTTGCAATTTAACAGGCCAGTAAAGAAACCCTACAGGCAAAGGGCTGAGCGGCATCTGTGGAAACTGAGACCCCCTGGAGACTTAGGAGAGTTCTTTGAAAAGGGGGCTCTGTTCCAAGGCTCCTGTGGCTATGCCTAAGCAGGCCCCTGCTGGATCCTAGCTGGGGATATCTGCGGGACTGCAGAGAACCTCTGAGAGCCAGAACGTTTGCTGGAAGGTCTTGTTTAGCTTCTGACAAAAGAGGTGGTGGAGGGAAGCCACGGTGAGAAGAGCTTGCCTCACTTCCACCTGCCGTGAGGTGTGTCACAGGGGTGGGATTTGAGAGGATTCTCTTTTAATCCAGGCAAGCCTTTCCTCCTTCAGGGACTATCCCAGGTGGTCTTGACTGTAAATCCTGTCTGTGAAACCCCAAGTAAGTTCCTGAAAATATACAGGAGGGATGTAGAGGTAAACTCTGGATGAAGCCGAATTTCTGTAGCATGAGTACTATTTTCCATTCACTGGGGAAGTCTTCTAGGCACTGGTAGGGTATGACATCATCACAAAGGTATCACATCATCTCCTCCCATGGGGAGGCCACCAATGAGACCCCAGTCCTCTAAGGGGGTGGTGATAGGAAAGGAGATTTCTCTCTAGGGTACTATCTATTACCAGAAGATTTCAAAATCTCTGTATCCAGACTCCCTCTACACATGGGCTGTGGAAAAGTGACTCAACCACTCTGAAAACCTCAGCACAACTGAAACCTCAGTTTCTTTTTCTGAAAAATAGGGAAAAGAATGACATCTACCCCAAAAGGCTATCGGGAGGACTCAGTGAGATGATAAAGCTCTAGAAAGACATTTAGAAGATGGTAGAGAACTATTCAAATGCAGATTCTGATGCCATATTATTTTAATGCTAAAGTGAACGAGACATCCTCCCTAGTAAGACAGCTTCTTCTATACAGTCACTTCTGAGACTCTGTATAGGTGGCCTTTGGTCTTTTCCAGTTACCCGCAGTGAAAATAGAACTTCTCATACTCCACTCAGTCTCCTTTTGCTCTCTTTGACCCCAGGGTGAGAAGAAAGGGGCCCCTGCTGCCCTGGGAATGGATGCTTAGAGGAGAGTGCGGGAAACTGGGTTTTCAGAACTAGAATTTCACCAAAGAAAAGGAGACATCATGGTTAGGTTTAAGTTTCTGGAGTAGAAGCCCAAGGGGAGAGTGTCTCCACAGTGGGATGTAAGCTCTGTTTCGTAGCAGAAGGGTCAGGCTTTGCGCACAGTAGTTGGCAAGCTCTGCACTCTCACCTCCCTGGGAGGGCTTGTGATTCCAGTCAAGGGGATCTGGAGGATCCCGGTGTTGGATCCTAAATCGGGGAGGGTGTTCCAGTGGTCACAAGCCTCAAGAAGCCAGGAGGCCCACCTGTGCACCTTTTGGAGCAGCAATTAAGAGGATGGATTTGAGGTTTGAACAGTGACCTTGACACAAGTTGTATGAACTTGAATGTTACTTAACCTCCACAAGCATCATTTTTCTCATCTGTTAAATAAGAACAATATTAGTACCTGCCTCACAGGTTGTGAGAATTTGTGAATATGCATGTGAAGGACCTCAAATTGTCTATAAAGCATGTAAGTAGGGTGACCAACAAATCTGGTTTGGCTGGGTCTGAGGAGCTCCCAGGAGGTGGAAATTTGCAGTTGTAAAACCAGGGCAGTCCAGGCAACCTGGGACCAGTTGGTTATGCTATATGTAGGTGCTAAATATGTGGTAGTGATAAAGTCATGGGCCACAGTCACAGGGATGGAAGTATGAGAAGGAACCTTGCTTCTTACAGCAGACACTGACCCAAGGCACCTGTTTGGGGAAATCCCTCAGTAGTCTACAGTGAGGGCAAATTGGTGGCAGCCTCTCATGAGGCTGGAACCCTTCCGTGGTGGAAGAGCACACCCGGAGCAGTCCACACAGTGGGCTGCAGGGGGAGAGTTCTACCAGCAGCTTTAGGGAATGCAGGTCCAGCCAGCAAGGGTGGATCTGGGCTGTGCACCAGCCTTGCTAGTCTGCCCCAGATCTGCAGGGAAACCAGGGCAAGCGTGCTGCTTGTGGCAGCAGTGGGGCCACTGCACTGGAGGCCCTGGGGGCAGAAGCCAGCAGAACACCAGGAGCTTTCTCTTTCTCTGAGGGCCGCAGCCCCGCAGCCTCCTGTACAGGAGATGGGTGGGCAGCTGGTCTGCCAAGAGGAGGTCTTCAGAGAAAACACAATCTCTGAATGATTGGTGACTTGAAAATATCGACAGGGCAAAAAGAAGACTTAGGCTCCTGGGCGTTGAAAGACTCCAAAGCTCATTCTCACCTTGCCGTCACCGTGTGCTGTGTCCTGAGGAAAGTCTCTTCAGCTTTCTGGGGCTCCTGCTCTCCATCCATTAACTGAAGGTTTGGGATGGCTCATCCCTGGTGGCAGTGCCCTCAGCTTTAACATTCTCTTACTCCATGTTGCCCCAACTCAGGCGGAGGGTGCGGGGCAGACCTGTTTCCTTTCACCATTATGGAATATGTGAGTTCTGGATTTAAAAATATATATTCTCAACTGAGGAGGAAAAGTACTTTATAGCACAGTTTTCAGCGCCCCCGCCCCCGCTTTTGTTTTTATTATTATACTTTAAGTTCTGGGATATATGTACAGAATGTGTAGGTTTGTTACATAGGTATACATGTGCCATGATGGTTTACTGCACTCATCAGCCTATCATCTCGGTTTTAAGCCCCACATGCGTTAGGTATTTGTCCTAATGCTCTCCCTCCCCTAACCCCCCACCCCTTGACTGGCCCTAGTGTGTGATGTTCCCCTCCCTGTGTCCATGTGTTCTCACTGTTCAACTCCCACTTATAAGTGAGAACGTGCAGTGTTTGGTTTTCTGTTCCTGTGTTAGTTTGCTGAGAATGATGGTTTCCAGCTTCATCAATGTCCCTGCAAAGGACATGAACTCATTCTTTTAATTGTTGCATAGTATTCCATGGTGTATATGTGCCAGATTTTCTTTATCCAGTCTATCATTGATGGGCATTTGGGTTGGTTCCAAGTCTTTGCTATTGTGGATAGTGCTGCAATAAACATACGTGTGCATGTGTCTTTA
>NW_012111031.1:7956962-8004315 GCF_000951035.1 Colobus angolensis palliatus
ACAAACAAATGGAAAAACATTCCATGCTTATGGATAGGAAGAATCAATATCATGAAAATGACCATATTGCCCAAAGTAATTTATAGATTCAGTGCTATTCCAATCAAGCTACCATTGACTTTCTTCACAGAACTAGAAAAAACTACTTTAAATTTCGTATGGATTCAGCCTCTTTTATTGCCGACTGCTCCTACCCCAAATAACTAATAATTTCATATTTCTGTCAAAGGGCCCTTCATTCTCTCTGTCAACTACTTTCTTCATGATGCTTAATAGGTCTTCTTTTCCATTTTTCCTGCTTTAAAGTGCCTGCTCAACATGACCAGCTAACTCTACTTTTACCAGCACCAATAACAGCAAAACTAAAGAGAAGAACCCTCCATGGCTTCCCTTTAGCAAAAGGGCCGAGTCACCCCGCAGTGCTCCAGACCACCCCCTTTCTAGCCCTGACAGCCCTTTCTCAACATTCTCCCTTTAAAGGGAGCCAGGACCCAGAAGCTACACTGGGAATCTCCTGGCATCCCCTTCTCTGAGCCCTTGCTCAATGTGTGCCCTTTTACAAGCATGTCTGCCTCTTGTCTGAGGGTTAAGCCCTTGACCTACCTTACTGTGCACCCCACCCTTGCCACTCCAGAGCAGCCTCCTGGGCTCCTGACTTCCAAGACCCTTCTTCCCCTCAGCCTGGGTTCATTGCTGCTCACAGTGGGGTCTGTGGACTACAGCATCCTGCTGCCTGGGATTCTGTTAGAAACACAGGACTCGGGCCCCACTCAGGCCTCCTGAGTCAGAGTCTGCATTTTCACAGGATCCCAGGTGATTCCTGTGCACATGAGTGTTGGAGAAGTGCGACCCAGTGGGAGGCATTTTGCTTTTCTGCACTGGCTTGTTTGAAGTCCCCTCAAAGCCAGGCCCATGTAGTATAGCCTTTTGCTGCCTGAGAGCACTCAGCACAAAGTCTTAAAACAATGGGTAGAAGTTAAAACAGTTCTCATAATGGGTGGGTATTACACTGTTACCAACTGGAGTGGGATAGACCATCAAATGCATGAAAGAGAAGTAGGGAAAATGGGTTCTCCTTTGTTCTTTCGTCTGTCCCCCAAAGACATGTGCATGCATATGCGCGCGCGCGCGCACACACACACACACACACACACACACAAAGCCTGTATATAGATCTCCATGGGAATCCTACTCACTTCAAGGATGAACAGGGTCAGCTAACAGCAACCCCACCAGCAGACATCACTGAAGTGCTGCCCACCAGCCCCAGGACATCTAGTCACCACCTTGGCATTTGTTTACTGATACAAACCAGGCACTTTCTGGGCACATCCTTGTATCCTGACTTGGCTTCCCTCTCTCTCTTTCTTTTTTTAAGAACCTCACCCATCCCTTGTTTAAACACTAAAAGGAAATCTCAGCAGGCCTTGCCAAACCCAGCTTTAACAATGATTATGACTCTCTGCGAGGTTCTTCCTTCCAAGGTCACAAACACTTCACAGGTATGATCTTAATCCTCATGCCTTCTTGAAGAATATGGAGCAGAGGGGACTCTTCCAGCACCTCTTAAATACAGATCCAAAATAAAGGCACAAGATGGAAAAGTGACTTTATCATGACTATATATCTAACTCCTAAGTTGATCATGTGTAATGTCAGGTCCTTTACATGTGTCAGCAAAAACCGTATGGGGAATCCTTTACCATCGGTTGTCAGAGCAGGAAAAATTCACCATTGGTTTACATGAGGTCAACTAAGTGGGTGCTTGTCAACTGGAAATGGATGACACTGGCATTTCGGCCTCACTTGGGACATGGCGACTAGGCAAAATCCTCCCAATGGGTGGGGTTTCAGGTGGTGCACTGGTCATCCACTTGATGTAGAAAAAGAAGTGGCCAGGTGTTAGAATATATATATAAACTTCCGGGCAGTGGTGAATAGACTGGATGGCTGGTCAAGCTTGGAAAGAGAAAGATTAGAATAATGTCTGGAGTAGAGACCCTTTTATGGAAGACATATCTGTGTGGGATCAAAGTATGAAGATGTTTATATCATGTTTGAGAGCCCTCCTGAGAACCACAGAAGAGGCGCTAAGAAACCAAGTGGGCAGAATGGCAGAGCCAGTCATCATCAGCCCAATTTGATCATCAGTGATCCCAGTGCTGGCCTGACGGATGTGAATGGAGTAACCGTGGTGGGAAAGATGGAGGGTACATATTGACTCAACAGAATGGGCTTCCACTTACTAAGGCTGATTTACTTACTGTGGCTTCCAAATATTAGCTTGCCAGCAACAGAGATGAACTCTGGCCCCTCAGTATGAAGTCAACCATTTGGTGACGACTTGATTACATTGAGCTCCTGGAAGAGTCAAAAATTTGTTCTAATAGGAGTTACATATTTTAAGTATAGGTTTTCTTTTTCTTGACCTCAGTCTCAGGCCTTCTCACTGAGTTATGCCACCAGCTTTCCTGGTCTTCAGCTTGCAGTGGTAGATGATGGAGCTTCTTGGTCTCCATAATTGCATGAACCAATTCCTACATCTCCTTTTATATATATATGTCTCTATATTCTATTGGTTCTGTTTTTCTGGATAACCTTGACTAAAACACCACTATATTTCTCCATTTGAAGTACCTTCTGTTAGTAAAGTTTTGTAACACTCCCACCCTTCTATGTTTATGAAAATCTGTCCCTGTTAAGTCAGGAACCTTTTCATAATAATTGAGGTTCCTAAGATGACTAAAATGTGCTGGTTTTAGGGAAAACCAAAGTGAGAAACCATCACAGGATGCGCATTTGAGCTTCACAAGAGGCAGAACTCTCTCCAAATCGCTTGCCTTCTGACATGTTGTAAAGTTCTTAGCATAGATTACTTGACACAAAATTTTAAATGTTCAAAGCTTCAGCAGATTTAGGACTCATCTAATCCAATTCATCTAATCCAAATCCCTTACTTTATATAAGGGGAAACCAGGTCCCAGAGAAATTAAATAACTTGTGCAAGGAAAGGTCACACAGCCAGATATTGGTGGCACCAATAATTACCTCTGAGCATCACATCCTCTCTGCTGCTGCTGCATCAGACAGCTTCCCTGCCTTCAAGTCTACTAATACCCAGAGAAGCCATTCAAAACAGAGTCTGCTCACATCTCAGAGAAAAGGCTGGATTCAATTGCCCACCACAAATTCTTGAAAACTGATTTGTAGTGCCTGCCTCTTTCTAATTTTTAATTTTCTTAACCAATTTCATCTATGTTATCAAGAAATGTAGTCTTGAGTCATACTTAACGGAGACAGGGCTAATTAAGAACAGAACTGAAGGCAACAGAAAATCTTATATGTTTGGTTGAATGAACATCCACTTCCTAAATCCCATGATAAAGACATACATTGAAGATATGAGCCAAACACAAACTGAAAATGGGGAGAATACAGAGCTGATAGTCAGATCTTCCCATCTTATCATTCACACAGTAAGTAGAGTAGGGATTGGCAAACTACAGCCTTCAGGCCAAATCCAGTGCTTGTGTTTGTTAATAAAGTTTTATTGGAACATGGCTGGGCAACATAGCAAGACCATGTCTCTACAAGAAATAAAAATTTCTCTGTCCCATTTGCTTACAAAATGTCCATGGCTGCTTTCTTGCTGATAGAATTGGTTAGAACAAAGACCATATAGCCCCCAAAGTCTAAATTATTTACTATCTGACCTTTTCCGGAAAAAGTTTCTAGACCCTCAAACTTGATGTGTGTTGTAATCTGCGGTTTGTGACTCCATTAGGATCTCTACACGTACTTTTGAAATTCTTCCAGGGCATTTAAATGTTGTGTTCCCGTGTCTATGATAATCTGGAGGGGGAAAAAACATAGGCCTGCTCCACATCACCTGAATGACTACCCTAGACCTAGTCATAGTGCCTTGCATTTTAATGTTTGCATTTAAATTTGATTTTATGGTCATGTTAGAAACATGAGAAGGTGGAAAGACCTCACAGCAGGCAGGACAAAGTCCCTTTAGGAGCATCCAGTCCCTTTAAGAGCATCCAAGTGTGTTAACCCCCTTGCCTATGACTTGGAGGCACCTGCCCTGGAGTCAGGCAAATTTAGCACCAGAGGAAAATACACAGGCCTTCTCTACCCCCGGGAGACTCATCCTGGCACAGCCAAACCCATTGTCCTGCTCAAAGGGAAAAGAAGCTTAGCTGTTTTTGCTACATGAGAGAATGAGGAGGGGTCCACAATAAACTTTGTGTGGGGTACATTTTTTCTTAGTTACTTCACCAATTAATGTCCAAGGAATTCATGAAGCAGTCAGTGGTTTTCCAAGGACCTAGGCTTTTGCTAGAGGAAACCGGTGTTAATCCATCTGGACAGAGTGATTGTACTACTCACTCCCAGATTAGAAACGTGCTCCTCACAGAGAAGTAGGAAGTTGGGTTTGATCATCCATTTAAAATGGTGTCCTTGAGGCACTTAGGCATCCTTGGGGGTCTATGATAATTAAGTCACAGTCATGAAGAAGAATAGAGAGATAAAACCAGACAGGCTTTTAAAAGTTCACAGCCTTTGAAAAATAAGACTGATTGGTTCAAGAAGGAACTTTTAGTCCCTCAAGTGAGGAAAACAGAATTTCACTTATAAAGCTTGAAACCCATGGCGAGGCAATCAAAATACTGATTTCCCCAAAGTATAAAGGCTCATGTGATATTTCAAACCAGGTAACTGCTTAAAGGAACTCAATTTCAGTCTTGAGTAGTTAAGATAAAGTTCACATGACAAACTGGAACATTCCTTTTGGAGAGAATTACACAGCAGGAGGCACTAAGACAATTTATAGCCCTAGACCCAGAACTGTATGCCTAGGAATTTTCTCTTAGGGAAATAATGCACAGAAAACAAAATATAAACAAAAATGATCACTGCTGCATCATCTCTAAGATAAAAAATAAGAAAGTAATTTATGTCAAAAATATTAATCCTAGGGGGAATATATAGTAAATTATACCAATCTTATAAAACTATTAAGGCAAATAATTATAAAGAACATGTTGATATACGCTATAATTGAAGTGAAAATAATAGTAAGCAAAACAGTATGTTCACTACAATTGTAGGTATGTGCATATTACATGCCAGAGGTAATATCAAAAAAAATTGTTTAATTAGGCAGCATGATACTATGGGTGACATTTCAAATATTTTTTTGAATGATGTGTTCTTTCAATAAAGAATGAGGCATTTTCTAATTAAAAAGCCAAAAGCTCAGACAAGTTCAAACATTAAGAAAACATTGTTTTTTTTTTGTTTGTTTGTTTTTGTTTTTGTTTTTCTTTTGAGATGGAGCCTCGCTCTGTTGCCCAGCTGGAGTGCACTAGCACAATCTCGGCTCACTGCAACCTCCGCCTCCCGGGTTCAAGCGATTCTCCTGCCTCAGCCTCCTGAGTAGCTGGGATTACAGGTACGCACCACCATACCCAGCAGATTGTTGTATTTTTACTAGAGACGGGGTTTCACCATGCTGGCCAGGCTGGTCTCAAACTCCTGACCTCAGGTGATCCACTCGCCTTGGCCTCCCAAAGTGCTGGGATTATAGGCATGAGCCACCGCGCCTGGCCACATTGTATTTTTCTTTTGGCATAGATGTGATATTTCCAGAGAAAGTTAATGTTGCTCTATTCAAAACATTACAAAGATTCTGATCAAAAGAATCTCGCCACCAAAAGTCATTCAGTCCCCCTGCTCGTGAAAACTAATGATCACTGAACACCGACCGTGTGGAAATTTCCTTTGGTTTCAAAACAGCTCTTTGTGGCAGGTGCAATGATTATCCCCATTTTTCAGATGAGGTAACAGGCATAAAAAGGAGAGGTAATTTGCCCACAATCACCCAGCTAATTAGTGGCAGATCTGGGATTTAGTCCAAGTCTGTCTGACTCCAGGACCACTGCAGCTGTTGACTTGGAAACCCTTCGGGACTTTATGCATACCAGAGACAGACTAGAAAACTCTTGGAATGAGTAGGTTCTTGGTAATCACACAGACCTGGGTTTGGATTCTGGCTTTTTGTATCAGCCAAGATGCTTTTGTGCTTTTGATGAAAATGAAAGAGAACCTGACTCATACCAGCACAGGCGCTTAGGAAATTTATTATCTCATAACACGAAGTCCAGAAGTTGGGCTGGCTGTGGGTTGGTGGGGTTGGCAGCTCAGTGGTGTCATCAAGGACCCTTGCCATCTTTCTCCCTTGCCTGTTTGCCATCCTTGATGTTATTCTCCTTGGGAGCAGAATGCATTCACATTGTTGCTAGTTGAAGAAGAGAGATCTCTGACTGGGGAGCCTACGCTCAGGAAAGGGAAACGTTCCCTGGGAGACTTCCAGCAGAAATATGTCCCAGGAATATTCTTGAATTCATTCTTGGCTGGGCATCATGTAGCCTGATTACTTTATGTTAGCATGATGTGCATGAATGGCAGGGAGTCAACCACGATGCTCATTACACTGTGTTCTTAGTCACCTAACTTGTTTACATTTCCATTTCTTTATCTGCAAGTTGGCAGATCTGAGGACGCAGTGGGATAAAGGTTGGATGTGTCTGGCCAATGGGCAATATTCAGGAGTTATTAGTTGAGTATGTCATTTAGTGGGGGACGTGTGCTGTTTGTATAAGCCTGGGCTCTCTGGGGTGCAATCTTAGTCTGCTTAATACTTTTCACCAACCTTTACTACTGCAGTGATAGAGTGACAACTTGGTAAAGAATGAAGTGCTAATATTTCCCCAATTTTTAACTGTTCTTTTCTCCTCTTTTCTTGTCCTGAGCCTTTATGCCACTTCTTTATCGAATTTATAGAGTTGATAATAAAAATACACAAATCCAGAGTTTTAAGATGTTATAGAGTTCCATTATTAAAAAGAGAAAATTGGAGAACTTGGCCCGAAGACCTGGAACTGGGGACTTCGGGATTAGCCAAGATGGCGGCGGCCGCAGCGAGTCGAGGAATCGGGGCAAAGCTGGGCCTGCGTGAGATTCGCATCCGCTTATGTCAGCGCTCGCCTGGCAGCCAGGGCGTCAGGGACTTCATTGAGAAACGCTATGTGGAGCTAAAGAAGGCGAATCCCAACCTACCCATCCTAATCCGCGAATCCTCCGATGTGCAGCCCAAGCTCTGGGCCCGCTACGCATTTGGCCAAGAGAAGAATGTCCCTTTGAACAACTTCAGTGCTGATCAGGTAACCAGAGCCCTGGAGAACGTGCTAAGTGCTAAAGCCTGAAGCCTCCACTGAGGATTAAGAGTAACAGCCCCAGAGCCTGGGCTCTGCTGGACTTAGTATAATGTGAAAAAAATGTGTTCTCCTATTCCTCATAAAGCTTGTGCTGTAAAATACTTTCTCAGGGTGTTCTTGTCCTCATCTACCCCTCTACCCCTTACTATGTAACCACTGAGGCAAAGTAGCTTAATATAAAAATAAAACTTTATTCTGTCTCAAAAAAAAAAAAAAAAAGAGAAAATTGGACTTCACTGAGAATTCTCAATTTTCAAGATCCAAGCAAAATATGGTAATTTCTGCTGTTTCCCTCCCCTGCCAGGTTTTGTTACTGATGTTCCTTTAAGGAGATTTCTGGTTTATTCTGTAACACTAGAATTTCTTTCTCTTTGTTATTATTCAGTTCTTATGTATACTAGGTGAAAAGACAATGAGTTTTTACAAATTGTAGAATTCATGCACCTAAACTGTTGTGGCTCTTCCTGAAAAAACAGAAAACATACATGTTATGGACTGAATGTTTGTGTCCCTGCCAAATTCATGTTGAAGCTTTAATTCACAGTGTGGCTGTATTTGGACATAGGGCCTCTAAGAAAGTAATTAAGGCTAAATGAAGTTCTAGGGGTGGCACCCTGATCCGATTGGATGTGTGTTCTTAGAGGAAGAGACACCAGAGAGCTTGCTCTCTTTCTTTTCCCCATGTGAGGACACAGTGAGAAGGCGGCAGTCTGCAAGCCAGGAAGAGAGCCCTCAGCAGGACCTGACCATGCTATCACCTTGATCTTGGACTTCTAGCCTCCAGAACTGTGAGAAAATACATTTCTGTTGTTTAAGCCACTCAGTCGATAGTATTTTGTAACGGCAGCCCAAGCTGAATAATATAATTCATTTTCTCAGTTAAGTGTCCCTGTATGACTGAGTCTCCCCTGGAACAGTATCAGACTCTGCCTCTGACTATTTTGCGTACTAAGGTGTGGGCTGAGCTACTGTCATCCATTCAGTGTGTTCTTCCCATCTCTGGTGCACATGCATGTGACAGAATGTTATCTGGGGGTCAACTTTAGGATCTGTGAAAAACAAGAAAAAGAAAACTGGTTTGCAGTGCATGTTAGCATGAATACATGATTCCTTCCCTCCTTCTGTCTTTTCTGCCTCTCCCTTCTTTCCTCCCTCCTAGTGTCACATGGATCAAACCACTGAATGTAACTTGTAGTTCCTGTCGAATCAATCAGCGAGGTCACAGAAATCATAGGCATGTTTTGTCATTTGAGTGAATGAGCCTTGGTCCCACATTGAAAACAAGGTATTAGTGCATCTTACCAGTGTATGTGGATACAAAGACACCACTGATTTTGGCATCCCTGGTTGAATGTCAAGGGATACGGATAGGAAGTAAAATGTGGTTACTTCTACAGCCAGTTCTTGCTTAATTCTCCAGGCTTTACCCATTTACTGCAACCCCAAAACCCTGCAAATGTATTACAAACTATAAAATATCAATGAGTTAAAGGCAACGAGGCTCAACCTACAAGAATATGACAACAGAGTAATAAATTGTTTGTATGCATTTTATTGTGAAAAAATATATAATACTTAGAAATGGTTTAAAAGAAAACTACTACCTAGATTTCTTTCACCCAAGTACAATTGTCTTTATTTTTTATGTTTCCAGACAGCTTTGGCTGTATGTCTACATTTTCAAATTGTTGTAATCATATTGCATATGTACTTATGAACAGAAGTAGACTGGAAGCGTTCTTGAACTTGACGTTCTCAATTTCAATTATTTGCCTAGGACTTCAAAGATCACAGTGGTTTGTAATTTTGAGAGCTTTGATTTGGAAATGGCTAGATTTTAAAGCTGGTGGGCTGGGTGTGGTGGCTTACGCCTGTAGTCCCAACACTTTGGGAGGCTGAGGGGGGCGGATCATGAGGTCAGGAGTTCGAGACCAGCCTGGCCAACATAGTGAAAAATACAAAAAATTAGCTGGGCGTAGTGGTGGGCACCTGCAATCACAGCTACTTGGGAGGCTGAGGCAGGAGAATTGCTTGAACCTGGGAGGCGGAGGTTGCAGTGAACAGAGATAGTGCCACTGCACTCCAGCCTGAGCGATAGTGCGAGCCTCCATCTCAAAACACACACACACACAAAGCTGGTGTGCAAGGAAGTAAGAATCACAGTCAGTAAACGAGTTCAGCCCACCATTTCAACACGGCTTTTGCGCTTTCATATGAAGCTTGCAAGGAACTCTCATGACGTGATAAAGATGTTGTTTCTTTGCAGATTTAGGTAAATTTAGTTAAGTAGCCTAATGATGTAATATAATGCAATCTAGAATTTATTTTATTGGCAGAAGTTATTTTTATAGCTTTATAAGCAAATCCTGAGTTTATAGACTCCTTAAGAGTCTTGAGGGGTTACTTAACATTTTCAGCTATTGCATTTTAAAGGGAAAATTGTATGCTACAATGGTTTCCACTTATATGGGAATTTGCAGAGATATTCGGCTATATACCTTGTGAATATCAATAGTGTTCTGTATTCTATGTTTTCACGTGACAGTTTACTTCTTATAAATATTTTCCCATGGTGTTACATAATCCTCATAAAGATCATATTAAATGACTACACAATATTCCATTGATTTGTTGTATGATCATTTACCAAACCATTGTGCTACCACTCTATATTTAAATTGTTTTCAGTTTAGCACTATTCAAGATAATGTTGCAATGATAAACTTTTTGTCTCCTTTTGAAATATTTTCTTGGGATACATTCCTAGAGGTGGGTAAAAGAGGATGGACATTTTAAAAGAGGGTTGATTTTTGGTATATATTATTAATATTGTTTTCCAGAAGATGTATCACTATTTACAATATGACCATCAATATATTAATAAGAGTAGTGCAAAGTAGACAGCATTGCACATAATGACTAGGGTTTTCTGTTAGTTAAATGGGTATACAATGGTTCAGTATTATTGCTTTACTTTCCAATGCTTTGACTTGTGCCTTAGTTGAACATTGTAAATTTATGTAGAATTTAAAGTTCTCTTTTAAATGATTGTTAAAGAAAACTAAATATGGATTGAGAATATATTCCATATTTGAGTCCTTGTGGATGGACTGCAACCAATTTAATAGGTAGACAACATTGAAAACCTAACTTAGGAGTATGCACCTGTAACAATAGCTAAGTCTTGGCCAATCCTAACAGTCATTCTTCAACCACTCATACACTGCTGAGTGTTCAAACTATGTTCCAGTAAGGCAAAGGCAGAGCCGTAACCAATCCAACTGTTTCTGTACCTCATCTTTGATTTCTGTCTGTCACTTCCCTTTTTTTGGTCTATAAATTTGTGTTCTGACTACGAGGCACCCCTGGAGTTTCTCTGAATTGGTTGTGATTCTGGAGGCTACCAGATTCACGAATCATTCATTGCTCAATTAAACGCCTTTAAGTTTAATTTGGTTGAAGTTTTTCCTTTCACATGACTTATTTGTTCTTATCCTTTGCTGGACTTCTTTTAGAGACTCATCCTGAGCTTTGGAGTCGAGGATTTGAATCCCAACTTTACTACTTACTACCTGTGTGATCTTGAGTAAGTAAGTAAACTTTCCTAGTCTCTGTTTCCTCCTCTGGAAAGTGAGGATAGTCATGTGCCTCTCACAGAGATGCTGAAGGATTCATCAGGATGGCACATGTGCAGAAGTACTGGCACACACATTAAATGACTCATTAGTTGTTAGTCACGCTACATGGGTTTGGTTTGTTGGTTGGTTTTTACCCCAGTCTGATCCCTCAGTGGCTTTCCAGTGGCTCTGGACATAAACCCTTCTTGGCCTCTCGATAGCCTGACCACCTCTCTTGTCTATGCTCATTCTGCCAAATCCACCCTTCACGGGAAGTGTCTCGAATGTTTTTCTGCTTCAGAATTCTATCTATGCCTTCCTACGAGCAGTCCCTGTTCTCATTGACCCCATGAAACTTTTTTATCTAGAAAACTCTGAATTGCCCTTTAAAACATAGCCTCCAGAAGCTTTCCTGCTCCTCCAGCCTCCCTTTATTCCTCTCTCTTCCATAGACCCATGTGCATCTCTCTATAGCATTTACTGCACTATACTACATTGTCAATTGACTTGTTATTTTCCTCAGATAGACTCTAAACCCCACGTGAGTAAAAACCATGTTTTATTTGATTTTACAGCCTCATTTGTAGCACAGGGTTTGCCATGTGGAAAGTATTCAATAAATATTTGTTGAATGAATGAATCAGTACCTACATTACTCATCAGGCATGGATCCAAATGTCTCAAAGAGGAAAGAAAAGTCACTTTCACAGAGAAACCACTTGCCATCACTGGAATTGGCTGGATTTAGAGCAGCATAATGAGAGGAAGGGGTTCACTCAACAAGGGACAGCTGGAGATGTGTAAATTGTGGAATTACAAAATATCTATGTATGTGCTCTCAGTAACCTGCAATCACGAGTCATCGTTCTGAATGATGTTCTAAAACCTCTGAGACATTGCTGTAGGCTACCATGTTCAACAGTGGGTGATGCATATGCTGAGGGCAAACCCCAAAGAGGAGTCCCTAAATTATGATGGGCAGTGGCTGCACTGAAGGAAGTGATTAATCCCCCAAGATGAGTATTTTGAAAGTGACAACATCGATTTGGATGATTAAGTTCTGATCTAATTGTCTGAAAAATAAAAATGGATACATGCTTTGGCACATCTCCTAAGTGGTTAAAAAATACACACGTAAGGGCCATGGGTAGAGTCTAGCCTGGGAAACCTTAGAATAAGTAAAACTTGAGTTAGATCTTGAAAGAAATGGGTAAGTGGGGAGTAAGCTTTTCTAACAAAAATAAGACATGAGGTGGGGAAAGAATGAGCGGTCAGTTTCGGATGAAGCAGACGGGTAAGGGTGGAGTAGGATAGGGGGGTTACAGAGGTTCTAGAAGGCCACCTCAGGAATTCCTTGTTAGTGCAACTGTGCAGCTGCATGAGGGAAAGCCAGAGGCCTACTGCGTTATGTTGGGCTCCTAGAAGCAAAGTCTCGGACAGGATTTGGATATATGTGGTTTACTGAAGAGGTGTTCTCAGAAACTATCTACTAGGGAGTAAGAGGAGCAAGACAGAAGAGGAGAAGGAATTCAGCAAAAATCATATCTCAGGTGGAGATTAGCCTCAGCTCTGTCCACTGTGGGGATGGGGTAGTCTCTTCACGAGCCCACTTCAGAATTTTGCCTGTCTTGAGGCGAGGGGGCTGGCCCTTTGTGCCATCACTGGCTGTTGGCCATCCCCAGAGGCAAAATTCAGTTAACCTCCCTGGTGAGGTGTTCTGGTTGGCCAAGGGCAAACCTCCAGAAAAGGGGAGCAGCTGTGAGGAGAGAACAACCAAAGTCCTAGCAGCCAGGAGATGGGAGCCCCACAGGGCAGAGAGGGGATCTGGATGAGGCCCAAACATCTCTATCTACATTCATGGTCACAGCTGATAAATTCTTTTCTCCCCATTCCACATGGCTGCATCCCTGCCCCTTTTTAGGACTTTACTCAAATGTCTCCGAAAAGCTGTCTGTGGACTTGCCAGTATAGAGGAGTGATCTCTTTCTTTAGATGTCCTAAGATGCTTCATCCATCCATACCTCACCTGCTAGATGGTCAGCTCCACAATATCAGGTCCTGTGTCTCATTCAGCTTTGTTGATCCCAGCATGGTGGCCAGTACATGGACAGCGGGTGGTGGGGGGAGGTTCAGGATAAATGTGGTTAGAATGACAGAATGATGCTGTAGCCCCGAACAGAAAAGACTTCGGCTGTAAATCCATTTTTTTCTAGGTTGGGTGCTAAATGCTCTTGGTTTATTATCAGAACATAGCTCTGCAAAGTCCTTTATAATCTTGCTTTTCTCCCTTGAGCATTAATATAATCTTTTTTATATCCCTTTGCCTGTGTACTATTAGTACAGCTTGCATAGTCGCGAAATTATAGCAATTCTGGAACGGGAACTCTGGGTGTTTTGTAGGATGCTTTCAGAAGACTCGCTTTTGAGCTACCCACTGTTCAATCTCACAGATGAATGTTGGGCCTATGAATTTTGTATTGAAGTGATGTATTTGACATGCCCATGAATACATGCGTCTGCCACACTGTGGCCTGCAGCCAGGCTGCAATGCTGCGCCTGCCTTCTGGATCCTCTTTTGAGAAGTCCTTGTAGAAAGCCTGCCAATTGCTTATGAGAGTGGAGCAAGATGCCTTGGAAATTGCCCCATTGAACTTTCTTTTGCCCTTCAAAATGTCCTGGTGCTTCCTGTGTACTTCACGTACTGAAGGAGGACCATGTAGAGGTCATGTAGGGCTTCCCAAGGCAGCATGGAGCCAGTCACTGTGGCCTGCAAGCTTCAGCTTGCTGAGTGTTTGGTCTCAGGGTGGAGAGTGGTGGGGGTTGGCAAGGAGCCTGTATTCTGGCAGAAGGACAGCATTTTCTGTACATGTTCTTTTGGAAGAACATCCAGGATGGAACATTCAGGATGGTATGTGTTTCATCACACTATGCAACCTGATATATCCTGGGCAGGCTGGATTCATTATTTACCTTGTATAGTTTAATCAAACCAAATCTCCTTAAAAATGTTATTGGCAGAGGTGGGGAGTAGGTATTACATAAAGCCTCTGCTGCCAAGTGTTAGAGTGCTTGACTTTTCATAATCCGCACTGTCTGAGGGCCAAAGATGTCATCTACTCAACTTAAGGGAAATTAAATGATTCAGAAAAACAGTGAATTCTGATTTCTTTTCTAGATTTGAGGATCTGCCTGTGGTCAGGTTTGTTTTTTTTTTCTTGAACAAAACTTGCTGGCCAGAGAGAGGCAATTAAAAAAGTCACTCACCACAGGCAACCAGGGTGCCCATTTGGGATTGGGTGTTGTTTGTCATGATGGGACTAATTAACTCTGGAAATGCTGACCAGGTCCTGGTTAAGACCCTTTTAAAATGATTGGTGCCAGGCTTTTCCTGGGCATTAGTCCCTGTCCTCCCCAGATCCCTCATGCCAGCTACTGCAGGATGCAATTGACCAATGGCCAGAGAGACACAGCTGACACCACACCGAAGTGCCAAAAGCAGACAGTGCTGTCATTCATCTCTCTTCTGCTCCTGGGGCAGGGGGGTGGTGACAGCTTCTTGTTCCTCTCAGGTCCACCAACCCCCTTTCGGTCTTCAGTCTGGTTAAGCTGAAAAACTGTTTTAAATGACTCCATTTACTGAGAATTTCAGTGTTGGCTCTATTACATTCCTTAATTTACGCTTGTTAATTTTGTCTGACTTGGCTTGCTCAGATTCCTTTGGACATATGATCCTTATGAATAAAACATTCAAGGGCCAAATGTTTGAGTGGGACATCTTGATGTGAATATTCCTGGAGAGTGGCAGAAAGCGTGGATCAGGGCAGGTGCTTCTGTCCCAGAGTGAGACCTAGAAACAGCTGTGGTGTGCTGGAAGGAATCCTCCAACCCGGAGTCTGACGATGTTTAAAGGCTGATTCTGCCACTAATGAGCTACTTGATCAGGCGGATGGCTTCCCCTCGGTTTCTTTAGGAGACTGTGTAGTGCTGGCACTCTCATTCTGCTGTCTCTGTCTGGGGGAAGATTATGCATCCTTGTCGCGTCGTACTAGGTGTGGCCATGTGATTTCTGGCACCCCTCCCTCCTCCTGGCCAAGGACTGTATATCCCTGCCCTATTGACGTCAGGCTTGGCTTGGCTATGAGATTTACTTTGGCTAGCAAAAGTGAGTACAAGGAATTGTGCCACTATTGTATAGATGCTTTAAGAGATATTGTTGGTTCTGCCGTCTCCATTTCTCTCTGTTATTGAGTCCTGGAGCAAAGAAGGCATGGACAAGGGCTGCAGCTGATCCATCATGCATGTGCGGCACGTGTGAGAAACAAACCTTTGCTGAGGCAAATGCTTAGATTTTTCGGGTTGTATGTTGTTGTAGCATCACTTAGTTTAAACAAATTAATGTAACAGGGAATAATGTGAACTACTTGGTGGACTTTTTATGAGAACTATTTGAGAGAATTAACCAAAAAATGCATTGTGCACCTATAAGGTCCCAGGTACTGTATTCAAGCTATAAGGCCTGGGCCATGCCCTTCAAAGAGCTCATAGGAGAAGAGACAGAGATTTCTAAAAATTATGTCAGTAACACTATATAGGAGACCTATGCTTTTTGCAAGGAATTCAGACTGGGCTGTCACACATTCTCAAATTAAGGAAAACCTCTTAACATTTGACATCCCCCAGAAAATGCTGAAAGAACAGTGAGTAGAAAACAAAAAAGGTATGATGATGTGGATGCTGGGCAGATGGATGGACCCCTCAGGAGTTGAGTAGCTCATACATTAAACCTAAGCCTTATAGATCAAAATACTTTATCAAACCCTCATGGAAATATTTTATTTTAATCACGTGGTTGCCTGCAAGAAGTCAAAACCATAAATGTAAATGATCTAAGAATGAAGAGTATGTGGTATTTAACCTGGCAGTGCATGACATGCAGTATAGTTTATCACTTGATAAGTGGCTGGTCTAAAGTTAGAGAATGGGGCTAAAGTTAGAGAATAAAATTCAAGGAGATCCATGATGTTCTTGTTCTAATCAGAGGTTGTTCAGTTATCCAAAAGAGAAACCCACTTGAAGCAGTTCGGTTTAGAACTAGGGACTGGAAGGATAAAGGGGAATCTTGTGCACTGGAAAGGCTCCCAGCCTCTGGTACCCCGTCTGCCTCTCATCTCCAGTTCTCACTGAGAATATCCCATGTTCCTCTCTGGAAGCTTGCTTTCCCAGCAACCCTGCAGCTTCCTCACTCAGTCTTGCCTCCTTCTGCCTTGCTGCTGCGGCTGTACTAACCTGACCCCTCTCTATGTGATGGTGATGGTTAATTTTATGTGTCAACTTGACTGGGTCATGGGGTACCCACAGAGTTGGTCAACATTATTCTGTATGTGTCTCTGAGGGTGTTTCTGGAAGAGATGAACATGTGAATGTGCAGGCTGGGTGAAGAAGATGGTCCTTCCTAATGTGGGTGGGCCTCATCCCATCCCATTGAAGCTCTGCATAGAACAAAAAGGCTGGCCCTCCCCTGAGGAAGAGAGAATTCCCCTTGCCTGTCAGCCATTGCCTTTTCTCCTGCCTTTGGACTTCAGGTAGGTCTCTCCTGGGTCTCCAGCTCACCACCTGCAGATCTTGGAACTTTGTAGCCAACCTCCATAAGCATGTGAATCAATTCTTTATAAAATCTCTCTCTCTCCCCCGCCTCCCACACACATATGATGCATATTTGTATCGTATATACATACAATGAACTACATCCTATTGACTCTGTTCCTCGGAGGAGCTTTTACTAACATAGCCTTTGCATGGATTCAGGCTCACAGATTTCTTGGCTGTACTCTCTAAGTCTCGGTAGAATTCCTGTGGGAGAGTGACTCTGATTTTCTCTCAGCTGGGTGACTGCAGCCCCGTCAGCCCTGGATGGGCATCATGTGGCCTCTGAGGCCACCCCACTCATATTAGGGACAGGGCAGGTTCTTGAAGGTGTTATGGGTGGCGAACAAATGAGTCGTATTCTCTCACCATTTTCCTTTCCAGTTAATATGACTAACTTCACTTTTACAGACTTGAGAAGAGGTTTTTGCACTCTTTTGAGGCTACCATGGGGCTTATATATCTGAGTGTTCCACTTCCCAAAAGGCTGACACAATAAATGGCTCCCCTCTTACCTTCACTTGCTCTCCAATTTAAAAACAAAACAAAACAAGAAACAGGAATAGCAACACTTTGAGCTTATTCTTGCAAATGCCCTTTGATGCAGTTTAGGAACAATACTATTGCTCCACCATTGCCCTCCTAGAGCACTGGGCCTGGAATCACTAGGGCCAGGAATCATTAGTTCATTATGGGCTCTTCTCTCTACCAGCTATGTGACATGTGGCCTCAGTTTTCTCCTCTGCGAAATGGGGTTAGCACTCACTGCTGGAGATACGATGAGATGGTGTTGTACAAAACCCCCTGACAATTTCATTCCATTTAAATGTTAAGATTGTTCAAGAATTCCAGGATATCTTAGCTAGAACCTCCTTCGTTGTAAAGATAATCAAACTGAGGCTTAAAGAGACGGTATTGTTGCTGTGGACATAAATAATGATTCTCACAATTCTCTGGTTTGTTCTGTTCTGACCCTTTCACCTTCCACCAGGCGGTTTGTTTTCTTAGCTGGGAGGGTCAGAGATCCCAGGCTGCCTCACCTCCTTCCTTCCTTCCTTCCTTCCTTCCTTCCTTCCTCCTTCCTTCCTTCCTTCCTCCCTCCCTTCCTCCCGCCCTCCCTTCCTTCCTTTCTTCTTTCTTTTCTTTTTTTTCAGTGTGAGTGCTTCTTCCTTCCTTCCTTCTTTTTTTTTTTTTTTCAGTGTGAGTGCTTCTTCCTTCCTTCCTTCCTTCTTTTTTTTTTTTTTCCAGTGTGAGTGCAGCTGAAGCTAGCAGGGCTCTCCCTCCTTTTAAGGACTTTCTTCCTCTCCCTGGGGCCACTCGTTGGACCCCCTCTGAGGTTAGGTGTGCGATCTTCTTCCCTCATAAGGAAGCCAGGGCAGCAAGCTGCTCTTCTCAGGGCAGACTTGCCTACGGCAGGCAGGCAGGCCTTAGACTCTTACGACAGGAAGAGTCAAAAGCTGTAGATCTGAGTGAGGATTCAGTCTTGTGGCAGGGAAAATGCACACCACACAGGCGTGCCAGCCCTGTGGCCAGGTTTTTCGGGATGTGCAGTTTGGCAGAGCCGAGCCTGGGGTGCCCAGAAAACAGCTTTTGATGTAACGCCATAGTGGTTTTTGAACTCGGCCTGCAACGCCTTTAATCTCTCTTGGCTCCGATTTCCCAGGTTAATTTCCTGACATCTAAGGAGCTTTGTTTAGCGTGTGTAGCTTCCTGCCTTTTATGTCAGAGCCTGCGAACTGAGGGAATCGTGGAGTGAGCCAAGAAACTTGGGGGTGGGGGCAAGCCTTGGAGGCTCTCTTCCTTCTTTATTTTCCTTAGTCGCACACTCACCCTTAGTCACTTTTTTTCCTTGGATATTAGCACAATAGAAGCCTCCTTATGTAAGATGTAAAAGTGGGGAGGGAGGGACCCGGGAGGGCTTGGTGAAAGAGCTTGGTCATTGTATGAGTGAAGTCCTGGGGGAGGTTTTACTCTGGTTTTGCTGTTTTGTAGAGATATCTAATTAATACCTTTGGGGAGCAGTCACTGAGGGCCAGGGCCTTGTGTCCCCCCATCCCAGTTCTCTCCACTCTCTTTTCTCTGCCATTCAAAGACCCTGGCAACCCCGGACTGATGGAGAGAGACAGAGCGAGTGACTAGCCCCACTCCGTTGCCTGGCGTGTGCTAACTCCTCTCCTTCCCCTCTCACCTCCATCTTCTCAAAGGGTGGCCTCTTCACCAGTTCCTCATTTGCATTCTCTTTATTTGCTTGACAGTACCATTCTATCAGAATTTGCTCAGCTGCTTGTTTGTCCTTTGTGTGGGCGAGTTCCAGGGTTTCTGGCAGCTTCTGGACAGCTGGCCTGTGCCTCCTTGACTTAGTGCATAGGGTACCCTGAGCAGACAGGCACCTGAGTAAGTGTTTTAAATTGTGGCAAATGTTGCAACACTTACCTCTCTCCAGGGGCTGTGGTGAGGCTCAATTAACATTTCAGACACTCACACTGCAAGTGCAAAGTAGTTAAGTTTGAGAACTCAAATGTAAAGAAAACAAACCGATCTCTTACTCAGTAGGGGCTGAATTCATTAGCTGGGGAGATGTAGGGAAGCCCTCCTGCCACTTAGGAATTGTTTAGAGAATATTAGATGAGAAGGGACATCAGAGAGCATCTCCTATAAGCCCACTACGCCTGGGTCCATGTTGGTCGTTTTGCTTTTTGTTTTTATAGCCATTGAGTCCTCAGTGCCCAGGGCAGTCCTTGCCATTCAGCAGGGGCTGTCATTGATTGTTGAGTGAAAGACCGTGACTACTCACACCCTGGCATCTCAGAGAGGAGCACAGACCCACTGAAGTTAGATGGGATTATGGAGATTACAGCCTGTCTCCTGCCTCCCAAGGGAGTGACTTTCCACTTAATTGACTTGTTTGTTTTAGTTGTCCAGTGTGGATCCCTGACTGCTTCAAAGGCACTCAAGCTCAGTCTGAGGGCCTTTAGGAAGCACCTCAGAACTCCCCCACTTGCTGAGGAAAGCCCAGGTGGGTACCAGCAGGACAGCTGAGACCATTTTTGTGGCAATTAAGAAGCCTTGTTGAGATTAGAGGTGCGAGTGGGGGTGAGTCTTCTTCAGGCTTGGCTGGGTCTGGCAATCTGAGTATGCGGTGATATTGATGGCAGATAGGGGCGGTCCCTGGTGAAACCCACCTCCAAGCTGAAGAGTTTAAAGCCTGAAAGCCAAGCTGCAAGTGAAATCCTTGGTCCAGATTGGGAATTTATATTTGGCCTGCTTTCCTCTGATTGGTCCTCACCCTTCATCTATTTTACATATACCTACTCTCTCCTAATTGGTTTTCTATACTGTTGTGCCCACCTTTGTGTGATGTCTTTGCTTTAACCTTTTCTGCATACTCACAAACCAATCAGCACACACTCCCCATTCTGAGTCCATAAAACCCTGTGACCATAAAAGGCCCCAGCCCAGCCACCTGGGGAATGTTCCTGCCTTTGGGTAGGGGGACCAACCCCGTGTCCTCTCTCTGCTGAAAGCCGTTTTCATCACTCAATAAAATTATTCTCTGCCCTCCTCACCCTTTAATGTCCAGGGTGTCTTCATTCCTCCTGGGTATGGTACGAGAGCTTGGGGATCACCGAATGCGGGTACAAGGTATAACCCAGGTGTGCTGGGGAACACCAGCGTGGCTGAGTGAGGCCCAGGGCTTGCAAAGTGACCAAGAAGAAAAATCCTACATCAATATTTGGCCAGAGACAAGTGCTCCTGAAGGCACTGCTGTTTGTGATAGTGTCCCCCTGAGGGTCATCTTCAGAGAGGTTGTCCAGGGGGCACACAACCGGACAACGTGAGGGGCTGGCTTGGGTAGAGCCCAGGGCATTTTTCACTTGAAAGTCTACCGTTCTAGCAGTTAAAAATGAACAAGGAACTTCTTAGAAACAAAACCACTGTGAGTAAGAGATTGTCTTGGTTCAGGAATTCCCACAGCCTCTGTAACTCTTGGCCTCTCTGTTTTTCTGCCTCTGTTTCTTTGTTTCTGCCCCTTTGCCTTTCTGTTTGACTGTTTTTGACACACATATATGCAAATGCGTGCACAGGTACACACAAATACACACACACATACACACACCCCAGTTAATTCTTTCCCCTGACTTTCATTATCAGCAGCTGTGTCAGCTCTGCAGCACGGACAAATCCTGGGTAAATGGGGAGGATACCAAGCATTAAAGTGAAGCTGACTTGTATTCCAAAGGACCGATTTGAAACTGTCCAGAGCCTCAGGAGGAATTGCCAAGCACATTCAGAGAGGCCATTTGGATCCCCAGGGGACAGTGCAGCAGGTGCAGAGGGGACAGTGGTGTCACTGGCGAGGAGCCCAGGAATGATCATCAGGGACCACTGGAGTCACATGGGAACAAGCCCTAACATAGGTCCCTGCTGCTCCTTGGCAGGCCGGTCTCCTTTCCTGACGCTGGCCCTTTGGTGACCTCACAGAGACTGTGGAGTCAGACGGGCTTGGACTGCAAACTCTAGCTCTGGCCCAAGTTAGGGGCTAAAGCCAAAAAAGCAAGGGAATGCAAAGAGAAGGGAGATAATGGGAGGTTTTCCCTGCTTCTAGGCCATGACAATGGAAAAATGCCAGTGATGGGAGTCCAATTCTAGAACCTTCTTGAGCAAGACACTTTATAGTCCTGAAGTTAGGCTTCCCTATGCTGGGAGGAAAAGCTTGTTTACGGTACTCAGCCAAGGCAATGCCATGATTTCTAATTCAACTATTTTTTTGTTCGTTCCTTCCTATTTCCTCTACCACCTAGTTACCTCCCCAGGGTGTTCATAAGAATAAAGAGAGCATGTGGAATTGCCGTGAGTTCTTAAAAGGAAAGTGTTACATAAACACAGAGTATTTTTATGTGTGCATATAAAATATATCTTCTCTGGCTAGAAGGGCCTTATTCATGGAGCTAAATAAAACAGGTTTATCTGGAATAGTAGCAATCCCAAAGGACCTGAGTATTGCAAAAAGCTTGTGTTTTGGGAAATATTAGTCAAGGGGAAAACTGTTTCTAGCATCAGTTTTTTTCCCCCATCTGTGGAGTCTTTTTTTTTTTTTCTTCACACCACCCGCCACCCCCATCTGTGAAATTTAACTTGTCTCTTATTGTCTTTGTTTTATCTTGATGAGGTTCCCCATGCATACTCATATGCTGGCATCTCTGGTAAATGTTTTAACAACTGGCTCTTTGTAGGAGATGATGGGGGCTCTATTTTGTAGTATTTGCCAGTTTTCATGATATAAATACTCCTTACCGTGGACATGGACATGGTAAGGAGTATTTATATCATGAAAACTGGCAAAGATGCCCCACGGTAAGCTACCATTATATGGCTTTCCCACCACACAGGTAAAGTATACATAAACAACTTCAAGAGTACAGGCAATACTAAAGTGTTGTAATTAGAAGTAATGAATTTTGAGAGTTTATTACATTTTCAAAAATATAATTTATTTAATTCATTTAATTCTTTCGATTTAATTTTTATTAATGGCTGTGTTAACAACTGGCTTACAAAATTTCAGAACATTTAAGAGTTACCTCCCTGGAGCTGGTGTGAGTTGCCCCCAGCGTACCACTGGATGAGGTGTTGGCCTTGCTATAGCCTTGACTCCTCTGAAGCCCCTGGCTCACTTTGCCAAGGCATCTATTGGGTATTTCCGCCTGGATGTCACACTATGATGGCAAAGTAAATGACTATGAGAATAAACTCCTCATTTCCCCACTCACATCCCTTTCTGCCTTCATCTGAGTTAAAAATCTTAAAGTCACTGCTTTCCTCCTTCTCTCTGTCTTCCCATTTGCTAGCCAACTATTACCAAGTCTTCCTTTGCAACATCTCTTATTGATTCTCAAACTTGACTGCACACTAAAGTCGCCTGAGGAGCTTTAAGCAAATCCCGATGTCTGGATTCCACTGCTACATATCCTGGTTTAATCAGTCTAGGGCGCAGCCTGGACATCATGATTTTAAAAAGCTCCCAAGGAGAAACTAATGTGCAGCTGGAGCTGCAAATCACCATCTTTTTCTTTCTCGTTGCTATTATCCTCTAATTCAGTATAATGAAACACAGACTCGGCAATCCAACAGACTTCGGTGTGAATCTTGGCTTTGCCAAAGGGTATTGTTTTTAAGCTCCCTGAGATTCTCTTTCACCAGCTGTAGAGTGGGAATAATGACCCTTTTAACATAAGGCTACGTAAAAATGCCTTAGCTCAGCAGATATACAGGGCAGCAAGCAAAGTGTGACATGGAGGCTTGTACCATGGACCAAGTGAGGAATCACTGAAGCCTGAAATACAGTGGTTATCTACTGATACGTCTTTCTAAAATCTGATGTTTCGCACCTATGCTCTAAGTCTTCTGTTGTTTCTCAATTGTCCAATGAATTAAGTCTGGACCCCTAAAAGTGACCATATGCCTTCATATCTGACCCCAACCCACGATACCTGCCCCATTTGCTCCCGTGTAACTGGTGACCCAAACTCAGCAAAGTTCTCGGGGTCTTCAAACTTCCACATCTTTACAGCTGCTATTCCCTCTGTCTTGAACACTGTTCCTTTCCTCTCTCACCTGAACTTTCCAACACAGCTGTTAAGGTACAACTCAGAGGTCACTCTCTACAAAGTCTTCCTTGACTGCCTCTGACAAAATTAATGATCCCTTCTTCGTGTTCCCACAGCCCTTGGTACAAACCTGATTCAGCATTTGACTACATTATTTTAATGATTTGTTTTCATATCTGCCCTCCTTCAACTGTGGCTGAGTCATCTTGGTATTCCTCAATGGTCCAACACAGAGGGAGGAGTTCCACAGATGTTTGCGAAATAAATGGGTGCATTTCCTGTCTCATTTTTCATCACTCTCTTGTCCTCCCGTGTAAGAGATATGCCAATAGACTAAGTGGAGCGAGCCTAGATCAGACAACAGTATCTTAAAAGCCCCATTGAAAAGATATTTAAAACTCCCATAAAAAGACTCCTCTCAGATCCCACATGGCAAAGCATGTTGAAGTGAACAGTGGCAGACAGGTGAATAGCGTACCTTCACCCTCAGAGAGGCTGTGAATATTAGTCACCCATGCAATGCTGCCAGGAATCTCTCTGGGGCTGGCCCAAGTCACAGAACATGTGTGGATTGTTTTCTAAGCTGTGCTTTGTTAAAATAGCAACTCCCAGTTTGCCTCAGGTGTAGAGTTTAGGTTCATGGTTCACTAGATATTTTAGGAAAATAGGAGTGAACATTCCAGTCCCTTCTCTCCCCACTAGTGTGTGAGGTTGTTTGTTCACATGGCTCAGACTCTGCAGAGAGCAGATTGCTGATAATGGCTATTCCGTCTCCTGGCCCTCTCCCAGAAGAACCATATTTAAGCTCTCGGTGGATGTGAATGCCTGGAAAACATTACTCTCCAGGGTAAGCCCAGGGGTGGTGTTGAGGGACTTCTCTTCTACATTAGAGAAGAGGCTAATTTAGCTGTTTTCTGGGAGGCTATAGGTCTCACCAGACTGTAAGAATGAATAAATGAATTAACAGAGGAATCTTTCCCCTAAACTTGAAAGAAGAATTTGAAACTCTACTGTAGATTTAACCATTAATTCTCCCCTCTCATCGGTCTTCCCCAGTCTCTCCTCCAAAGATTCGCCCACTTGCCTTTAAGCACTGATTTGTTGAATGTTCTTCACTGAAGATCATTTGGCCAGATTAACCTTTAGTGGCAGACAGTAAAAAAGGCCATCAATGACCAACTCCAGGAATGGAGGCTGGACAGCTCTCTAATGAACTCTGGCTAATGCAGAAGAAAAAATGCTTTAAAAACCAAAGCAGGTGAAGGTCAAGGAATAATGATAGAGTAGAAAATGCTTTCATTCCTTTCATTCAAGAAAATGGCATGCAGGTGATTGTCACTGGATGGATCCAGTGGGCATATGTGCCAGAAGTGGCATTGATGGGATGGAACTGGAGCCTGGGGGCATGTTGGTGAAGTGGTGAGGTAGTGACAGGGAGGAGGGTTTGCAGAGTTCCTGCTAATTCTTGTGAAAGCTCCAACAAGGGTGAAGAAAATGGATCATAATCATGGAAAGTGGCTACTCCAACTCCACGTGGTTAAGTAATGGACAGGGGAGTGTCTGGGAGTGAGGGCAACGCTACCTTGTATCTGCCTGGACAGGCACTTGTCAGAATCTTCAGGAGCTAAAGAGTGTACATTCTATGAAAACAAGTGTGCTTAGAAATGCAAATGCAATTAGATTACAGAATTCAATTAACAAATACTATATGGGATGGTAAAAGATACTGTAGGATTGCAGAGCTGTGGTTTGAGGTGAGATACCCCACAGAGCGTGTGCAGCCACCTCCTGGCAGTGAGGTGAGTCTGCTGAGACCGGCTTCTCTTGATTGACTCTCAAGGTGCTCAGAGGCTCCTGCCATCTTGGAGGGTTTGTCATTGTGATTCCAAGATAGGAATTTGCAAAGTTCTCTTTACTGGCTGTACCCGGGGATGGAGGTGGAGGTTTAGAGGGCATACTCTTGGCCACACCACTATATCATGGAGCCAAATCAAACACCCAAATAATAGAGTGCAGGGAGTCACACCCTTATGTCACTTGATTCTCATCATATCCTTCTGAGTAGACAGTAGTAGTTCATTCATTCAGTCATTCTTCTATCCATTCAACACATACTAAGCAACAGGTGCCAAACTTTGTGCTAGGAATTAAGAACATAGACAGACCTTGGTTTCAAGATGCTCAGAGCCTAAGCAAGAATAGTAACTTTGATACCAGAGTGTGAAAACATCAGACTAGAGGCCTGTACAGGATGGTCTGAGGACACACAAGAGAGGTGCTGGATCTAGCCTCGGAGAAAAGTCCAGGCAGTCTTGAGCTGATCTTGAAGGATGAGTTGGAGTGAGTCAAATTACAAGGAGGCAGGGGTAGGGTTCAGATTCCAGGAAGTGGGAATTGTATTTATAAAGATATAGAGACATGAGAAAGTGTGATGACGGGGAGGGAGTAGGCATTAGAGTATGACAGGAGCAAAAAAGGTGGAGGCCTAGAAAGAAAAAGTTGGAGAGATAGAAAGAGTCATATCATTGAAGAACTTGTATATCATACTAACTTTTAAAAACTTTATTCTAAAGTAATGAGAAACAACTGAATATTTGTTTCAAGTCAACTTCATTGAGTTATTTTTACAGGCAATAAAATGCACTTGTTTTAAGTGTGCAGCTTGATGAGTTTTAATAGACACAGTTAGTTACCTGTGTGGCTATTGTCCGAAATAAGATATAGAACATTCCTATCTCTTCCCAAATTTCTTGAGCCCCTTTCTGGGTAACACTTTGCCTAACTCCCAACTCTGGACAACCACTTATCTGCTTTCCATAACAATAGATTAATTCTGCTCATTCTAGAGTTTCATATCAATAGAATCATACAGTATGTTCTCTTTCATATCTGGCTGCTTTTACTCAGTATAATGTTTTGGAAATCCATCTATATTCTTGGGTGTGTCAGAAGTTCATTCCTTTTTATTGCTGAGTAGTATTCTGTTGTACATCACAATTGATTTATCCATTCATCCATCTGTTGATGGCTATTGGAAGTTCCAGTTTTGGACTATTCTAAAGTTACTCTGATCATTCACGTACAAATTATTTTGATATGTGGATGTGAAATCCTTTTGCCATGAGTTTTTATTTCTCTTGAGTAAATAACTATACAAATATCCAATAAGCACATGAACAGTTAGTCCAATATCGTTAGTCATCAAGAAATGCAAATTGAAACTACAAGAGGAGACTAGTACATACCTATTAGCATGGCTAAAATTACAAAGACTGACCATAACAAATGCTGGTAAGGGCAGGGAGGAACTTGGGCTCTCATATACTGCTACTGGAAAAACAAAATAGTACACCCACTTTGGAAAACAGTTTGGCAGTTTCCCATACATATTCATATACTTACCATATGATGCAGCAATCCCACTTGTAAGTTTGTTTTTGTTTTTGTTTTTTTTTGAGACATAATATTGCTCTAACACCTAGGCTGGAGTGCAGTGGCACAATCGTAGCTCACTGCAGCCTCAAACTCCTGTGCTCAAGCAATCCTCCCACCTCAGCCTCCTAAGTAGCTAGGACTGCAGGTGAGCACCACCATACCTGGCTAATTTAATTGATCTTATTTTTTACAGAGACAGAGTCTTGCTGTGTTGCCCAGGCTGGTCTTGAACTTTTGGCCTCAAGCAAACCTCCCACCTTAACCTCCTAAAATGCTAGGATTATAGGCATGAGTCACCATGCCCTGCCTACTAAATTTTTAACCATTGAATAACTTTGATAAGGGTAGCAACAGGAACAGATTTGGTTCTTAAAGGAACGCTCTAGCAGCACTGAGAGTGATCGGAGATTCTGTGTTTAGTCTTCAGAAACGTTCATTTTTTATTGTTGAAAAATATCCCATCATATTTAAATATTATTTGTGACTAATTATTTCCTTATTGTGAAAAGTTAGGTAATGTTAGGTATTTTGCTATTGAATAGAATTCTGAATAAACTTCTTCATGTACAGAATGGGTTTGTTTCTGCTGAATTACTTCCTTAAAATGAGTTTCTAGGATTGAGATCACTGAGTCATTGTTCCTAAAATTTTTATGCTTTTTTGCAGCCAAGTGTTGTCTGACTGCCTAAAGATTGTAGCAGTCAATAACAGCATTTATATTATTAATTATTTTTTATAGATCAGAAAAGAGAAGCTCAGATTAGTGAATTAGCTAACACAGGTAGGAAAATACACAGCTGTGCTTTGAACCTGTGTCCTGAACCCATCCTTAGTCTAGCAGTCCTTTCTCTCCTGCTTGCCTCTGTTAATCAAATTGTTTCTTCTAGTCACACTTGTGTCTACATGAGAACCCATCCTCTGTGCCACAGACCCTGCTAGATGCTAGGACTGTAAAAGAAGAAAATGCAGTTCTTCTTTTCGAGGACCTTATGGTCTAGGGACCTTCCCCAATTCCCTGCTCTCTGCCTCACTGGCATGGAGAATATCTCAAGTGAACAGACTGAATGACAAAAGGAAGGAAAGAAAAAGTGTTAAAGCCATATGCCAGGCTATGGCTTGGATAATAATTTTGACTCAGCTTCCAGGACCATGCTGAGAGACAGCGAGCGAATTGCATCCCACGTTGTGCCAGCATTTGGCTGGGTCAGCCAGCCACTTGGGTGGAGGCCTGGAATTAAAAAACCTATCTCACTGGGACATGACAGCAGAGATTCAGCGTGAGCTTAAGAAGGAGGGAGAATACAGAAGCGTTCAGCGGGGAGAGTGACAAGTTGAAGCAATAGCCGGGGGAGTCTGATGGAGGCATTCTGAATTGAGTACATTTTATTGTGAACAACTCACATTTCTTGAGTTCTTTCCATGTGGTTGGCATTGTTCTAAGTCCTGGAAGAAAGTAGAACAAAGGGGTTTGGGGGCTGGAGATCAAGATGTTCCAAGAAACATCTGGTAGTTATCAATGCAAGTAAGGTAGGAGGTGGAGTATGGAGGTGGTCCCGTCGCATTTTAGTGTGTTACAGCTCTCTCCTTCCATTCCTCACTCCATTTCAGCATCCCTTTTCTCTACCATCTCCCCCACAGCACGTCCTGGGCCTCCAGACACACAGGTAGTTCTGTGCTGTTATCCCAGCCCCTCACAGAGACACCTTGCCCAAGTCTGTCCCCCTATGCTAGGATGACAGCTCCAAATGCCTGCAGATGCCAGTTAGGTCAGATGGGTGAGTAAAGAAGGATGTTACAGGGGACCAGTGGTGGGGACTGTCTGGAAATAGCTCCTCACCATCTCAACGGAGCAGCTGCTACTGCTCTGTGAGATGAATACTGTGGATGCTAATGGAACTGGACGTTACTAGATAGCCCAAGGCTCCAGGAGTGGGGAAATGAGTTTATAGGAGATTTTCACTGTGTTTAAATTTTGGATATCCAGTGAATTTAAACATTTTTTTTTTCTGCAGTTAGTATTGGCCAAATAAAATAAGACCTTGGACTGGCCTCCACTGGGGGCCTCTCATCTGTGCTTCTGTTTTAGTCAATGCCATGTTTCTTTCTCTTTCTCTCTCAAAGACTGTCTCTCATTGCTAGGGTCTGCTCCCTTAGGACCCAGGGAGGTGGCTGATCAGATAATTAAGTTCTGAGCTTGATAATGGCTTCATGGTGACAAATGTACCATTGCCTTCCAAGCCATGACCTGGAGGTACTGGGGCATATAGGGAAAATTGAGGCACCATAGGAGGTGGGAGTGATCTCTGGGTGGGCTGGCCCTTTTGGTCCTAGCCCTCAACAGACCCTATGGGCAGCCTATGGGCTCCAACCCTATCTAGAGTTAGCTCCCTCTTCAAGTTTTCTGGGGGCACTCAGTGATTATTTACAAATGGCTGCACGTGGGCCTGGGGCTTGGGATGGAGAAGGGTTGGCTCTGGGGGAAGGTAACTACAGAAAGGCAGGAGTGACTGGTCCAGAAGCCCTCTCTGTGCAGCTTAGGTTTAGCATTAAGGTCCTATCTGCATTGCCCAATATAGTAGCCACTAGTCACATGCGGCTATTTTAAATTTAAATTCATTAAAATTACATAAAATTAAAAAAAAATGTTAGTCCTCAGTTACACTAACCACATTTCAAGTACTCAACAGGCATATTGAGCTGGGTGGCTACTGCATTAGCTGGCGCAGAGAACATTCCATCACACAGATAATTCTATTGGACAGCACGGCTGGGCCACCAGCCTGTGAGGAAACAGGCCTGGGGGTCAGGAGAACTGAATTTTGGTCTTAGTGCAGACATCCACCGGCTTTGTGACCACAGTCAAATGGTTTAATTCCTCTGGATCTTGCTTCTTCATTGGTAAAAAGGAGATAACCTTTTTCTACAAGATTCCCTTGAAAATCAAATAAAAATACAATCGTGTTGGCATTATAGTGATTAATAATGTTAACGAGGCGCATGACTTCCTAGCCAGATGCTGTCCTCAATGAGGGGAGGAAGCCTTTACTACCCTCACTTGGTCTTCAATCTAATTCTTGGATTTTACTGTATTAACTTTGCTTAGCATAACCTCAGAAAGATTCCCTAGGTGCATGTAGGCAGGGAGGATGAGCAAGAAGGAAGCACCATGATGTAGATGCTGCTCCATGAGTTGGGTAATGCCCAGTTTGCACAACTGCCCAGATAGACTGGGGGAGGTTCAGGGTTTCTTCACTGGAACCAGTGAAGAAAGGCGAACTCGAGGGGTCAAGCACATCTGGTTAGCAGTGGATACTGGTAATGCTGAAAAGCTGCAGGGGATCAGCTCTAGTGCCTGGCATGTGGTAGAAGCTTGAGAAATACTTGTTAAATGAATGAATGAATGAATGGATGAATGAACCATGGAGAGGGTAAAGGCTAATGGGCAGCTGCTGATGACCTTGGCTGCTCTGCTGACTTCTCCATCAGTATGAAATCTTGAGTTAATGAGGCAGGGGAGTGGAGCAGGATTAACCTGAAAATAGGATGCAGAAAATATAAAGGATGTATTTCTTGGTCATCTGCTATGTTCTAAGTATTTTTCATGTTTCTCTGTATTTCTTACAAATACCTTGCAAGGTAGCTGTCTTTATCTCCATTTCATAAGTGTGAGTTGCCCAAAGTCACATATATTTGTGCAACCATCAGTTGCAGATCCAAGATTTAAACCTTAAATCCATACCTTCTTGCCTATGCCAAACTACCCCTAAACAAGTAGCATGTTCTCTCTGAAGACACGTTGCCCAAACTTTAATGCAATAAGTTGCAGTAATTTCTGAATTTTGGGGGGACTCCTGACTTGGCTAATGCTTCTTTTGGTTTAGTTTTGGTTTTAAACTGGCTTGTTTCTGCACTGTACCATTTACACAAGGAATTCACAGCACTTTGTGGTTAGGTTCCTTGAACATACAACAGCATTAAAGTTGTTTTTTATCCCATCTGTAAATGCAGAAAATACAGTGCAAGGAAGTCATGTGACTTGTCAGAGTGTAAAAGTGAGTCACTGGTGAAGTGTGTACAGAAATGAGGACAGTTAAGACTGTTTTGAGAACTGACATGAATCTAGGATGTATAATATTATGTATCTATTGTTATAGTTATGGAATTGTTTAATACTTTTTGCTGCTTTAACTTCAGTGCTTGTAATTGTATATTCCAGAATACAACAAAGCAATGCCAAGAGGCTTTCAATAACAGAACACAGGCATCAGTTATCTCCATTCTGCCTGGAGATTAGTTTCTCTTATGTGAACAGCATGTTGAGTCACATCAGATCTTATTTACTACTTTTGTTTCTATCAATGGCTTTGCAAACTCTCTACTTGCAAGTGTGTCTACATGGCTAAGGGTGTTTGAAGGAATGAACATCAGAGAATTGTAGGGGAGCCCTTTGCCCTGGTCCTTCCTGGACCTTTCCTTTCACATTTACCCACTAGATGATGTCTTTCAACTGCAAGTGTAACCACATCCCCTCATGTTCCAAAGAGGACCAACCTGGGAGTCTAGATGTTCTGGGACAGGGTGTCCCAGGGATGGACTGTCCAACTCTGTTCTCAGGGTTGCTGGAAGGCAGCCTGGATGAAAGAGAAAAAGGAAAAAAAAATAAGTCAATCGTGTACACAACTCCACAGTGGCTCTGATTCCGAGTTCCTCAAAATGTGTTTCACAAGATGCCAGTTCCATGAACTGCTCTTTGATAAACAGATTCCAGGTCCAAAGATCTGGGGAAAGTTGTGGATGGCGTCACCCATGTGGAGACCCACAGTGTAAATCAGCATATTAGAAACGACAGGAGGCCCTGTAGAAAAGAAACCCATCTCTTTTTGTTTAAGATACTGATGTCTTTTGATGTTTGTCTCCTCCCAATCTCATGTTGAAATTTGGTCTGCGGCATTGGAGGTGGGCCTTTTTGGGTCATGGAGGTGGATCCTTCATGAATGGCTTGGTACCCACCTTGTGGGACTGAATATGTCCTTGCTCTTAGAGTTCCCATGAGCTCTATTTGTTAAACAGTCTGGCACCTCCTTCCCCGCCGCCTCTCTTTCCCCTGTGTGATCTCTGCATGGCAGCTCCCCTTGCCTTTTGTCATGAGGGGAAGCTTCCTGCAGCCAAAGCAGATGCTGGCACTGTGCTTCTTGTACAGCCTGAAGAACCGTGAGCCAAATATACCTCTTTCCTTTATAAACCACCCAGGCTAAGGTATTCCTTTAGAGCAACACAAAAGCACTAAGACAGAGAGTTTTTCTGAGATTTTCCTGAATGTGGAACTCCACTCCCCCTCCCCCATGCACATCTCTGAATATCCCAGGAAAATACTGCCCGTCGAGGGAAGAGGCAGATGCAGAAGACTGGATCTACTGGCTGAAAGAGTGAACCCTCTTCCATCGCCTATTACTCAGACTAGTAAATCCCAGACTCTGTTTAGTAAATCACCATGGTAGCAGGAAGCTGACATAATAATAATAATATTCAAAGCACATAAAAGTGCCTTGACTTTGACCGGAAAAGCATCCCTGTCACACACAATGCCTAGCAAAAAGACAAGGGCTACAGGCCGGCCCTCCCTGAAGCCTGATCATTCACAGTGACTTCCTCGGAGAAATCCTGCTGACTCCTCACTCAGCATTGGCCTTCCTCACTGTATACTCTCTGAGAACCCGTTCCTTTCCTTCAGAGCACTCATCTCCATCGGAATTAATGATGCACTAGCATGGTTATTGGTTTATAGCTTTCATTTGACTAAAAACAGCAAGAGAATACGGACTAGTCCATAACAGGTCTTCAATACATATGTGTCAAAATTTTTTATTAAATCAGTTAGGGGTCATATGAGTGACCCCACATCCTTTGGGACCCATTAAACCAGACACTTCTTCACCATCTAGGCAAAAATCTGTATGAGTTTGCTAGGGCTACTGTAACAGATTTCTACGAACTTAGTGGCTTAAAACAACAGAAACTGACTCTGTCCTAGTTTCGGAGTCCAGAAGTCTGAAATTGGGCTGTGGAGGTTGATTTCTTCTGAAGGCTCTGAGGGACACTCTGTTCCAGGCCTCCCCCGGCTTCTGGAGGCTGCTGGGAATCCTTGGTGTTCCTTGGCATGTAGACGCATCACTTTAGTCTCTGCCTTGGTCTTCTTCTGTGTGTGTTCTCAGAGATGCCCATAGAAAAACTCAGAATCTCTCACGTGTAACAAATGCTTACATGAAACCTTCTGCCGCAACACCATGTCCTTTCCTGCCAGCAATTATCCACCCACATCCTCCTGTCTTTTTTCATGAACATCCAAGGTTCTCTAAAAACTGGAGGCTTACTCCTCTTACTCTCATTAAGTCTCTCAACAGACATTTGTCGGTCATCCCTGAAGGGTGATAAGACTTCCCCAGGTGGAGAAGACGAAGGCATTTCAGGTGGTGAAAACATAAGGAGCAAACCTTGGTCTGATTGAGAAACAGAGAATAGTTAATCTCTTTCTTTCTCTTTCCCATTTTTCTGCTTCCTTACACCAGCAAGTCACAGAATTCCCAAATTACTCATTCACACACCTTGTCCTTAGCCACAGCAGGGTCAGATTGATGTGGCTGGAGCTGTAGACAGGAGACTTGCTGTAAAAGAGGTTGCTAGGTTGTGAGCAGAAAAACCCAGGCAGTTAACAAAAACAGAACTGGGAATTCCACCTTCCCCCTGGAAACTCACCTCTTGGATGAACTACGTGATGACTGTGAAGTCTTGGGAAGCGGCTGCCCCTGAAAGAAGTGAGGCTGAATGTAAACTTGCTTGCAGAGAGTTGTGATTCTGCATGAGAATTCACTTCCTCCAGGGAGAAGATGAGAGCCAGAGAACTAATCTAGAAAATTGAACTAGAAAAATGTCCTGCCCTACTTTCAATAACCTATGGAGTTCACGGCTTCCATTATGAATGAACATTTCAGGGAAATATATTGGTGGAGCACGGGAGGTGCCCTGTCTTTGAGTATTGAAGCGGGGCACCTTTGGAGCCATGGTTACCTGTTGGCTAGGATTCGCCATCCCAGAAAAGCTCCCCTCTTTGCGAGTCCCTTGCACACCTTCATCTTTCCCTGTTCAAACCACAAATACGCACTGTTACAGAGTAACGCCACTGGGTGGAATAATAGCTGGCATACAATAATACCTCTTACTGTCCCATATTACTTCGGATGAGGTGTTGAGGGCATAATGACAGCTCCATCAATATACTAAGAAGAAAAATGAAAGAAGAGGCAGCGTTTTGTCTTTTCCTGGTCATAGGGAAGGGGAGAGAAGGTACGTCTGAAATAATCCATTTGGTGTTTTCATCTACTCCCTGAAAAAAAAAAAAAGTAAAATGTGAACCCACATTTTAGGAGGAAGAACTTGATAAAAAGAAATGAAATGTTGGGGAAATTTCTTGATGACTGCCAAATACATACCTTGCCTGAAGAAAAACATGTTTCTGAGAATTTTGTAGGAAAAGAAGGAAGAACAAGGCAGTAACATCAATATCTAGGTCTGTGGAGGCAGGAAATAGTTTTTTAAAATTAAACTTCAAACAGATATTGATGATTTCAATATTGAGACACTTAGAGGAAACCTTGGATGGGTTTTAAAATTTCACTTTCTAATATTCATCTCCTTTCTTTACAGGATGCCAAAACTAAGAACTTCAGATTTGAATCTAAGGGATATAGTACTTGGGATGCTGGAAATCTGCACTAGCAAATATGTCAGACCCTAATAACGATGGCTCTGACATATTTACATGGGAGAGAAAAGACATCTTTTTAATTCTTTCAGATCAGGCATATGAAATGTATTTCATTAACCCTGATGCATTAAGAGGCCCTCAGCTCACATATTTTATTTTGCAAAACAGCACTATATACATTTCTCTCTAATGTCTGCTTGCTTTGAGAAATCTTTTTACCCTTCACACGCAGACACACAGACGCGTGTCTTCAAAGTAGGTAAATTTCCAAACTATATCCTCAACCAGGTGAGTTGCAAAATGGATCATTCAGTTCTTTCAACCAAAGAGAGAAACCATCATTTGAAAGTTTCCTTCCTAAGGCTGGAGTGTGGAGTGGAGACTTGGGGGAGGAGGGTGGACTTTTTTGGGACCAATGTTAGAGGCTTTGGGAGCCTTCCACTCGATGGATGAGGAAACTCTCATCTTAAATAATACTTGTTGGACCAGGTGTACCCACTGAATCCTAGAACTGCACGACACAGTGCTGATGAAAGTCAAGCCAAAGAAAGCAGCCAAGGAGGGACCAGAACAGAGGGAGGATATTTCCAGATGTGATTTGAAATGAGATCATGAGTTGATGAGGTGAAGACATGCAGGATGGCTGTTTAGCAGACAGGAGCTGCAGAAGGTGTCACTGCTTAAAGCTTGAAGGGATAGGAACATCAAATATTAAGTTCTACATATGACACAAAACATTGTTTTAGAATCTGAAAATGTTATAAGAATACAGATTTAATTTTAAGTGGCTTTGCTGAAAATGATTTTCAAAAGCCCAGTAGTTGTTTTACATGATATGATGGTGCAGTGGTTGAATTGTGGCTGCCAAAAACATGTCCCCATTCTACCCCCAGACCTGTGAATGCAACTTTATATGGAAAATGTGTCTTTGTTTTTTCTTTTAATTAATTAATTAATTAATTATTTCTGTGCCTGTGCTTACCCCACCCCCTTTTTTCTAACTTAAAGTTAAGAATCTGTAGACGAGATCATCCTGGATAACCCAGGTGGGTCCTAAATCCAATGATAAGTGTTCCATAGCCACAAAAGAGAACGCACAGAGACACAGAGGAGAAGGCCTTGTGAAGAAGGTGGCAGAGACTGAAGTTACACAGCTATGAGTCAGGAGATGCCTGGAGCCACCAGACACTGGGAGAGGCAAGGAAAAATTCTCTGCTAAGCGATTTCAGAGGGAGCCTGGTGCTGCCAGCACTTTGATTTTGGACTTCTGGCCTCTAGAACTGTGATATAAAAAAGCTTCCCTGTTTGTAAGCCACTCAGTTTGTTGTAGTTTGCTGCAGCAGCCCTAGCAAACAAATACAGGTGGTTGTAGCAGGATCTTAGCACCCAGACAGACCTGGCTGTGAATCCTGACTCCTCCTTTTCCTAGCCTTTTACAAGTTATTTAGCATCTCTAAATATTAGCTTTGGCATTGTAAAAGTGCTAAGATAATGGCACCTGCCTCATAGGTGTGAGGAGCAAAGGAGTCAGCGTGTGGAAAGGATCAGTAACGGTGGCTGATGTCATTATACTGACAATTGTCTCCCTTACTTTAATCCTCGTGCCCTGGTGTGCACACATCACCCCTGTGTGCTGGCTGGGAAGGGTTCTGTCTCAGTTCCAGATCCACCTTCCTATATTCTGCTCTGCTGGGCCGGGACTCTGCTGACTACACATCTTCTTTGCCAATCAGGGACCCTAGGGGAAAGCTGGTTGGCACAGGATAGGAGGAGAGACTTGCCCCTTCTGTTTGTCTGCCTGTGCTATCAGCAGCACCCCAGCGTTGACCTTTCACCCTGGAAGCAGTTTTTGTTCCAGTGCGTTGTGATTTCTAGCTTCTTGCAGTGCTCCTGGAACCAGCCCCATCACAGCTGCTTTGAGGTACTAGCACGAACCAGACAGTGCCCCCTCCGCAGGCGTCTGAGTCCCAGCTTTCGAGGGGCTCCTCCTTCAAGCTGCTAGGAGCTGACGACCCAGGTTGCTTCCTAAGTTTCCCCGCCCCTTAGAGAGGGTAGCTACTTCTTATATCCAGTCCTAGAGGTGCTCGCTACTTCCTAACAAGCTTTTGTTACTCAGGGTTCCCCATTTGCCTCTCATGTACCCCCACATCTGTTTAACAATTTCCTATAATAAATTCTCGTTGTTAAAATCACTAGTGAAGTTTTGGTTTCTGACTGCACCCTGGCAGATGCTGTACTCTTTGCGGGTTGCTTGCTTTCCTATGTGTATGAGAAATGGTTGGTACAGCCGAATAAGCACTGAATTAAACCCAGAAAGATGGAAGTTTGTTCCTTGGCTTCTTTACTTTCTAGCTGAGAAATCTTGGCCAAAATACTTGGCTTCTTTGAGAGTCCAATTTTCTTATTTGTGAAGTGGGATTAATAATGTTTATCTTGTAGGAATACATATAGTTGGATGAGATAATGTCTAAAAAGCGTCTGGCACCTAACAAATATTTGAAAGATGTTGGCTATCATTTTACATGTATCAGAAATATATCTTTGCATTTTGTATCTCTTATAGGTTCCTCTGCTTTTCACTCTTGGGCTTATAAACTCCTCTGGGCATGCCTGGACTTTCTTATTTCAGCTTCCTTGGTTCGTTTAGGGTATTTGTTTTAGATAAGAAGACTGAAGTTCTATTGTATTAATTAGCATGACCCTGAGCAACTTCAGAATGAGGATGTGATAGTTATGAGTATGAAAGGAGTTGGCTTTAAACTGAACAATAAATCAAAGATGAAAAACAAGACCCCCATTGGGGAATGCCAGTGGGATATCTTTGATACCGTGGTGCTCACCATTGTTCACTCAGCAATATTTTCTATATGGACGTGTTCCTGACTTTTAGAAGCACAATCAGTAAGAGGCTATGACATCCCTGGGGGTGGTGAAATGTGAATCAAAAATTAAACAAATATAATCTGACTGGGACTGTTTGCCCAAGAATTAGTCAAAACTCATTTGAAGCCACTCCCATGTTTAAAGACTTTTTCAGTGTCAAAAATGTAATCTGCCAGCCACCAAACATTCTCTAGCCACCTGCTGTAAGTAAGAAAGCATTCAGGAGGGGTTGCCAGAATTAAAGGCAAATGAAAACTGTGATCCTAGCCCATGTGGGATTTTGAGTATAACAAGGAGACCAAACTGACAGGCCCAAACTTAAATAGGGTATCTGCACATGTGAGTCCTCTAAGTTCTGCTATTACAGGATTTTCCAGAACTCCCAGGAAGATTCCTGATGCAGAGCCTGAGGCATAGGAAACACCACTGAAAACTTCTCAGAATCTGTTGGGAATGATTTCTCCATTCTTTCTTCACATCCCCTCCATCCAATCTCAATACTCTGACGGTGTTACTGAGGGTCATCATGTCAAACTACAGGAGGCTTGACTCATCCATTCAGTTCTCAATCACTCCTGTTGTCCACCAGCAAAGTGTATCCTCCCTACTCTGTCAGGAGCCAACTCTCTTTCTTTATATGAAAATATTCAGCTAGTCAGTTATATAAACCAGGTCCTACACTAGACACTGGGCTAGGCCTCCTGACACAAAGATACATGGACCATAGACCCTGGCCTCAAGGAGCTTACAGTCTCAGCAGGAGAGACAGACAGGTGAACCTGTGGGTATGAAATCTTGGGTTCTAGGATGATATAGCCCAAAGAGGGAGTAGCCAATCTAACAAAGACATGATGAGAAAGAGTTTAACAGATACTTCAAAATGGATTGTTCAGGGAATATAAATTTAGAGTGTGAGAAAAAGCGAACGGCAGGCACTATGACAGAATAGAGAGGAGGCAAGCAAAATGCTGAAGTCTGAAAATACAGATGGATGGCAGGTTCCAACCTCAGGGGGCCAGAAAAAAGAGAAGGGGCCAGGAGGGTGGTAAAATCATTGGTTTGGGAGAGATCACAAGAAAAAGTGTTCTTGCTTTAACTACCTTTGTTTCATGCTGCATTTGGAGAAAGTGCTTGGTGGAAGGAACAGGGCCCTGTGCTCCTGTCATCAGAATTCCTTGCCTGGGATTCTGATGACAGGTGTGCTGTATTCCTCCCTACCTTCTGGCCCAGGAAACAGAACAATGGATGTTTTATTCCAAAGATATACATTGGGCATCTCTTGCAACATGGCTCTGTGGTAGGTATAGTGGGAGGTAATTAGTGTGCTTTTTGACAAGTATTTGTTGAACATCTACTATTTTTCCAGCACCATGTTAGCTGCTTTGGAGGCAAATGAAAATTGACAGTTTCTGCCATTAAGAATTTGCAATTTTTGTTGGGAAGCCAGATTTATATGTGGATCTCCATGTAATAGAGTCATGGCCAAGGGGGAGGTATGAAGAGGATTCCTCAAGGGTACAGAGAAGCAGCACTCAGGCCAACCTGGAGCTTCTGGGAAGGCTTCAAGAGATGTTGGAGGCTGAGCTGAGTGTTGAAAGGTGGATAAGGGGTACCTATGTCAAAAAAAAATAGACAGAAACTCCAGACAGAGAAAAGAACATGAGCAATGGTGCAGAAATGCCAAACAACAGGCTACATATTGGCAACTACCAGTGCTTTAGCACAGTTGGAGCATAAAGTGTAAGTCAGGGAAAGGCCAACGAGGAAATAAGAGGGGTAGAGTTCAGTTCATGCAGGACCTGAGGTGCTGGGCAAAGTGCGGACCTTTATTCTATTGTATTGGGAGCCATAAAATGTTTTACGTTGAGAGGGACAGGCTTAGATGTCATCTAACTGCAGAATAGAAGATGGCTCAGGGGAGGGCAGATGGGGAGAGAGCATTGGGGGAAAGAGCTAACTCATGCTGGGCTTAATACCTTGGTGATGGGTTGATAGGTGCAGCAAACCGCCATGGCACACATTTACCTAGGCAACAGATCTGCACATCCTGCACGTGGGCTCCAAAACATTAAGATAAATGATCATTCTTAGTGCTTAATGTGTTTTATATTTCTTTAATAAATAATACTTAGAAAAGAAAAAAAAGAAGATGGTTCAAAAGGGTCAACAGTGGAAGCAGGGAGTCAGGAGTCTTATTCAACAGTTCAGGCAAGAGACAGTGAGCTCCTCAGCTAGGAAAAGGCAGGGTAGGCGGGGAGGAGGGGATGGGTCTGAGGACTGTTTAGGAGGTAAAAGAAGAAATTGGCTTTAATGATGGGCTGGCTAAGGGAGATGAGATAAAGGAGAAGGCAGGGATGAATCAGGCTGCAGCTTGGCTGAATGAGGCAGTTGAGATGGGGAATATGAGACAGAAAGCAGAATGTTGAGGATGTGGGGAAAGGTTATGGGTTCAGCTTTGGTTGGATGAATATGAAGCACCTGGAGGGTGTGAAAGAGGACTTGTTCATATCCTTTGCCCACTTTTTGATGGGGTTGTTCATTTTTTTCTTGTAAATTTGTTTAAGTTCCTTGTAGTGATAGACTGGATAAAGAAAATGTGGCACATATGCACCATGGACTACTATGCAGCCATAAAAACAATGAGTTCATGTCCTTTGCAGGGACATTGATGAAACTGGAAACCATCATTCTCAGCAAACTAACACAGGAACAGAAAACCAAACACCGCATGTTCTCACTCATAAGTGGGAGAAGAACAATGAGAACACATGGACACAGGGAGGGGAACATCACACACTGGGGCCTGCTGGGGAGTGGGGGGCAAAGGGAGGGAGAGTATTAGGACAAATATCTAATGCACGTGGGGCTTAAAACCTAGATGACCGGTTGATGGGTGCAGTAAACCATCATGGCATATGTATACCTATGTAACAAACCTGCACATTCTGCACATGTATCCCAGAACTTGAAGTAAAATTAAAAAAAAAAAAAAAAAAGAGGACTTGTTCATCAGGGAGCTGGATATCTAACCTGAAATTCCGAAGAGAAGCAGGAGTCACCGTGAGCATCATCAGCATATGGGTGGCAAGAGAACTGAGACAGGGGCTGGAGTCACTTACTCATGAAGGGCAAAACAGGAGACAGAAAGAAGAATAACAATCCTCCTTCCCTTGAGGGAATACATAGTCTATGAGGGAGAGAGGTATGTACCCAAATAACTGTAATAAAGGAACCATACAATAATCTCTATATTTAGAGCAACTGCATTTTTCCGGTCAAATATTGGATCATGTGGTCTCATCAAGGTTTGGCCACAGACAAAATTGTTGAAGGAGAATTGTGTCAGAAATCCACTTGGCTTAGTTCTAATAGAGGTACAAGTAAAGTGTTTTTAAAGCACTGAATAAGAAATTAAGAAATTTGTGGAGAGAGAGAGAGGAATTTGAGATGATCCCTGAAAGTGGACTTAGAAAGCTTCAACTCTACCTGTATTTAATACTATCTTTGTTGCATATTGTGTCAACCTGCAGCCAAGAATAGGGTTGGCACTGGTGAAAAAATTCTGAGTCCTGCAATAAGCTCACTCCAGCTAAAGGATTTTAGAGGGGATGTGTCTTAGGGTTCCAGGTCCTCTTTTGGACTTCTGAGACCTAGTAATTTGTACTGGTGTCATCTTTTCCTATCCTGTGTCAACCAATGGGCATACACCTAAATGTATATGATGAATGAACTCCATTGTTTACAAGTGTAATGGGGTCTCAGTTATATCTAAACTGGAATTCAGAGTATGTTTATCTGAAGAGTAAATGAGCTATTGACTAGCTAGCTTCCCCTTCCCCCTCACATCTGTTTCTTGAATTGTTCTGCATGAGTTTTTTTCTTTCCTGAAGGGTGGTGGAGGTAGTTTAGTGCACAGGGATCTTGGAGAGGCATGAGAGAAATATGAATGGCAAGAATTCCAACAGCGTGTATCTCCTTTACTTCGTGTTGTGAACCTCAACTTTTTATTTGGGAAAATTTGAAATCTTCTGAAGGTTGCAAGAATAGTGCACTGAATACCCTTCACCTGGATTCACCAATATTAACACCTCATAGTATTTGCTTCCTTTTCCTGTGTGTATGCATGTGTACACAGGTGTTTGTTGCTGAACCACTTGAGAGTTAGTTGCAAGCATCGTGAGTCTTTATCCCAAAATCCTTCATCATTTCTATCCTAGGAAAAGGGGCATTATTCTGTGTAACTACAATATAATTTTTACATTCAAAGTTGAGTGTTTATACAACAAGTTATCTAATATGTATCCTATTCAAATTTCCTTAGTGTTCCCATTAATATCTTGCATGGCATTTAAGAAAACTTCAGGATCTAATGTGGGGCCACTCACTATATTTAGTTGTCATTTCTCTGGTGTTGTCCTTTGCAGGGACATGGATGAAGCTGGAAACCATCATTCTCAGCAAACTAACACAGTGACAGAAAACCAAACACCGCACGTTCTCACTCATAAGTGGGAGTTGAACAATGAGAACACATGGACACAGGGAGGGGAACGTCACACACCAGGGCCTGTTGGGGAGTGGGGAGTGTTGGAGAGTCCCCTTTAGTCTAGAGAACAATCCTTAGATTTGTTGTGGTCTTTCTATAACATCAAGATTTTTGAAGAGTCTAGGACAATTGTTTCACAAATCCTCGGTTTGGATTTTTCTGGTTATTTCCTTGGGGTTAGCTTCAGGTTTGACATTGGGTGAGACTGGGTTTTGACTGAGGGTTCAGGGCAGCACTGGAAGAGCTGTGGAATGGGGACCCTGCCCTGGACAGGGGAGCCTCTGCAGACAGCACATCTCAGCCTGGCTCCGGCACGCGAAGGGTCAGTGTGCTGTGCTGATTCCAGGGCATTGCAGTGGAGAGATGACCAGGTCAGTGGCACAGAGAAGACTTGGAGACAGAGGCCTGGAGCAGCTGTCAGGGACTCATAGGAGCCCAGAAAGAGGCACAGAGGGGTGTTGGGGGCTTGGTCAGAGCAGCGATATCCTCGAAGGGGATGTGCCTGTGGATGTGTAGGGCTCCCCTATGGGTTCCCGAAATACTTGGGAGGGGCTTCCTGGGTAGGAGTGGGAAGGTTCCTTCAGTTATCCTGGTAGATGCCACAGAGCCGAGGAAATTTCACTTGTCACCACCAATGTGTATGTGTGTGTTTTGCGGCAGGCATGAGGGTGCTGGTATTCTGTAAGATGAAGGTTCCAGTATTGTTAATAATCTTTGCCTGATTAAACCCTGACAGTGGGGTAGAATTCTAATAGTTAGGTGAATATCAGGGCTTACGATCTGGAGAGGAGGAGAAGGTACTGCTTAGCAGGTGGGAGATGAATGAATAATTGAAAGAAAATATTGATTTTTCTTTCCCTGATTGAAGTAGAAGCCATTGGAGTGGAAGGAGGGGAAGATGAAAATGGGCAGTTTGGAATTTTCTCAAGCTGGGAGAGAGGAGTTGGAAAGCTGTTATAGTCAGGGATCTTATGTAAACTTACTTTTACAATTTTTATCATTAGAGGTCCATGATAAAACAGGAAAGACAAGCACTTGTATTTCCTTCTAAAGGAGAGAGTTCTTGTTTCTGAAATTTCCACTGGTCATTTTGGGTAACATGTGGGAGGCCAAGAGCCTGCCCTTCTGTGTCGCAAGGTGAGACATCAGGCTGTGTGTCTGCCCGCTTCTCTCCCGACTTTGCCCCCTACCACCGTGAGCACTTACTGCTTCCCAGGCAGAGAAGGAAGTTTCTCAAAGTGCTACTCTCTTGGGAACAAAGAGGGGATTTCTACTGTTTTGTCGGACTGGTCGCCTTCAGAAGCACTCAGTGAGGCAGATCCAGGCTTGGCGTCTGGATTGCAGAGCCTTTTGATCTTGAGGCAGCGCTTTGATCCTGGACTTGATTCAGGTCAGGAGGAACGTCACTGGTGGTTTGGTTTAATCATTTGCTCACGCCAAAGACCAAATCCTACCTTGCGGGCATGACATAGTGAACAGAATGTTTCAGGGCAGAAACTTATTTCCATCAATTAAAAAAAAAAATAAAACAATGATACCTCCCACTTGTAGGACATTTTACCATTTACAAAAAACATGTTCACAACTCATGTTTGGCCTTCACATTCTCCTCATAAGGTAGGTAAAAGAGGAGGCCAGCCACCCTGGGATCCAGGATCCCTGTCAGGGCTCTCAGTCTGGTGTCCCTTCCTCTGCCCCCCTGGCTTCTCCTTGCAGCAGATGGGCACTCCCTAAGATGCTTGTTTGAGAGCTGACTTTTGCCTGTCTGCCTCCTGTGAGTTCTTAATCTGCCCAGGACCAGCTCTGCATGCAGGGAAGAGCTGTTGGCTCTTGGGAAAACCTGGGTCTCCTGGGGCTGCTAGGGACCCAGAGAGAAGACCTCGCTGTGGTTTCCCCCTCTTGTGAAAACACAAGTTCTTGTGTGGTGTGGGAGAGATTCACCCTCTCTTTTCATGAAACCACCTGGGAAGAAGAAATATGCCCCAGAAGAGTTTATTTTCTTTGACCGATAGAAAATAGAGTCATATTAAGGGGAGGTGTTGCGTGGCCCTGAGTCTGGGAGGATAGGTTTCAGGTCAGCAGGCTGCCTGATTTCTGTGGGGCGTGTGTGTGTGTGTGTGTGTGTGTGTGTGTGTGTGTGTGTGTATGTTGGTGTGTGTGCATGGGCTATTAGATGGCAGTACTCTGCACAATCCTCCATAAAAGGCATAGCACCTTTCGCTGCGTCACTCACAGTAAAGGTACCATGATGGAATGACAGCTAATTTTGGGGTGCCTTTCTCACTTGCAAGAGAAGCAGCTTCCACGGCAGCATTTTTGAGATCCCTGGAAGGGGAGCTGGTAAGGGAAGGGGCTTCCAGTAGCTTCATGACAGGCTCCTCCTGAGAGCACACCAGGATGGCTCCACACTGAGGTGAAGCCCTGACTTGGTGGCTAAGAATGATCCTATAGAACCCGCCCCACTTAGTTCTCCTCTGCTGGGAGGTGGAATCAAACATCGTTGTCTAAGTCACGTTACATGTTCCTGCAGGATGTGCTGGAGGCCAGCCATTACAATTAATCACCCATGCAGCTTTTCATCCATGTCTGTAGTCAGAGGGCATATAAAGTTATACACTGGAGAAAAAAGCACCAAATCCTAAAAGGCACATCTTCCCAAGCTTAAATGGAGATGGGAAATCTGGAAAATGCAGATGTTAATATGGTAGAACCAAAAGAACCAGCCAATTCAGTGAAAAACAAAATAAGGTACATTCATGCTCATAGCAGTTTTATACACAATAACAAAAGGTAGAAGCAGCTTACCTGTTCATCAACCAATGAATGGATAAGCAAAATACGTTGATACGTACAATGTAATATTATTCAGTTTTCAAAAAGAAGGAAATTCTGACATGCTATGATTTGGATTAACCATGAGGACACTAGGTAAGGGAAATAAGCCAGTCATAAAAGGACGAATACCACATGACTTCCCTTATATGAGGCACCTAGAGTAGTCAAACTCATAGAGACAAAAATGAGAATGGTGGTTGCCAGGAGGGAGGGGAAATGAAGAGTGAAAAATGATTAAGATGGTCACTTTTATGTTATGTGTATTCTACCACTATTAAAAAACAAAAACACAAAATAAGGCAAGACGAGTCTCTGGTAAAACAATTCACTGACTGGCAGAGCTTTGTTAACTGTAGCTTGGACTTCCTGGAGACACAGTACACATGGCCAGCCAGAGTGAGATCAGAGGAGGGGGTTTCAAGCCAGGAAGATCAGTTGCTCTGGGGAGGGCTTATTGAGGAGGGAGTTGGGTCTTCTTCTGACCTTTGCCTTCCTGGGAATTCTTCCCTCCATCTGACTTACAGAGGACAACCCATTGTGAAAGTATCTGTCTCTGTGTTTTCAATACTGACACTGTCCTGGGGTGAGTTTGTCTTTCCTTTGGCACAAACGTTGATTAAACTGGTTAAAGCGATAGGGGAATGCTCCCAGGGGTGATGGCTGGTCTAACAGAATGTTTTGCAAACTGGGATCCACAGATTCTCTGAGCAAATATTATAATCTTCTTTTAGCCTAACCTTATAATATAAATATGACTTAAAATTATACATTTAATGCCATAATCGCAGCAACTGGGTGACCAAGTTATCACTGGTATGCAGGTACAATTTCGGTGCCCACGTGTATAGTTATATTCACTCCAATGAAGGGCAAATGACATCTTGAAGCTTGGCATGAATGGAGGGAGGTGTAACACCAAATTAAATTGAGGAGAGTGTGGGAGAATTGAGTTATCTCACAGCACGGGGTAGCATAGACATGCCACACTCAAAAATGCCAACATCTTAACAATGCCAGCATCATATGTGTTACTGGTGTTATTAATTTAATGTGGTTAATTTGAATTTTATTGACCTTTGAAGGTTTATTTTTCATTTAATTTGTGAGTTTGTGTTGCTTTTCAAGTTATGTCGGAGCTGTCAGCATGAAGAGTTTATACCCAGATTTAAGTCGGTATATTTTTAAGTAGCGGTATAGTAAAGTTAATTCTCATTAACACTGAAGGTCAGGGATGCCATTTTCTCTTTAGAGGCTCCCACAGCTCTCAGTGTGAGAAGACCTAACCATCACAAGGGGGTCAACAGGCTCTATCTATATTTAATCTGACCTGGAGGGGATCTTTAATTTTGGACTCTACGAGCCCACAAAAAATGACTTATTGCAAATGACAGAAACTACATTCAGGAATTCTACCCATTGTCTTCAACATAAATTCATAAAAATCTACAAATATAAATAATAGCTCCTGTTCCTGTTCATGGAGAAACTGGCACTCCCCAACTTATTAGCCTCTTCTCCCAGGCTTGGTGGATCATCTTCTGTGCTTCATACTGTCCTTGTCCCTTCTGGACAGAGCTAGGGTTGGCAGACTCTTTTGTTCAGGATGCTTGTTTTGTGTACAGAAACTTCTAGACTTGACATCAGGAAATGCTCATATTTAATTTCAAACACAGTTCTGATCAGTAGTTTCTACGGAGTTTGGCATCCCTAGAAAGCATGCTGCAAACTGCTGCTCTCCTATTTTGCTCATGACCCTAAGGCTTGCTCTGCACATCTACTCTTTGTCTCTCAGTAACACATATACTCTGCCTTTCGTGTTGCACTCTCTGTCGAGATTTGGATCCTGCCCAAGCAGCGCCAGGGGACTTTGGAGCTCTCTGGGCAGGAAGTCACATCCTGAGCAGAAGCCAAGTTGGAAATGGCTTCCAATTTGGGGCAGAAACTTGGATACACAGACATTTTGTGAAACCACTGATGTTTCTACTTGCAAATATTCCTGCAAACAGGAACAATTTCTGTTAACTTTCCATGACCTGTGTCATGGAGGCATGATGCCTGTCTGCTATTTGTTCATTTGGCAAATATTTACTAGATATCTTTTATACGACAGCCACAGTTCCAAGTTTTTTCAACACCAAGATGAATAAAATATAGCATTTGTCCTTCAGGAGCTTGTGGTATTGTTGGGGATGATATGCATCTAAACAGGCTTAAGTGCATTGTGACAAAAGTTCTACCTTCTCATACGGTGCCATATTGTACAGTAAAGCCTTCTGCCGGTGAAGGGGAGGAGCCCCCTAACTACCTGAGGAGGTCAGCATAGACATCCTGAAGGGTGTGACATTTAAACTGGGTCTTGAAGCTTGAGTGAGAATTCTCTTGGTGGGAAATGGAGTAGGATAGGCATTCAAGGTAGAGAGGATGATTTGTGTAAAAGCTCAGAGGAATGGAACTGCATAGAGTTTGGGTGGGTATACAAATTGTTTAAGATGCCTGGAACATAGGCATGTATGTGTATGTTGTGGGAGGGGGAGGGTGGTGGAATCTCACACTAGAGGGAAGGAGGCTGAAGACCCTGAAGAGGCTCAGACTTCAGGCCATGCAGACACAACTGTATACCACTCCTTCTATCTTTGGACTATGGTGCTTTGCTTTCCCATTTCCTTTCCCCTCCCGTCCCCTTCCCTCCTCTCCCCTCCCCCACTTCTTTCCTCTTCCCTCCCCTCCCTTCCTCTTCT
>NW_012111031.1:8004831-8012331 GCF_000951035.1 Colobus angolensis palliatus
CCCCTTCTTCCTTTCTCTTCCTTCTCTCTTTCTTCCTTTCCCTCCCTCTTTTCCTTTCTTTCTTCCTTCCTTTGTTCAGCATTGTCATTCACATACCACACATTTTACCTATTTAAAGTGTACAATATACTGGTTTTATATTCACAAAGTTGTGCAATCACCATCATAATCAATTTTAGTATATTTTTATCACTTCAAAAAGAAACCTTGTACCCTTAAGCTATTATCCCTCAACCTCCTATCCTTCTAGCCCTAAACAACCAAATTTTTTTGTGTCTCTGTGGATTTACCTATTCTGGACATTTCTTAGAGATGGAATTGGGACTTCCAGTTTCTGGTTAGGCATGTAAGGAGTTTGGAAGTCACCACTCCATCCTAAGGAGTAAAAGGCTGAACAAACGAAAAATCCACAGGTCTTTTTGGATCCGTCAGAGAACTGAGATCACAGGGCAAACCGCTGTCCTCTAAATTGTAGAGGCAGACAGGTAGACACAGAGAATCACAACTTACAGAAGCCAAAACCAGAAGAAGAACCCTTCACAGGGAACAGTGCTGAGGTAGGAAAACTGGAACTGTAACCAACGAATTGCTGGCGGCTCAGTATGGACAAGTCTCAGAGTGAAAAACGCTAGGATGACTGGGTCATAGGAGTTCTGCATAGTGAGTTTTAACTCCTGGGGCTTAATCAGGTTCTCACAGTGACTATCAGAGAAAAATCTTCTCACGCATTCAGCAGGAGATGGGGAAAAGGAACTATTTTAAAATACAACAGAACATTCTGTTCTTAACAAGGTCTGTACTCAGGAGAAACTGTTTTACCAGAGCATAAACTATCAGGGTTTATCAGAGCCTTAACTGACTTAGAGGATGGGAAACACCCAACTCTAGCCCACTGTAGCCATCTTGTCCCACCTAAAGGGGGCTGGGCTGAGAACACCTGTGAAGTTCACAGTTCGCAGGTAGAGGCTCAGTAAGTTAAGACCTAATTATAGGACTACAGATTGCTTCCCCAGCCCACACCTCACCACTACATTATTAAAGGCCTGTTTACAGCAGCTCCTTCTACCCAGTATATCATACCCAACTATCAAGAAAATTAAGTTAAAAAAAAGTATTACCAGGCATACTAAAACTCAAAAACCACAGTTTGAAGAGCCAGAGCAAGCATCGGAACCCGACTTACACGTGGCAGAGATGTTGGAATTATTAGATCAGGAATTTAAAACAAATATGATTAATATTTGACTCTAATGGATAAAGTAGACAGAGAGCAAGAATAGATAAGGCCATGTAACCCAGGAGATGGAAAATCCAAGAAACAAGAGAAAATGCTAGAGATCAAAAACACTTCAACAGAAATAAAGAATGTTTTTGATGGGCTCATTGGTAGACTAGATAAGGCTGAGGAAAGAATTGCTTGAGGATATCTCAACGGAAACTTCCAGAACTGTAACAAAACAGATGGAAAAAGTTAGACCAGAAAATCCAAGAACTGAGGGACAGCTATAAATGTGTAATATATAGATGGAATCATACAATATGTGGCCCTTTTTAAATGGTTTCTTCCACTTAGCAGTTTTTTTTTTCCTTGTAGCTGCAGAATCAACAGCAATTCTATTTCCCCTACATTTGCAAAGGGATAGAGAGCTCACGGGAGAGAAAAAGAAAACAGGAAAACAGTGATGGGGTATTTGGGGACTGAAAATGTAAAACTAAATAGATACAAAGTTCATTGTAAGACATTTTCTTCCTGGGACCATGGCTCACTCCCTAGGTATAAATACTTCTCTTATCAAAAGACTTCCTTTTGTTTTGGGTAATGGGTAATTTATCTGGAGTCCTTTGGCCTCTAGATTATGTCTTAGTACACCAGTTGGTAGAAATAGTCCCTCTCTTTCCCACTGTTGTGTTGACGTGGCCTCCATTAAACACCACAGAATTTAGGATTTGTGCTGCTTGCTTCTTTATGAGGCTGGTGCCTGATAGTGGGGCCACAAAAAACTGCTTCCCCTCCAGAACAAACTTGATGAGCTGGTAAGTGATATAGCCATGCCCAGTACTGTTTTCACAAGTGGGTTAAATTCACATTTGCAAATTCAGTAGGGCAGCCCTTGTCCATCTCACTGTGTTGCTGTGCAGAGGAGCTGAGTTCTGAAAAGCTCTGATTTCCTTCTCTGTGAGCCTTGCTGGCACATTTTCAAAGACCACATCAGTCAGTGTGAGTGGCCCTGGGTCCTTTCCATGCAGCTGGCTCAGAGTTTTATAGAGCCTGTAACAGAATCTCATAAAGACTGGCTGCCATTTGGGATTAAAATCTGGTTATTCTCCCTCTTTTCTTGTATGAAGATTTGATGTTTAGATTCGTTTGGAAAATGACTTTGTTAGCCTAAATCATCTTAGGCTTCAATGTTAAAATAGAATGGAATATGCAGTAGTTGACTCATACTATTGTAGCTAGACAACTTGTCACTTAATACTTCATGACTTTAGGGATTGGTTAAATTAATAATTTTGTAAGGCACATAGACGCCAGAAAGCTTCCTCCATTTTGTTCTTTTCTCTAGCAATGTGCGTCATCATTACACCCCTACCAAATAGTGTATTTTAAGAGCCTGTTATGCATAATTCTGCCTCTGCTTTCACTTTCTATTTCCCTCTCTCTCTGCCTCTCCCTCGGCCTCTATGTCTCTTTCATCATTCATACTTATATATACCAAAATATTGCAAATTCTCTCCCTAATAATTAGGAAGTTTTTTGCATGTGGCTTGAGGTTGTTCTTCAATGGTTTTAAATATGTGTTGATGAGAATAGGCATAGGGAGGCAGGTGTGGGACAGCAGGTGGAAGGAATGCTCTGTGTTCAAAGATCCCACCCTAGTGAAGTGAAGCTTCTACCTGGGGTTAAAGACCAACTTCTTGATTGTAACAGCTGTGACCCAGAATCTACTCTGGGGTCGACTTCTTCTAAGAGCTGATTTGGCCGTGTGAGCCTGGAACACTGAAGTCAGGAGTGGGAGCAGCAGCAGTGACAACAGGAGAATATTTGCCATCGGGCATCAGTGAGCTCCTAACTCCTGGCCAGCCCAGCGTGGTGGGAAAGCACAGGTTTTGCAGTCAGGGGAGCTGGGTTGGAGTTTGGGGTTCAGCCATTTACTAGCTTTGTGGTGCTCGGCAACTTATTCAATATCTCTGGTCATCAGTTTACTTTTTGATTGTTGTAAAAGAAATACTTCATGTTGGTTGTTGTGAAGGTTAACTGAGCAGTGAATGTACAGGTATGGGGAGTTTCAGAGGCAAGCTTTGTCTCTGTCCCTTGAGGGGAGAGTGTGTCATCTGACCCATTTGAGAATACCAGTGATTTATCATGAAGAGTTGCTTTATCTATTCATTCCTTCAATTTTTTGTTAATACATTTGCTCATTCATTCAATGCTGGCCACAAAGCGTGTGACACCGGTCAGGTGTTGGGGATACGGCTGTGAAGAGTCAGACCCTGTCCTCCTCCTACCAGTCTGGGGGAGATGGCGACCACATTGTTCTTCAATGGTTTAAAATATGTGTTGATGAGAATAGGCATAGGGAGGCAGGTGTGGAACGGCAGCTGAAAAGGATACTGCACAATCCAGTGTGGAGAAGCACCGCACTAGGGAAAGGACAACATGCTCTGGTGGCTTTGGAGTGTCAGACAACAGAGCAGAGAAGGGGTTAGGAAAAGAAGTGGCCCATAGGATTAAAAACAAGCAGCTGGGTGAAGGTGAGGCTGAGGATGTAGCATGGCGCACAGCAGTGGTAAAGAGATGAGGATGGTGGGCCCTCTGTAGATAGGTGGACATGGCTGGAGTATCGAGTGTGAGGGTTGTGTTCAGATACATACAGAGATATGGAGCCATCACAAGCTATCTGCACCTAGGAGCTTTCTCCTGGTCTCCCCAGTGACATTCTGTACCTCAGATGTTGATCCCATGGATGCTGTCATCACCAAAGATAGGATGGATGCTGGGACACTCCTAGCATTTAGAGTTAGAACTTGCAATATACGTTTCCCATAGAAATAGCATGTTAAATGGTAGTTCAATGTAATTAGGATATTGCTACAAATAACAGCTTTGAGTGTACTTAATTTAAACCTGTGAAATATAGAAAAATCAAAGAGGACGGGTCCTGTTCCAGGCTAGAGGTACTTTTTGCAATGCAGAGCACTATCCTTCTAGATCTGGCCATTGGGGCTTGAATCGGGTCCTCAGGCTGGCTTTGCCTGTGTTTAGATTTGAATTAGAATGTTTTGGTCTAGGAGGCTCTCTGCACAGGGTTTCCATGATTCCATCAGTCCCTGCTGTTTCATATCTGGCTGACTTCCTCACAATGAGGTTAGCTACTTTGCCCCTGGAGGCACCAGACTTGGAAACCCTTTCTCTAGGCAGTAGGGGTTGGAGATAGTGTCATCATTTCCGACTGATTCATCATCAGCCTGGTGTTAGTCCACTTACAAAGCCAAGCACGATAGTTGAGGTGGTGTTTGGATGTGCCCTCTAACTTTCCACCAAATGTTTTTTTTTTTTTTCCTTTTCACTTCTTCCAATCTTCCTTTTTTATTTATTTATTTTTTTATCATGCCATCTAGGCACTTAGGGCAATTGAATTCAATTCAGCAAAAGTATACGGGACATATTCTATGTGTCTGGTACTTAGGATGCAAGGGATAACAGAACAGTGTCACTTTCAGGGGGATCACAGTCTAGCATGAAGGGGTGGGGGATGGACAAGAAAACGGGCTGGTTCTAGATGGTGAGGTGGATGTCCTGATGAGGCAGAGGCTAAAGAAAAACCAAGGAGGACTACCTGAGCCATCTTGGGGATGAGGAAGAGGCCAGCAGGAGTTAGCTAGACAACTGCAAGTGCATTCCAGGCACAGGGTCAAATTGGAGCAAAGGATCAGACACTTAGAAGGGTGAGCTCAACATTCTGCAGGATCAAGCAAATGGCTGGGGGCAGAGCCAGGGAGAGAGACGAGAACCGTGAGAGCTTAGGATGGGAAGGCCAGCTCCTGCCTTTCCTGTCTTTCCCCAGTGGCACGTAGGGTGGTACTTAGCATCTCCTGGCACCACTCCAAGCTGAGATGGGCAGTGACCCCGGCCCTATAGGAAGCCTGTATTTTCCAAAAGCTTCTTTAGAGAAAAGAGCTCCAGGAGAGTAGAGAGCCTGAGTCTGCACTGGCAGGAAAAGTGGACTAAATTCAGGCCAGACTCAAAATAGCTCCTGGAGGTCGACCAGATGGAAATTAGATTACTGCTGTATGTGGGCATAGCACTCAGGAGGCCAGTAAAACGGTGAGAACAAGGGAGTGATCCCTTCTAGAGAATGGGGTGCAAATGTTACAAAAATATTTATGAGCCATGACTTTAAAAAAAATTCAAACACAAAGATTTTTTTTTGAGTGCCACAGGGGAAAAATTACTTTGTTCATAGATGAGTATCAAGAGGATTATCGGTCCTGCTGTATAAAATATTAGTATCTGGACAAGTTAGGGATGTAACAAACTGGAGCCAGCTTTTTAATGTTTCTTCCTGAGCTTGGAACAATTCAGTCATTCTCCTGAGGTTGCTGTGACCAGGCATGTGGTATCCCATTAGGAAAATGTGCCCAACCTTGCTGGTCCGTTGCTCTCTTGTGTCTGTCTGTCCCCTGGATTTATGTGGAGGGCCACCCGCTTAAGAGGACCCAGGGCCAGGTGCTATGTGTACCTGTACCATCTATGCCACTTTGTTTTTCTTCTCTCATCACTGTGTTGTTTTGGGAACTTGGTTCAGGGAAATGATGAGGCCAGCAGGGCAGATTCCGGGAGCTGCCCAGAGTCCCAGAGGGCACCCCTGGGGCAGGCTGTCTGGTTTACTCATCTTCAAGCTGCAGGAAGTAGCGGCTCCAGGATAAGCACCTCAGCCTTCGGAGAAGGACGGGCTTGGGGAAGGGAGATTTTAATGTAGTGTAAACAAGACAGAGGATTTCATAAGCTTCTCGGAAACTCCTGGACCTGACACTCGTCATCTGCTACTAAATTTGGCCTTTTCATGTTCCTTGCACAGGATATAATGGCAACCATGACACAGATTCTGGGCTGAATTTAGATAAACAACATGTGGCCGCTAAGGATTTGTACCTGTTAAAAGTCTAAGAAATGTCAAAGGTTGTAGTAAGTATGACTCAGGACAATTTCATTTAAGTTGTCAAAAGTAGAAAAATCTGATCACTCTCTTTTGTGCTTTTTGGTACTTGCAATTTCCATGACTCTCACTAAACTGCGGGAGGTAAAACTACTTTTGTTCTCTGAGCTCTTGTGTTGTGTGTAAGCTGATTCCCAAGTTTGGGTAATGTTGTGGAGTGTCAGTACCACCACTGAAGCCTCCTGGAGCCCCATCGCCTTCACCCTCTTCCCGGGCAGGTGGAGTGAATCTCCCTGACTTTGAATTTCCAGAGTGCTCGTGCATGCCTCGATTACAGCACTAGTTGCTTACAGCAAATTATCTGTTCACGAGTCGGCCTCCCCTACTGATCTTTGACCCCCCATGAGGGGTTCTTTCATTGCCTTTTGTATTCTCAATGTGAGGACAGTGCCTAGGACATAGTAGGCACATATTTGATGCTGAGCGGTCATCCTGATTCTGGGGGATGTTTTTGGTAGTCAAATGACAATGGAATAGAGCTTCATGGAAAGACAGTTAGGAGGTAGAGGAAGGAGCAGGGCATTTGGAGACCAGAATTCCTTTTTTATTTATTAGGTGTTCCTGTCACTATGGGCCAACCATCAGTTTGACCTTTTGTCTCCTATGCAGTGATAATACTGCTTTCCTTCTAGATTTTTGGGAGAGGATTAAATGACGCAATAGATATGAAAATGGCTTTTCGACTGGACTGAGTTTTATGGAGGAGAAGCATCATCATTAATGAAAAGAAACATCTGTAGTCAGGGATCGGGACAGTCACACTGCTGGGTAGTTTCCTCACATACTCTCTGGATGATCTTGGGCACATAAATTACTTTTTGCCTGTTGTGGATTCTTCATCTCTAAGGAAATTGTCAGTTCTATTTCCCAGGGTTGTCAAGAGGATCAAAAGAGATAACACACATGAATATAGTTTCAGATTAAGCTCTGTGACCTGGAGCTAGGATATTATTAGATAAAAGGAGGATGAGTTTATCCAGGGTCTTCCTTTTGTCTGTTTTCTTTGCTGTCCTTGTGTCTGTTCCTGCCTCCCCACCACCAATTATGGGCCTATGTACGTGCATGTAACCCAGAGCGACTGTATTCTTGGTGGTCTGCTATGAGGATGGGATGGAGGAGGGCAGTGGAAGCCACCTGTGCTGAAAGCCCCCATTTTGGGGAGTTGCGTTCAGGTGTACAAACAGACACATGTATTTCTGATATATCTGTATCCAACTGGGCCCAGGTAATGCTTGCCACTCTTAAATAAGAACAGCTTTTTCTGTCAGCAAGACAATATAAG
>NW_012111031.1:8015983-8070635 GCF_000951035.1 Colobus angolensis palliatus
TCCTTCCTTCCTTCCTTCCTTCCTTCCTTCCTTCCTTCTCTTTTTGAGATGGGGTCTTGTTAGGTTGCCTGGGCTGGTCTCAAACTTCTGGGCCCAAGCATCCTCCCAACTAAACCTTTTGAGCAGACTTACAAAGACTATTGCCTTTAGGGTGAAGAACGGTTTGAAATTCACAGCATAACGATGGTGTCTTTCCTCCAGTTAGCATGTCCCCTTCCTGGGACTGTGAGTCTCAGCAGCACCCTCCAGTGTTGCTGGCAGATGAGTAGGGGCAACACAGCACCTCTGGGAAGACACAGCAGGTGAGAGTTCAAAGCACCCCTCACCATATGTGAGCCCACCTGCGTGTGGATTTATCTTCCACAGACTGCCCTGCAGTGGTGCTCTCTTTCATGGGATATCAGAAGCTGCTTTCCTTTTTATATTGCATTCAGATTCTGACATCAAAACTTGAATAGAAGTTCTTGATCTGAGAATCCCTGCCCACAGTCCTAGACCTGAGTGCATGGGAAGCCTCTGTGCTGGGCTTGGCCATCATACTGCATTATCTCTGTCCCACTGACCCTAGGGAATTTGGCCTTAGGTCTGTCCCAAAGCAGCAGCCCTGAGGTGTGAATCTGTGAGGCTGGCAGACTGGGGAATCCTCTGAGAGGGGGACCCTCCCTGAATTTAGACTCTTTTGTCAAACGCAGGCACTCTCTTAAACTTAGGCAGCTTGATGCTTATTTCCTAAGGGTGTAGACAACAAGACTACCTCAAGAGCTTCAACATTTGGCCCTGGATTGTGGCTACAACCATCTGTCTGACATAGTGGCACTCCTCCCTGCCATACTGAGGGAGCAATTCCTAAGCTTCTAATCTTTATGGCCTCAGAATTCAGCCATTCTGTACTGTCTTGCCTCTGTCTTTGTATATTTTTGTTCCCTCTTAGAACACTTTCTACTTGTAGTCTTCGATTCAACACACATTCACCCAACTAGCTTGGCTCTTCTCTGAGCACTAAACCTAGTTTAGGTCCCATTTGTCCTTTGGGCCTTGTCCATCATTTAATTCCATCTACTTTGATCACTTTTCTCTCCCTTTTCCATCCTTTTCCCTTTTCTCCCAGCCCTGAATTAGAGGCTCCTCCTCTGATGGCTTAGAACCCATTGCAAATTCTTCTCACAGCAGTTACCCTAGGTATTGCAGTTGCTTCCTGGACCAGCCTCCTTTCCGACCTTATGATTTATTTTTATTATTTATTTATTTATTTATTGAGACAGAGTCTTGCTGTACTGCCCAGACTGGAGTGCAGTGGTGTGATCACTGCTCACTGCAATCTCCACCCCCCGAGTTCAAGCAATTCTCCTGCCTCAGCCACCTGAGTAGCTGGGATTACAGGCATGTGCCACTATGCCTGGCTAATTTTTGTATTTTTAGTAGAGGTGAGGTTTTGCCACATTGGCCAGGCTGGTCTCGAATTCCTGACCTCAAGTGATCTGCTGGCCTCGGCCTCCCAAAGCGTGGCCTTACAATTCTTGAGAGGGCAAAGACAGTTTCTGGTTCATCTGCATTCAGCACCTAGCATACTATCCACACATAGTAACTGTTCAATAAAATGCACTAAATGAATGAATAAATGCATGATCATTTTTATGTATTTTACAAATACAAAATACAAAATCCTGGTGAAGGATTGGCTAAGAAGATATTTTTGGGACTGGGAAAACAAGCTAGAGCTGGTTTAGTATGATTTTCATTGTAACTTGACCTTGAGGCTCTGGGCTGAGTAAATAAAAGATGAGAGACAAAATACTGGATTTAAGAAATGTAACTGTCTCCATGTTTGAAATTTTAAAAATCTGATGCTATTTGACTCACAGAGGGGGAAAAGAAGTGTTGCTATGAGAGAGCTGTGAATTTTCTCTCATCTCCGGGGCAACAGAGTGAATAATTTTATGGAGAGAAGGGGAGAAATTGAGACAAGAGTCTCACAACTCAAATTCAATGCTCCAACCAAAAGTCATTTAAAGAACAAAACAGAACAAAGCAAACATTCCAAAACCACAAGGGTAGGTATCAAAACCCAAATAAAAGGAAATGAGGCAGATTCCCGATACAAAATCTTCTGCGGTGGAGGCTGAGAAGATGGCGAAACAATGGAAATTTTAGGAGCGTCAGCTTTGTCCAGGCACAGCAATGCAGGCCTTGTGATGCTGACAGCAAGGAAGAAATCGCAAGTCAGGAGGATCTGTAAGTATAAGCCACCTCCCGAGGCCAAGTGGGAAACGCAACCAGCCCCACATGGTGTATGAAGGAATATGGTCAGGGGATTTTCCTGAAAAGGCTGGCTGGGAGGACTGCCCCTCAGCTCTTGCTGTTGTTCTCTGGCCTGGAAGTGTTCTCACGTCAACTCCATCAGGAGCAAGTTTCAGGTCTGTTTTTCACTGGGGTTGATTCCCTCCTGGTTCCGGCATTCTGCAAATTAGTTCGTTGTCATGGGGACAACATTTAGACAATTTGTCTGTACAGGGCCTCGTTAAGTGGGCAGAAGAGGACTAAGAGAAGTATCCACTTTGGCTGGCAAGCGCCTCTGGGGTGGGAACGCTGTCACTGCGTGCGTGGGCGGTAGCCATGGTGGGTTGTCACAAGGCTTCCTGAGTCCGGCCTTATTCATTCATTCCTTTATCTCTCCATCTACTCAGAATACACTGTGCGTTGCTTCATATGTGTGCCCATGATGTGCGACTTCAACAGCGATGTCTCTGACTTCCTGGACTCTCAGGATCCTCTTGCAGTGTCCAGGCTCCCCCACACTTGCTCAGTACATTCCCACAACAGACCACGGTGGTTCTTTCTGTTTCCAGCATTTCATGTTTAGAATGTGGAAGATGTGAGCTTCTTCTTACTCACTGCTGATGGCATCCATCGTGAGATCTCCAGCTGCCTTGGGCCCTCTGGGCAGTGCCATCTGCAGGAGTGTCTGCAGCACCAAGCCTAGCAGCTGGATGGCCAGCACCCCAAGTCATGTAGTGGGTGTAAACAGGTGCATGCTTATGGCACCAGTGTACGAGCCACTGGGGAAAATAGCCCACAGGGCATGTGCATTTTACAGCATGTATGCCATGTGAAGCCATTCTCAGGGCCTCGCCATGAATAGTACATGAAATAAAGCATCATGCAGATTTGGAGGCAACATTCAACGTAGAGAGCAACATCTATTCAGAGAGTAGTCTGGGATCATTTAGCACCCCCAGAATGATCCTGGAGGCAAAGAGTATTGCATATCTCAATAGCCACTGAAGGTCTTGTTGTTTCCAGAGGTACAAATATTGGTGATCAGAACAATACCAATATGTCATCAAGAAAAGCCAGATATGTATGCATGTATATATACTCATGCACACACACATGTATATATATATTCTAAGGTGATGAGTGTATAGTAATACTTCAGGAAGATTTCCTACTGACTTGATAACATTAGACAGGTGAAAACATCAATTTTGTGGAAAATGAAGTTCTGTGAACTGTGACTTTCTAGTACAATGTCATAAGAATTAAGAGTTCTTATGCATGGATTTCACAGAAACACTGGTAGAGTGGGAGGGATTTTTCAATCATCTGTTATGGTGGTTTAAAAATAATTATCAGCCTTAGAACCCTTTTTGCAATAGGATCTTGTGCAGGAACACCGTCTACATGTGAAAACCCTTCTCTCTCTTGTGGGGAAGGAGCTGTAAGAAAGGTGGTTCCAGTTTCGAGTGTTGTATTAGTTAGCTCAGGCTGCGGTAAGTAAGTACCTCAGAGTGGGTAACTTAAACAGTAGACATTTATTTCTCATAGTTCTGGAGACTAGAAGTCCAAGATCAAGGTGCCAGCATGGTTTGGGGTGAGGGCCCACTTCCTGGCTCATAGATGGCCTCCTCTCTGTGTCCTCATACATCAGGTAGAGAGAGAGCAAGCTCTCTGGCCTCTCTTCTTATAAGGGCATGAATTTTATCACAAGGACCTTATCTAAACCAAAGGAACTTCCAAAGGCCCCATCTCCAAATACCATCCCATTGGGGGTTGGGGCTTCAACATATGAATTTCGGGGGAACATAATTCAGTGCACAGCAGGTGTAGAAGCTGAGATCTATGGAGATCCTGTGGCTCATCTAAGCAGAGGGGGACTTGCTCCTAGGTCTGATAGCATCTAATCCAGGGCTTCTTGCCTTCTAATGCACAGCTTTGACCTCCAGAACCATGCTGGGCCCTGCCTCCTTAGTCTCTTCCATCCTTGTGAGAGCTGGATGGGTTTAAGAAAGCGTTGGAAAAGGAGGCTGGCTTTCCCAAACCTTATCAGGAGCAATATTAATAATTATATTAGACATGGCCCTCATTTATAGAGCCCTGACTCAAGTCAGTGCCTTTCTAAGTTCACCTATAATATTTCATTTGCCCCTCACAATGATTCTAGGGAAATGTATTCTCTCTTTTCTACTTTACAGAGAGAGTACAGAGACATCATGCAAGGTCACACAGCTATAAGTGACACAGCTGGGGACTCACCCAGGCTGTCTGGTTCCTGAGTTTATGTTCTTAATCAGTACCACCTTAGGGATGGGATGGTCAACAGCATAATCAGGAGGTGGGTGAGGGTCAGCCCTCCCCTGATCTGGGTGCACTGGAATACACCTATCATCCGCTGGTCAGGGCTCAGGCCAGCACGTGGGGCCAATTTTATGAAAAGTTGTAAGCATAAGCAAATAATGGGTGTTTACCAAGTTGAAGACAGGCATAGAATTGAATCTTCTGTCTCTCCCAATGTCAAATAATGAAGTAGACAGTCATATTCTTGGCATATTATGAATTTCTTGTTTTCTATTGGACAGAGATCAAGGGTCTCTTGGTTTAGAATCACAGGACCAAGGGAGAATGCAAGGTCTGTTAAGACCTTTTGGTGCCATTGGCCAGGACCACATGGAGCAGGGGGTCATTTTGGTATTAAACAGTGACTGCTGCTCTATCCTCTAGGGGTAATAATCTCTCCTTCCTCTTCTTGGTGGACATTTATTCAATAGTCACCAAGGAGATTCAGCAATCTGGATGTCCTATAGCCTAGACATGCAGTCCTGTGCTGTTGAGGTTTGTGCCTGGACTTTGATTGATGCCAGTCCCTCCAAGGGCTCTTTCCACAGCTGTTGCTTCTGGTTGGATGGTGCACTCACTGCGCTCAGCACCTCAGGAAGGGATTGAGGGTTGTGGGTAGTGGAGATGTGTAGGGAGACTAGGGAATATGTTTTACTGCCAATGTACAAGTAGTATGTCAGATTTGGGAATTCTACTGGCAAAGGTTGAGTCTTTGCTTGTCACCGGGCTAAAAGTTGCTTCACCTTTCCAAACATCAACTTCCTCACTTACAAAGTATAACCACTGCATTGCAAGTTGTTGTCTCGATTAATTAATTGAGGATGCTTGCCGTATAGTAGGGACTCAACCATGTTAGCTTCTCCCCCAATATGCTGGGGGCTGTGTGCTTTTACGGAAAGAACTGCTTCTGCTAGACTTAATTGACATCATCTTTCTTTGGTGGGTCTTTGCTTTTGACCACACATCTTTTAAACTTGAGATGCTTTTATGTTTCTGGGTAACGAGCAAAAGTCAGGCCATGGAGGAAGCAAAACTAGGATTTATGGGGAGGCCGTGGAATAGGGAGGTTAGAGATTAGCAGAAAAGAACTGCAATGATTTAAAAAAGAAAAAAAAAAAAGAATATCCTGGAAAGAAATGATTACATTTAAGTTTATTTCATTGTATCAAGTCTTAGAGTGCTTTAAAATTACTGTTTGATGTCATGTTCTCAAGTGCAGCCTCAATGAAGAATCAGTCTCCCAGAAAGATTCAAACAGTTGAAATAGGGGAATTAGAAGATGAAGACCTTAAAAAAATCACCCACCAGCAGGGGATGAGGAGAGAGAAGCATCTTCACAGGCTCAGAATCTGATTTGATCCCAGATTCTTTCCCAAGTCAATATTCATTTAACAGACTTGTCCCAGGGGACGGAGCTGGTTAACAGGAAATGTGCCCTTGAAGAGTTAAAAAAATTATCTTACTCTTCTTCCCTGCGGATTTTGGTTTTCCCACTAACCCTTTAATAGCAAGGAGCAACTGATGCGATATGCTGTGTCTTTCCTATGGGAACACACAGTTTGGTGGCAAAGAAACAGTAAAAAAAAAAAAAAAAAAAAAAAAAACAGTCACCCAAGTGGAATTGACAAGGGTGAAGGGATTCTGACTGGTCAACATAGAAGGTTAGAAAGTTATTCATGGAGACAAAGCACACAGATTAATTTAATATTGATTTCAGCTTCAGGAGGAAGAAATTGCTCTTGCAGCTGAGTGGGTGTCATGCAGAAACCTGTTTTTTTCATTAGGAGCAGGACTCTCTTCTCCTCCCCATAGCCTCCCCACATGCATGTCTCTTACCCTGGTGGCATTTTGAGGGGCTGTTTTTTCACTCCAAGGGCAATGGAGAGCAGCACATACAGTGCATTCCGTCCAAGTCACCCCTGGAGAGTGACCAGGAAATCCCACACAGAGCAATTCCCTGAATAAGAGGTTTTGCTATCTTATAGCCTAGGTTCGTTAGGATTTTCTCTAACAAGCCTAGAGCCTGTTCTTACAAATGATTTTTAGTAACCATCACTCTGGTTTTGCCTCCTTGACATAACGGGGATTAAAAGTAACCAGTGTTAGGGTCAAACACCAGGTTCACTATCACTCTGGTACCCATTTCTGGTGCATGTTTTCTTCTCAAGCCATGAAGAAAATGACATCATTCAGAGGCCTGGCTGCTGTGTGTGGTATCTTCCTGTATCTCTGAGCACAAACACTCACCCATTCATCCCCTGGCTGCCTGACCACCTGAAAACAACGTGACTGATACACAAATAGTGCCAGGCAAGGAACAGGTGGGTAAGCTGAGCTTGGGGTCCTGCCAGCCCTCCCATCATGGAATAAGAAATCTTGCAAATCAACACCGTATGATTTCATTGAATCTGAGCGAGGAGATAGGGTTTTTACAGAAACTAATTATGGTAGGCAGCTTGACATATTAGCGCAGTAAATCTCGCTGATGTCAAGCCCTGGAACTGCTGCTGTGTGGTTTTATTTTCTCTCTTTCTCTCTCCCTCTTCCTTTGCTCCTCAGTTTCTTTCATTCAGTCTCTCTCCACTTTCTTTCATCTCTCTGCCTTCTTCCTGGCGTGCTTAGATTTCAAATGGGGGGACAGCATCCGTAGCCCACTGATTTCCCTGTATCAGGTCAATAAACATATATGGTTCTGTGTGTGTAAGTGTGTGCATGTGGGTGTGTTTTGTCCTCTCTGCCTGTAATGGGAATGACAATTTAAGATAGAAATGGTATAATGAGTCATCTATAGCAGGCAGGGATGGGGAGAGGTAGTGGGTACAAAAATGATTCAGACAAAGTCTCTGCCTTCTTATCATTGGTGGCATGGGGGCGGGGGCAGTGGTTATGGAAAGGGGAAGAAGAAAGTTATGTAAATAGCTGTCTTGGAAACATCAGGCAGAATGAGGTACCGTCATCATGAGACTGCAGAGAGAGGGGTTTTAATGTTGACTAGGAGATCTAGATCTAGCTTCATTAAGCTCCTTTCCTTCAAGGCCGCTTTCTGTTTCACTTAGGAACAGAACACTTGACTAAGGACTATGAGTAAATAAACTCATAAGTGCACTTTTTCTTTCCTTAAAAAGTCTGGACGTAAGTGGCCCCGGAGTTTGTTGGCTGACTTGGTTATCCTTCCAGGCTTTCCCAGGCTCTCCATCGCCATGCTCCATGCTGCTGGCTTGTGTTCTCATGCTTCTTGGTCTTAGGGTGCCTATTGTAGTTTCCGTCCTTGCATGAGCATCAGAAGGGCAAATCTTCTCTTTATTAAGCTCCAGATTTTTCTTTTTTAAGAAACAAAAGTCTTTTCTAAAGCCCTCAATACATTTTTTCTTATATTTCTCTCTCAGTCCATTTGGTCTACTATAACAAAATACCGTAGAGTAGGTAATTTATAAACAACAGAAATGTATTGGTGAGAAAGGAGGCTGGGAAATCTAAGATCAAGGAAGCAGCAGATCTGGTGCACGGTGAGGATGCGTTTCCAGGTTCATAGATGGCGCCATCTTGCTGTGCCCTTATGTGGCGGAAGGGGCAAGGTGGCTCTCTGGAGTCTCTTTTGTAAGGGCACTAATCCCATTCTTGAGGGTTCCACTCTTATGACCTAATCACCTCCCAAAGGCCTCACCTTCTAACACCATCACCTTGGTGATAAGATTTCAACATATGAATTTTGGTTTGGACAAAAACCTTCAGTTCATAGCAGTCAGTTTCTAGCAAAGGGGAATGCGAGAGAGCCATGATTCCTTTCCTAGGGATGGGTGCATTGTCACCCTATTAAAATTAAGATTCTCGCATATATACCATGCTTTGTCCTATACATACATATATACCTAGAATACAGTTTAGTTCATAAATTAGACACAGGAAGAGATTAACAATAACTAATAATAAAATAGAACAGTTATAACAATATGCCAGCCTCACTATTCTTGTACTTTGGGGCCATTATTAAGTACAATAAAAGTTACTTGAATGCAAGCACGGTGATGCTGTGACACTGGATCTGAGAACTGAGTGACTAATGGGTGGGTAGCATATATAGTGTGGATACACCCTGGACAAAAGAGTGATTCACGGTCCTGGGGGGATGGAGCAGAGTGGTGTGAGATTTCATGACGACACTCAGAGTAGCATGCGATTTAAAACTTACGAGTTATTTATTTCTGGAAGTTTTCATTTAATATCTTTGGACCATAGTTGACCATGGGCAACTAAAATGCAAGAATAAGGGGAGACTGCTGGACATCCATGCTCGTAGAAGCATTATTCACAACAGCCAAAAGGTAGAAGCAAGCCAGGTGCCCATCAAGGGAGGAGTGGATAAACAAAATGTGATCTATACATACAATGAAACATTATTAAACATTAAAAAGGGAGGGAATTCTGACACATGCTACCACAGGGATAAACTTTGGGGACATTATACTAAGTGAATTAAGTCTGTTACAAAAAGAAAAATGCTGTATGATTCCACTTACAGGAGGTACTTAGTCAAACTCATAGAGACAGAAAGTAAAGTGGTGCATTCCAGAGGCTGGAGATCTAGGGGAAATAAGGAGTTATTGTTTAATAAGCACAAGGTTTCAGTTTTGTGAGACTCAAATAGAGTTCTAGAGATGGGTGGTGGGACAAATAAATGAACAAAAGTAAAATAAAATTGAGATTCTGTGAGAAAGGGGAAAGGAGACTGGGAATGGCAGTTGGATTGGCCAACCAGTGGCGTCTGTCACACTTCCACGAGCATGTTCGAGAAAGTGGGTATTTGTATTGCATCAGCTGCTGGGCTCCGCTCTCCACCCCCATCGCCAGCAGATGCTCGTCTCCTAAGTGCCCTTTACAGCCACTGGCTATGCAGTGGGTCACCACCAGAATCCTTCAACGGCAGTTCTCTTGACACAATATTGCTTCCTCCACACAAGACTCCACATAACATTTCAGATCACACAGACCTGGGTTCCAGTCTTGTCCCAGATGTACCACTCATTAGCACTGTGGCCTTGGGCAAGCTACTTACCTGCTCAGGGAGTAAAAATGCCCATAATAATTTGGATCTCATTGAGTTACTGTGAGGGTTAAATAATAAATAAATGGCTTAGCACTGTGCCTGACCCAGGGGGTGCTCAATGAATGGCAGCTTTCTCTCTTTTCCCCGACAGGAGCTGATATTTGTTGAGTGCTTATTATATGCCTGGCACAACACTAGGTGTTTCATACAAAGTAACTCATTTAATCTTCAAAACAACTCAGTGAGGCCCTTCACAGCTGAAGGAATGAAAAGTAAATTTGTCCAAGATTCTGGAGAGTATCAGAGGCAGAATTAAGATAGAATCCAGGCTGGTGGTTCAAAGCCTGGGACTTAACAACGGTGCAATACCTCCTCCCAAACGTGGTGTTTCCCTCCTGGAAATGGTCACATGCCCAGCTAGGACAAAGCTTCCCATTTGGCAGTAGACATTAGACAGCAGGCAGCCTGAATGAACCACAGGTTGTGTGGACTTGGATTACGGTAAGCTCCTCAAGGGGGTGAGGGCTGTGTCCTGTCTGGGAAGGGGACCCAGCAGGAGAACAGGGTCCCCGTGGGGATCAGGGGCAGTAGTGCTCAGCACACCAGTCTCTACCCCATGGCAGGACTTCCTTCTGCGGGGCTAGTTAACCCCACTGCAGGGCTAACCACCCGCTGTGAGGTTGGCCACTCTCATGGTGCCTTAGAGCATTGGGCTCCTTAGGCAAGGAGGCTGCTGGCTTCAGAGAGTCAGTAATCAGAAGCCTCCGGCTCCCAACCAAGATCCTGAGAAGTAGATTATTTTCCAATGGGAACCACTGAGATATCAAAATCGTCAGTGTTAGACTCCAGCAGCATGACATCATTTGATATTCTCCCTGGAGTACAGCTTTTCTGATGGATATGAGACAAAATGATATCTCAGGGAGCTTACGCCACTCTTCCTTTTGCTTCTGAAAAACCTACAGGGGGTATATTCATTGATTCCAACCAAAGGACACAGGTGGCAGTTTCAAAACTGTGGCGCCCCATGGAGCTCATAGGCTGAAGCACCTTTTGGTCTGACATCCCAGAAAGGCAGTGAGAGGAAGTAACAGGATGGAAAACGAATTCCCTGCTCTGCTGGCTGCCCTAAGTTTCAGTAATTTCAGTTTGGCTTTTGGATGGTGCTATTTCTTTCCTAAAGAAACCATGCGTTCCAAACACCAGCGCCTGTATTAATATACACGCTGTGAAAAGAAACAAACGAATCACAACCGAGCTGGAAAGGTCTTGTATGAGCACTTAACATTCTTTAGATTTTTAAATTCTTTAATGGGATTACACCAGACCCCATGAGGTAGGATGGGGGATGGTGGGATGGTGCAGGTATTTAACAACAGTACTTGGAAGGGAGAAGCTCCTCGGCACACCCTCTCATCCTTTTGTTTTGTTGCCTCTGGATTTTGTCAATAACATAAAATTGGGTACTACAAGAAGACTTTCTTCCTCATTGAGTTAAAGATGAGCACCCGCAAAAACAGACCAGGAAGTTTAGACAGCTCAGTGGCCATAGGGCTGCCTTGAAATGTAGGCTCTGCCTTGCATGTATGAATGGCATGTGGAATTTTTATATGCCAGGCATTGAATCAGGTGCTTACTTAGGCCTATCTGAGCATTGCTGAACTCTAGATAATGGCAAGTTTGCCATTTTAAAGGTGATTTATCTTGCATGACTTCACAATAACTTTGGATGGAATTAGGATAAGGGAGATTTCATTGTTATCCCAATTTTACAGGAAAAGCCTGGGCTCAGAACAACTAAATGACTAGTGGTAGGGGTAGGATTCTGCCTCCTGTCTCTGGAATGCAAATCCTACCAGGCCACAGTGCATTCCTATTAATAATTGGAAACTCTCCTTCAGCCTCTCAAAGATGTAGGGATGCGTACATCCCCAATGTATCAGGAAGGTGTTGTCCAGCAGGAACACGGATGGAGACATGAATAGTTTGAGTCACAAACTTGCTTCCTCCATAGGGCCCGGATTGCCCTTAGATTCACTGGGGTTTGGGAATATGGTAGCTTATCAGGAGGGTTGGAGTAGGTTCATATTCTAGAATCACAGCCATAGAATTTGAAAGCTGGAAGGAACTTTAGATGTTTCCCAGGCTAGCTATCACAAAGGCAGGAAATGATACTCAGAGGTTAATTGACTGACCCAAGGCCACACAACTAGTATAAAGCGAGCACCCAAGCTCAGATAAATCTTCAGGTGCCTGGTCTAGGGCACTTTTCTCTATTCCTCACTGCCTCATGTATTGTTTTTTTCCCGCTGGCTGTGATTTGTGGGCCAATGAAAGGATTAAAAGGAGGCAATAGAAAATGGTGGTTAGGAGCATGGCCTTTGGAGTAGGCAAGACCCAAATTTGCATTCTGTCTCAGTTGTACAATCGCCGTGCACCAAGTGGCATGTTCAAGCGGGAGTGGTAGAGTCGGGCCAGCCAACGCTGTCCTTTTTCCTCAAGAAGGGAAAATTCATTCTGGAAGCTGCACATAGGAGTCTTCTGCTTATATTCCAGAATGGGGTATACTGCCCTTGTGTTGTGCTGAACCCCTGTTAATCTCAATAGGGAAGGCACCAGTTTCAACAAGGCTGAAGAAGAAGAGACCTAGAGCCAGCAAACAAGACATGGGGTTTGATTAGGGGCTTACATACAGGGGAGGGAATCCAGTGGCAGCAGGCTGGAGGGGAGAACTGCCTTCCATACTGGAAGAGTCCAGTGGCAGTGGATTGGACAGCATAACTGCGCAGCCCAATGGTGGCAGGCTGGGCAGGAAAACTGCAACCATTTACAAACAGCATACGGTTCACATGGCATTTTCAGTTAATACCCTCCCACCAATGACCTGCACCTGGTAACTTTCACTTAACCCAAAATGTAGGACCTCAATCACCTGCATGGCCCATGTTCCATGGGACAGGCTGGGGGCTCAGAAATTTATCACAGACAAGGAATGAATCTCTGGGTTGGCCACTCCCAGATTGCCTAGCACAAAACACACATTCAGGTGCACCTGCCATATGGGGTCATTCCAAGAACGTGCTTAAATTATTGCTGTTAGGTGCCTACACCTTGCTTAGCTGCGAGGGAAAACGCACCATTAAACTCATGCCTCTGTAGTAGGCAGCAATGGAGTAGAAGGAGTCGGAACCCTGCGTTTAGGGGTCAGCCAAGTATCTGCCTCAGATCACACCCTGAATTTCAGGAAGTAGGAGGATGGGCCGTAGTCCATAGCTTAGCCCTATGTGTTGGGAAAGGTAATCCAGAGAGGTGGGTTGGTAGTGAGAGGCACAGGCTTGAGTTCTTAAAAGCCTGATGGGATTCTTCCTTCCACCCGACCATTCTGCCTTCATTCCCCTGGACCACCTGTGGAATAACAGTAAGTCTTTCTCTGGGAGCACGTTAAGGCTTTGGGGAAGAGAAAATGAGGTCATGGTTATTGAAAGCACTTGAATGAAATATAAAAACTTTCCTGAAATACAAAATTTTCTACTACAACCCAAATATCACCCGAGGGGTTTCCTACTCCTTAAGAGCCAGTTAAAATGAGCTCAAGTCTTTATTTCTTGGTGCTCTTAAGGCTGTCTCCAGAATGTCTTCATAGAAGAAGGAGGTTTGTGTTCTCATAGTCACCCCAGCATGCAGTTCCATTTGGGCTGCCTGTGAGTTCAGTCCCTGTTTTCCCCCAGTTGACCCAGACATGGATCTCAGGGTTGTTTTTTTTTTTTTTTTTTTATTTCCACCAACCTCTCCCCAAGTTCTGGGTATGTACATTTTACTAAGAAATGAGTCAAGGACTAGACCGGCTGACATCAAAGCCAAGGTAAATTCAACGCAAGAAAGCAAACCGGATGCACCATTGTTCTTATCATAGTGTAGTTAGACCTTTTCATTGTGTTTTCCCCTTCTGGGCAGGCTGAGTCCGTTTTACAAAGACTCTGTGTCATTGTGCGATGCTGAGTTCTCAGAGCAGAGTGGGTGTTTAATAACTTAGATAAGAACGAGGAGGACACTCTTCAGTCTGGAAGCAACCACTCAAATATTTGAGACCTTTTGAGAAAGTTTGGGGAATAGGAAGAAGAACAACCTCTTTTGGTAAACCAGGGTTTAAAATGGCATTTCCTTCTTGAATCTTTCCCTTTCTCATGTGAAAATGTTTCTTATTGTTATCTTGGTGAAGGGAATAGTTTTCACTGTGGAACTCTAGTCACCTCCCATGGGTCAGTGGGATTTTGCTGTATGTGTGCGCATACATATATGTATTTAAACATTTGCCCGTAACTTATGTTATCTCTTCCTACCACCCTAGCCACTTGCCAGAATTCTTTGCAGGCTCTTTGTGCTGCATTCCTGAGGTTGCCTTGGAGAAAGCAGTTTCAGGATCTTAGGCCATAAATAAGGACACTGAATGTTTTTTCCTTTTCCAATGAGGAATTTCTCTGGATCCAGAACGTGCCCATATCCTTACTGTGGCCCAGTTTCCTTCGATGAAGAGTGGAATTGTCGATATTCCAATGGCTTAATGCCCTGAAGACTCTCTGATGGGCAATTTCCAGGCAGTTTGTGTAGGAAACATGGCCTGGCAATGGCCTCAGGAAGCCTGGCTATGATTTCCAAAGGTGCTGTGATCAGATCGAACACGGAGATAATTTCACTGCTGATGGAATAGAGAAAATATCTTTCTAGGACCAGAATGGGAAAGGAACTTGTGTCAGACCACTCTAGTTGATAGGTCAGATTATTTAATAGATCTATCAGCTCATCACTGAAGGCCCTGATAGATTTCAGCTGTGTTTCTTTGGCAGCGTGAAGGATGAGGGAGGATGGCTGGGAGGAGCTTAAATACTTTCACCTATGTTAATGTTTCCTCCTGTGCTGAAATGTAAGACCCCTCCTTGGAGGAATCAGAAGTGGAAGCAATAGTTAGGTTTGATCGCTCATCACCCTGGAGGTGGGAGCAGAGGCGACAGGGAGAAATCAAGTTGGGCCATGAGGAGATGAGAAGAAATTTATTCAAGATGTTTATTACCACGTGTGAAACTGATTTCCAGAAAGTTGCTTTGCATGATCTTCTTGAAGGGTATGTTAAACAACTGCTTTATTGAAATAATGCCCCCAAATAATTTCCATCAGTGAGTGATGAGAAACTGAGCTTTGCATGACATTCTTCCTCTAAAAGAAAGAACCTACCCCAAACCCATTTTCTAGATGAGAAACTGAAGTTTAAGAAGACATTTGTGTTGGGCCTGGGGGCTCACCCCTATAATTCCAGCACTTTGGGAGTCCAAGGCAGAGGATTGCTTGAGGACAGGAGCTCAAGACCAGCCTGGGCAACATGGTGAGACTCCATCTCTCTCTCTCTCTACACACACACACACACACACACACACACACACACACACACAAACACGCACACACACACACTTCCCCAAACAATTGCTTGCTGGAGACCAGGCAAGTTTCAAGGGGAAAGGTCCTGTGTGGGGCCTGACAAGAGGCAGCACAGCCGACTCCAAAACAACTCCAGTAGGAGCAAGCCCCGGGGCCAAATGCTGGACTCCTGCCCTGTGTTTACTAAGAGTTCTGAGCAGGAGTTTTGGGTGGGAGGGGAGGCTTCTAGCTGTTCTTCTCCACCCCTACGCAGTGGTCAGATCCTGGGATTTGTCTGGGCTTTGCAAGCCGGGAGGCTTTTGCTGCTTGCTCCAGACCAAAGAGCTGCCAGGAGGCCCCAGAAAATGCTTGAGAACAAAGAGGCAATAAACACATGCTGAAACCTTTTACCAGCTGGCTCTGTCCCAAACCAAAATGAAAAATGAATTGCTGGAGAGAAAGAGAGAGAGAGAGAGAGTCTTAAATTTAACAGGAAAGAAAAACCCTGTTTTAGATGAGACTATTCAGTTGGGATCATGCAAAGTTGTGGTCAAATTAATAACAGCAAATCTAATTTCTGCAAATGGATCCCCCAAAAAACTTGACTTAATAAGCTATTAAATCTTAGCACTTGATGTTTTCATAAGTACTAACACTACTAGGGGGAAAGACAAAGTGTTTGTTCAACCTGAGAATTTTTGTTTTATTTGCATTTATTTATTTATTTATTGAAACAAGATCTTGCTCTGTCACCCAGGCTGGAGTGCTGTGGCATGATCATGGCCCACTGCAACCTCAACCTCCTAGGCTCAAGCGATCCTTCCATCTCAGCCTCCTGAGTAGCTGGGACTACAGGCTTGCATCACCATGTCCAGCTAATTTAAAAATAATTTCTTTTTGTAGAGAAGGGATCTCACTATGTTACCCAGGCTGGTCTTGAACTGCGGGGCTCCAGCAATTCTTCCACCTAGGCCTCTCAAAGTTCTGGGATTACAGGTGGGAGCCACTGTGACCAGCTGAGAATGTGCTTTTTGAATAGGGAAGGCCATAATTATCGTCATCATCCTTTTCAAAGTATCATTTATAAACGAGGCAATCTACTGGAAGTAGATCTACAGATAGCATCCATAATTTTTATAACAGCATTGCTGGTGTGCTATCCTTACCCACATTTTACAGAACAAAGTTGTGTTCAAATTACATAAGTAACTTGTTGAAGATCACATGGCTGGAATTTGACTTCATCTTTCAGATACCAAAATCCATGCTATTTCTGCATCTTCTTTGTATGCAAATATTTATGATTACAAATGCAATGTCCCAAGCCAGATTCAGCAGTATAATATGTGAATGACTGTTTTCTCAATGTATTGGCTTTTAATAGAGAACTTCAGGTGGGTGTGCGGTTACCTAAACAGTGCATCCAGGAGCCAGAGACTGGATTCAATTGCTGGTTCTTAATGACTTTTTCTGTTCTCTTTGGTAAAATAAATATGAGGCTATGTGCCCTTACCCCCTATTTTATAAGACGTCATGAATTCATGTCTGTAAGTTGTTTCCAATACCTTAGAAACAGGTATTCACACATTTCGCTAGTTGTTGTTCTGATTGTTTGCTCAGGTTTTTTTATTAAAGTCAACCATATGTACTTTGTTTTTAATTGAGCTGAAGCTTTTGGAGAGGTTTAGGTGAGAGACCTTATCTGTGAGCTGGTATGAGCTTTAGGGATGGTGTGATTCGCTGCCTGAGGAGGATGGCCTGGCTCACCACCTGGAAACCTCTTTGAGGCCTTCTTCCAAGAAGGGGATTGATACTAGAGAATCATCAGGGTGTCCAGGAGGTTACATGTTCCAGTCTTGTAGGATGGGGATCAACCAGGAAAAGTGTCCAAATATAATATGGCTCTTTTGGTATCATGGGTGAGTCTGAACACTTCATATAAAACAGCGAGAATAAAACCAAGCACCTTATACACATCTGGCCTTTTAAGAAAACAAGTCAAACCAAGCAACAAATAAACAACCACCAAAAATCCTTTTCAGGACTTTTTTTTTTTTTTTTTTTTTGGAGCTGGAATCTTGCTCTGTCACCCAGGCTGGAGAGCAGTAGTGTGATCTCGGCTCATTGCAACCTCTGCCTCCCAGGTTCAAGCAATTCTCCTGCCTCAGCTTCCCAAGTAGCTGGGACTAAAGGCACACACTGCCATGTGTGGCTAAAGACGGTGTTTCACCATGTTGCCCGGGCTGGCCTCGAACTCCTGACCTCAGGCAATCCACCTGCCTTGGCCTCCCAAAGTGCTGGGATTACAGGCATGAGCCACCTTGCCCAGGCTCTTTCAGGACTTTTCTAACATGATTATTTGAGTGAAATAATTTTCAGGTATATATGTTACATTGCTGAATATCTATCTGCCATTCCTCTGTGAGGACATAGAAAAAGCACAATCTGTATGGAGCCCAAAATAGGTAACATTAGCACTGCTTTAAAGACATTTACACAAACCAATAATTCTTATGACAATCCTATTAATATAGCCTTTTCAGGATAAGGAAACTCAGCACAGAGATGGTAAATAACTCACATATGAAACAGTCCACAGCCTCCACTATTCATACTTGGTTCATGTATGATTCATTTACTGGGTCAATAAATATTTATTGGCTGCCTGTCTGGGTGCTGTTCTAGGCGCTGGCTATGCAGCAGTGAACAGATCCATGGCAAATCCCTGAACACGTGGAGCTTACGTTTGAGTGGGAGGCGACTCTCAGAATGCAAATGTTATATGTAGTGTGACATCAGTGCCTTCTCTATCAGTCCCTTTTGCACTGCTATAAAGAAATACCTGAGACTGGGCAATTTACAAAGAAAAGAGGCTTATTTGGCTCACGGTTCTGCAGGCTGTACAAGCATGGCACCCCCATCCAATTGGCTTCTGGTGAGGTCTCAGGGAACTTTTACTCATGGCAGAAGGTGAAAGGGGAGCAGGCATGTCACATGGAGAAAGAGGGAGCCAGAGAGAGAAGGAGGAGGTGTCAAGCTCTTTAAACAACCAACTCTCACATGAACTAATACAGAACTCACTCATCATCAAGGGGATGGCACCAAGCCATTCATGATGGATCTGCCCCCATGACCCAGACACCTCCCACTAGGCCCCACCTCCAACATTTGGAATTACATTTCAACATGAGACTTGGGGGGGACACACATCTAAACTATATCACCTTCTGAAGCACCTAGTTGGCAACGGCTGGGGGTGTGCTTTAGTGAATTAATTTTACACCATTGAGTTCCATAGTAACAGACATTGGGTTGCTGTCTTATACCTCACGTGCATCCATGTGAGGGGGTGTTTGAGAACTGTGGACTCTTTTTAAAGATTATGAAACTATCGGTTCCTTGCTAAATAAGATGTTTTGCCTAATGGAGCAAAAACTGTATTTCATTTGGGACAGGGGAGGGTCTCAGCAAGGAAGAAAGCCTGAAGCTGAGCTCTCAGTGTGGACTTCTTGTTTCAGTCCTTTTGTCCACACTGCAGGCGTCTTTGCTTCTCCTGGATTTGTGCTCTTTAGGTATGAGCTGCATTCAATGGAGGATGAGAAACGTGCAGAGACTGGCTCTCTAAGCATCCAAACACCTCTCTCCCTTTGATGTTAGCTCCCAGCACTTCTTGTCATCATAGCAACAAAGACCATGGGCTCCTTTTCTTTTCTTTCTTTCTTTCTTTTTTCAAGGCGGAGTCTACCTCTGTTGCCTAGCTGGAGTGCAGTGGCACGATCTCTGCTCACCACAACCTCTGTCTCCTGGGTTCAAGCGACTCTCCTGCCTCAACTTCCCAAGTAGCTGCAATTACAGGTGCCCACTACCACACCTGGCTAATTTTTGTATGTTTAGTAGAGACAGGGTTTCACCATGTTGGCCAGGCTGGTCTCGAACTCCTGACTTCGAGTGATCTGCCTGCTTCGGCCTCCCAAAGTGCTGGGATTACAGGCGTGAGCCACCGCACCCGGCCCATGGGCACCTTTTCTTATGCCCAGCTTCTGAAAGAAGTGGCTTACTTAAATGCTTGCCAAATGTAGAATGGATAAGTGAAAAGATCCCAAGACCAAGACTCATAACTAGTTTCTGGTCTTAACTGTAAGAATAAGTAGCTGGAAACTCGGTCAGCACTCAGGGTTTCTGGGCCTACGTATCCTTGTTTTTGAGATAAGAAAGTAAGATCTCAGGTCCCTTCAAACTCAGACCACTGCATATTGTCTCTGCTCCAGGAATTCGTATTTGTAATAATAATAGCTTGTAACATACATTGTACTTCTGCCTCATAGTGAATCCTAAATGGTAAACCCCAAATGGAATCAACTCTGACTTTCTATAGAGCACCACGGAGCTGAGAGATCTGTCAAGAAAGAGGAAATTTCTGTTATCGTTATTGTTATTGTTATGATTATCAATCATTTGTTTGACACCTTGGAATATTCCAGGCACTGTGCTAAGTGCTTTATGTATATTACTTCCTTTGATCTTTCAACAGTACTATGGTTTGATCCTTTAATTTTCCTCATTTTATAAACAAGTGAACCAAAGCTCAGAAAGGTTAATCAACTTATCCAGGCTCACACGCTAACAAGTGGTAGAGAGGGATAAAACCAGGTTTGTGTGGTTTCAGAATCTGTGTTTCAGAAAAGATATGTTAAATAGGTATTTACTCTGCACCCAAATGGCTTACGTGTGTGTGTGTGTCTGTGCGCGCACGCGCGCACATATATGAAGGTGTTGCTGTCTTGCCGTGAGAACACTTCTTTTTCCTTTTATCTGCCTCAGTTCTGCAGTGGGAAGTCTGTCCACTCCGTGGAGATTACCAGACTTTGGGAAATATCTACTGTTGAAACAAAGCCATTTCCCATCAGACCAGCTTAAGCCACGTCAAGGTGTCAGAGTAACCGGATGCTTTGTGTAAATGAAAGGACAAATGAAGGGCAAGTTGAAATCTCCCCTACCTGACCTTTACAGCAGTAAGAGTCTTAATAGGGGCATCGGCAATCTGTATATAAAAACCTAAAATGATTTGCAGAGGGGAAGCTGAGATTGTTGGGATCGTTAAAACTTTTGATGACTTTTGTGACCATTAATTACAGTTGCTGAAATGCCTTTCCATAAAGAAGACAACTTCATTCAAGTCTTCAATCTCAAGATTACAACCATTTTCTGCACAGAGAAGGGTACACACGCATCCACGAGGCCTTGATTTCAAACAAATTTGTCTTCCTTTCGGTTAACACTGACAAAGCTACCATTGATGGAAACTAAAGGCATTAAAACCCAGAGCACATCCACCAGCATGAGAAAATGTATCAGACGATGACCGCTTTGAGAAATGGCCTCTGTGCTGGGACACACTGGGCCGTCTCCTCGGTACAGCCCCAGGACTTCATTATAAACCGTAGCCCCACCTCACACAGCGCCTCCTCAGCATGACTCACTCATGAAATTGTTCCTGCTGGTGGGACGGCCCGCCTCTAACAATGGATCTGCTGTGCTGTTTCATGGAAAAAAAACAAAAAAAAAAACAAACCAACAAAAAAAAAACAAAACACGCCATAAACCAAAGACTAAATGCCCAGCTGGTGGCTGGGACACCTTGGTGAAGAGGACCTAATAACAAGGGAGGCTAGAGGTGCTGTTTGTGTCCCATGTGTTCCACACCAGCCCACTGGTTGTTCACAATACATTCATCAAGTGTTACTGCAGGGGGTCTCCAGGCTGACCTCCTAACTGAAAACATCATACACCTTTCACGCAAGTGTTCAACATGCTGGTGTTTACTCCCACTGCTGGGCATGCAAAACAACCGCTGATCCGTCATGTTCTCCTTACCTTTCTTCCCCTCCCTGCGAGTTGGGTGCAGGCCCCAGTCAGCCTCTGCAGGCCTCTCTGAACCTCATGGTCTGAGTTTGAGGGGACCCAAGAGCTTGCCTTCTTATTTCACAGCCGGGGATACAGAGGCCCAGAGACCCTGTGTACCTTGTCAAGGTCCCGGCGCTAAGTCTAGAAACTAGCTGTCATGTCATATCCCTTGGTCTTGGGATATTTTCACTTATCCATTCAACATGTGACAAGCATTTCAATAAGCCAGCTCTTTGAGGAGCTGGGAACAGGGAGATGAAAGGAGCTTCTGCCCCGAGGAGCCCCTGGTCTTTGTTGTTATGATGGCAAGAAGCACTGGGAGCTAACATCAAAGGGAGAGAGGCCTTTGGATGCTTAGAAAGAGTCTCTCCACAGTTCCTCTCCTCTGGATGCAGCTCAAACCAAATCAGCCAAACCACTAAATAAAACCACTGGAAAACAAGGTCAAAGTGACAGAGGTCAAGAGCACCAACAAAAGTGCCTTCTTAGCCATCCTGGAGCCAAGCTGAAGAGCGGCCCCAAGTGACCAACAGTGGGACTCACAGTTGGGCCGTGCCCCCCACCCCAGCACAGCCTCGGATGAATCACACACCAGAGAACAAAGGGGCTATTTCTCACGAGTCATTTGTCAAGCTGACATCCCTGCCTAGAGTTATTTAGGGCTTTCTAAAGACACTTCTTTCCCTCCCTGTCGCAGGAAGCACCTGCACGGCTGTTGAGTTGTGGTTTTGCTCAATAGCACTTTGATATCCCTTAAGGCCTTCTTCAATTACTCTTCTGTCCCTGCCCAATTGGACTTTGGCTGAGGCAGAGACAGGGAAGCTTTGAGAGGATGATGGAGAGGAAAAGGATGGTGAGTTCCTCTGGGATCTGAGGCCAGCCACTGTCTGGAGGTGGGCTCTCACTGATTTCTGTGGGGGAACCTTCAGGGGAGGACAGTCTGAGTTCTTGGCCAGCTGGACTTGGAGCATAACTGCCATGTTCCCATGAGGACAGGTCCCCCTCCCAGAGCAGAGCTATGCTCCTGCCAGCTACTTAGAGGAAAAGCAGGCCTGTCAGATGAGTGTGACTGGAGCAAACCTGGTCTGATCCAGCTAAATGACTTAAGGCAGAGAAGACCTGGTGTAGGATCAGGGAAGAAAACTGGAAATAATGAGAAGACTCAGTGAATGGATCTCTGAAAGCAGTTAGGAGAATTCAAGTTGTTGAGTCTAGGGGTGGCAAGGGTGAACTAAGAATTAGCTTTGATTATAGGCAGAATACCTGTGCAGAAATTAGTGGTCATTTCTACTGAAAATATGGTGTTGGTTGAATGCTTGCTTCCATGTCTGCTCGAGGATTTTGCTCCAGTGTGCTGACCTGTCTGGGTTATTGCATTCTTATTCATGAGGTGGTGGGTCTCCTTCCTTGGAGATTTGCATGAATGGAAATGACATCCTCCCAGTTGGAATGGTTTAGTCTTCATGACACCTGTGTTTCTTCCCTTCAGTTTGTGCTGCGCAACATCGCAGCTTGACCCTTATGTCTGAATCAGTTTGGCAGCCTCTTGACTAGCATACAGATGTTCCATCTCTGCCTCCTTCAGTCCACTCTGCCTATGGAGGTCCCTCTTATCTTCCTCAAATTCATCTTGGATAATGGCAATGTCCTGCTAAAAATACGTTGATACCTATTTATTTATTCAGCCAACACATACTGAGCACCTGTTGTCTTGAGCACCTATTATGTGCCTGCTGCTTACTAATGGGCATACAACATGGCACAAAGTGCAATAGGGCCTCATCAAGCCATTCCCTCAGCCTCCTGTCCTTGTCCTGGAACCTTTTAAGGCCCCACCATCTGGTTTTAACAGATCTTTCTGACCTTTTGCCCACCACAAAACCTTTTCTTCCAGCCTAGCCCATTCACCATGATAAACCACCTGGTGTCTTTCTTGTCACCCCAACTTGTGGATACAGTATCCTTATTCACAGCCCATCTCTCCTGTGAAGCTAACACGTCTCCTTGCCTTTAGGAGGATTTCCATGGCCACTTGGGTTTTAGAATTCTCTAGCACCTCTGTCCCCACAGTGCTTCTTCCTTGGCACCGAGTATGTTCTCCTGAGTGGAGAGAACTGGCAACTGCTGTGCCTGCCCTGACCTCCTATGGCCTCACTCGCGGTGGACAAGTCCTGAAAGAGCTGGAACCTCTGGACATTCTTTCCCTGTCCATACTCTGCAGGGGATGGTGACAGGGGCAGTTCAGGTGTTTGCTAGGGCTTCCAGAGCATTTGACACCATTAAGAAGAGGGAGAGGATACTGAATATCTAAACTTAAAGGGGGAAGTCTTTGGGGATCATTTAATACAATGACCTTGTTTTGTGGATATGGAAACTGAGAACCAGAGAAACTGATTCACCCAAAACCACAAGGTGACGTAGTAGCAGAGTCAAATCTTGTCCACTGTTAAGTTTAGCCTAAAGCTCCCTCCTTATATATTTTCAGCTCATCCTAAAGGTTTCTTCATACATAGTGAGCTGTAACCTAATGGATGTGTGAGCAGACTGTAACTTGCCCTTGTGCCAATCATCAAGTTTTGGCCAATCAAGGCCAGCCAACTGTTTAAATGGTGTTCAAATAAGGTAAACACTGAGCTGTAATCAATCTGGCTGTTTATGTCCCTCAATTCTGTTTTCTGTGCATCACTTTCCTTTTTCTGTCCATAAATCTTCTTTGACACTGTGGCAACAACAGAGTCTCTCTGAACCTATTCTGGTTCTGGGGCTACCAAGTCATGAATTATTCTTTGCTCAAGTAAACTCTGTTAAATTTAATTTGTCTAAGATTTTTCTTTTGACTAAACTCTCCTGTCTCCATATAGTTCAGCAATCGGAATCCTAAAGAACCTAACCTTTCAGGACACACGTAAAACAAGTAGAAAGTGTATTAATTTCCTATTGTGCTTGTAACAGATAACCACAGATTTAGTGGCTTACACAACACACATTTATTATCTTGCAGTCAGTAGGTCAGAAGTCTAACACGGGTCTCACCAGGCTGAATTCAAAGCGTTGGCAGGGCTGTGTCCCTTTCTGGGGGCCCCAGGGAAGAATCTGTTTCTACGTTTTCTACTTTCTGCAGGATGCTGGTACCCCTTGTGGCCCCTTCTTCCATCTCCCAGGTCAGCAATGTTAGGCTGAGCTTTTCTCACATTGTATCACGGACTGACCTAATCTTCTGCCTCCTCCTTCTACTTTTAAAGACCCTTGTGATTACATTGGGCCCATCTGGATAATCCAGGATAATCTCCCATTTTAAGTCATTTTAATAGCAATCTCAATTCCCCTCTGGCCATACAACATTACATATTCATGGGTTCCAGGGATTAGGATGTGAACATCTCTGGGCAGCCATTATTCTACCTACTACAGGAAAGAGGAAAATGAGGACAAAAACTCCACACACTCTCTCTTGCTTTCTTAATTTCTCTAATTCTGTATGAGGAGAAAAAGTTAATTTGAAGATGTTCTAGACCTTTGTATTCAACCTCAGGATTTTGTTCTGAGTCATGATCTGGTGAATTTGGTCAAGACACAAAGGAAAGGGATAAAGATGCCAAGACATACAGAAAAGAGGCTCACAAATGTTGGCTAAGAGGGTTTAAGAACTAAGAGGAGACCCTCTAGTTTTTGTTTATTTGTTTATTTGTTTTTTGAAACTGAGTCTCACTCTGTTGCCCAGGCTGGAGTGCATTGGTGCTATCTCGGCTCACTGCAACCTCCACCTCCCAGGTTGAAGCGATTCTCCTGCCTCAGCCTCCCAAGTAGCCAGGATTACAGGTGCATGCCATCACCCCTGGCTAATTTTTCTATTTTTAGTAGAGACGGGGTTTCACCATGTTGGTCAGGCTGGACTCGAACTCCTGACCTCAAGTGATCCACCCACCTTGGCCTCCCAAAGTGCTGGGATTACAGGCATGAGCCACCATGCCTGGCTGACTCTCTAGTTTCTAATGGCTTGAGAATTCCCCTGTTTCAGGGTATGGGCTTAATTTGCAAAAGGGGAGTTGATGTGAGACATCTAGATGGAACCACCAACTTCAAGGCCTATTGGTCAGTAAAATCAGCTAATAAGAGTGGAGGGAGTGGGGGAATGTCCCAGACAATTTAAGGAAGGAATCAACTAATTTCAAGTTGGAAGGGTTTTACAGACTCATGATCTCTCAGAGTCTAAAGGACCTTCAGAGCTTCCTTGTCCAGCCTCACACCAAATACAAGATGGCCATAGACCTTCACCTTTTTTTGTCAGGCTCTGGTTAGGGGTAGGAAATCATCTAGATTCCCTTAGATCTCCTCTAATTCTCTGAGTCCATTACAAATTTCATCTCTAATTAATTCTTGGTATTGATGGAAAAATCAGGCAAACGATCCTTTCTGATTTTTTCTCTGCCAGGATATTAGGATGCCGATTGTTACTATATCTTTGTGTGGAGGGTCTAAGATCTCCTAGATCACATGTAGCATTTAATCCTCACTTATGAGACTGTGAGGATAGGGAGAGCGATCCGAGGGAGGAAATATCTGCTAACAGACTTGGTGGCCTTCATGGAGGTCTCCTCCTCAGATGCTGTAGTGGCTGTTGTTGAATCTGCCTAGCACCCCTCTCCCACCTCTTCTGGTAACAGACCCAGTTCCTTTGGCTGCATAGGGGGAACATGTCATAGTGAATGGGCCAATCCACATAATTCCTAGAGGAACTTTTCAATCCTTGTGGGTTGGGGAACGCCTATCTACTCAGGTCACAAGCTGCGGGGAGGTGCACTTTGCTGATGACCACGTCCCCACCTTACGGAGAGTGAGCAGGTCTGGGAAGATGGCATCAGACAGGAGCACAAAGGAGAGTGAGGGAGTCCTGAGGGTGTTTTCAGGCCCCTCAGTCCACCATCCTTCGTTATGGTTCAGTTACATGAACAAACACATTTCCCTTTCAGGCTTAAGCCAGTTTAAGATGTATTTCTTCTATTGGCAACTCATGAGTCCTGAGTAATTTAGAATTTTTCATTCTCAGTTTTCCTGCTTTCTAGAAACTTGGAATAAGGAACTAAAGATCAGAAACTTTTCTTCTCAGAGTCCAACTGGTCCATGATGGTTTGGGGAAGAACCTGCAGAAAGAGAGGGCAGGAAACTACCAAGGTAATAAATCACAAAGGTTCTTATATACAGGATCCAGTGGGTGAATTGCGGGGTCCTGTTATCTTTGCTCCTTTTTAGATCTCCACTTGACTAAAATAAATCATGACCCCACACTTTCAAAGATCCAGGCCAACCTTGGGACCCCAAGGTGAGTTTTTTTCTGTCTTGTGGACCTGGTGCTACTTGTGTGGTGTAAATCAGAGGGTTAGCAAGTACTCAGTGGATTTTCTGGTAAGCCCAAACTTTTGATAAAAGAGGGGGAAGAAAGAAATAAAAGTAGGAGTGGGGGAAGTAAGCTAGAAGAATAAGAAGCAAGACAGAGACATGACTCCATCAACAAAATACCAGTTGAGTATCTTCTATGTGTAACACTGTGCTAGTTGCAACTTGTCATTCTAAAGCAACAAGTAGAACCCTTATTTGTGACTACAGAGGCTGAGAGTTAGGTGTGTCTGGTGTAAGACAAATGCACACCCAGGTATGACCAGCAAGCAGCAAAGTCAATAGACAATTACTCAGGAAGGCTGTTAAGCAAGGAATGAGAATGAATGGGCCTGCGTTTAACCTAAAAATGAAGTTAAAACATATGGCAAATGTTTGTTTGGTATGCACTTAAAGCCTGGAACTGTCCAAGAGGCCCTGGGTCTCCCCGAGAGGAAGGCTGTTGAAAGAGTGTAGGCTGCCTGTGGCTGCTGCGCCGAGCTGGATTACAGGCCTCTGTGACGCTGCCCATCACATCTGCTTTTCAGTAAAGCCGTGGGGGAGGCAAGCTGTCCCCTTAAACCCTTAAGCATGATCTCTCTCCGGGTTTCACATTTTTTCCTGGCAGAGTTAGTTTTTTGTGTTTGTTTTCTGAAGAAAAAAGCTTCATGTGCTTCTTCCCTTTTTTTTTTCTTTGCAATAAACTGTTGAACAAAATGTATACTATTTTGTCCAAACTTTTTAAATGCTCCCAGATTTGGATATAGTGTTTATGTCTGTGGCTTTTAGAAAGTCTGAATGGATCTGAAAGTTCAGAAAATACCTAAACTTTTGACTCTACCCTTCAGCTCACGCACTGTTGGGTGTGCATTGTTTTATTTTTAAAAATGGAAAATGAGAGACTATTCTTTAGTCATATCTTGTTCACAGAGCCTTTCCCCGTCTTGCAGACTTTGCCACCACCCAAAAGCTTGAAAACACCCTAGGAAGCCATCCCCTCATTGTGAAAGAACTAATCGCCACACACCACTTGGTTTTCCTTCCTGGACGTCATAGGCCATAGCCCTGTAGTTCCCACATTGTCTCTGTCATCAGCCCAAGGAGTGTGACTCTTGATTCTGAGCCTGGGCAGGACAGCCTGTCTCAGCACAGGCTGTTATGTAAGCGGCTGTGGGGAGAGCTGGCAATAAACAAACGTTTTTCCAGCCCTTGTTTTCTCTGCAGCCTTGAAAAATATTTCTCTGGGGCTGCTGCTGTGCTCCTGCAACAGGATGGCAAATTCCCAGCTTAGAAATGTCTTGCTCTGCATTTCCAGATTCTAAAATCAGAACAAAGTGAACCAGCATGTTCAAAGGAACTGAATTATTGAGAGCCAGGACACATAGATGGGTTTCTCAACAAGCGGCTTTGCAGCAGTGTTTCCAAAGGCTCATCCACACATCCTAGAGGCAAGCAACCATTGGGAAATTACATGGTGATATCAGGGCCACCGAGAGGAGAATCAGAAGATGACAGGAACTCACTTGGGAATGGAGAAGTGATGTTATGGCTGCAGGTGTCAAAGTCAGACCCACTGTATAAACATAGACATTCATACATATGAGAACCACAGGACGGAACATTGGTAGAGTCTGTTTCTCCCTGGACCACTCCATCCTGGAAACTCAAAGGAGGAACACTTTACAGTAGTGTTCCACACACTCTGCCTCTAATTCCCAGTACTGAATTTAGTGGAACTCCAACCACAGTTCCTTCCGCCCAAACAGGGAGTTCCTTCTGGGTGTCTCAGAGGGACACTTAGACAGGACAGCCTCCTCATTCACTGGTGAAAGATTTTCCAGAGCCAAAGCTCTTGCTTCCATGTCACCTGTAAGGGTTGCTGGTACCAGCTGCTTTTCTGAAGCCACTGCACCCTCCCCATTCCCCTGCAGTAGTCTCCATTGTGAGACCTCAGCCAGAGTGACCTTGTGCTCTGTTTCCCTGCAATGGCTGATGTTCTGGTGTCACTCCCTGTGCTGAAAGCCAAGCTGGTTTCTCCATGTCTCTGAGGAACTCAGATCATTTTACAATGAATTACAAGTGAGTTTGTTATTGCAGTGTGGAGGAGGAGGGATGGGAGGCACTTTCAGAGTTTCTTTTAGTTTTCCTTGAGTCTACTGAGACCCCTGAAAGAGAACTTACTGCCTGTAGCTTGGAAATGTTGCTGCATATCCAAGAAGCTGCCACTCTGCTCATTGGCAAGGCTATGTCTATGGCTATATTAATCTACCTTTCTCATCATTCTCCTCATACCGTGGAACTAGGACAGAGTCACCCAGAAGGAAGTATGGGTGCTGTAGTTTATCCCAGATCACTAGGCTAGTTTTTTGGTCCTGTGTGGCTAGGATTGGCTGCATAACATGTAGGGTGCAGTGCAAAATAAAAATGTCAGGTCTCTGTTGAAAAATTATTAATAATTTCTAAATGGCAACAGGTGAGCATCAAACCAAACTCAGGGCCTATGCAATCATACAAGTCATGTGCTTAGGAAGCCAAAGCCATTCTCAGTGTAGCTTTTATTTGAAGCCTCTGGTTTTCACAGTGGAGTGGCTAAATGAGGTAAGTTCTTTGAGGGTTGTGCAAGAAAGTTTAGGAAGGAGAGATGACAGCTGGCTGCTTTTAGTAGGACATTCGTTGTAAGTGGGTAGCACCTGTGGGTCATTATGAAAAACAAGCACCATCCTAAGTACTTTCCATATGTTAAATCATTTCATATACATACATACACACGAATAATGTGTATCTATTAAATCATGAATCCTCACAACAACCATTCAAAGTAGGTGCTGTTATTTCTCTATGCTTTTATAGGTAAGGAAACCGAGGTACAATAGAGTTAAATGAAATGCTGATTTAAAGTTTGGTTCTCAACTTTCTAATAGAAACCTTCCAGTTTTGAAGTGAATGTGGAGCTTACTAGACTGAATCATGCTAAACTCACAGAAAGTTGATGTATATGCAACAAAATGAATTTATTCCTATAAAATGAGAGGCACTACCATCCTAGTAACTGAGATATTTATTTCTATGACCTAAGATACCCCTTTGGAGTATTAAGGTGCCTGGGGTGACTGAAATAAGAGTCAGAAGCTTCCTCAGTGATCACAGAATCAAAAAAAAAAAAAAGCAAATTGCAAAATCTCAGAGGAGATGCTGACCATACTGAGATAGAATCTGGGAAATCATCCCTGTGCTTAATACTTTTCTTCCTGGTGGATGAAGTACTCCTGTCTGCTAAATACAGTCTTAATCCATGCATGGTGTTCAGTTCTCCTTTGAAGGAGTCACCCCCACCACCTCATGACAAGTCAGTTACAGCACAACTGAATAGGTTGCCCCCTTCTTCATGTTGCTGTGCTCTGGTCTGGGGTGTGATCCCAAACATCATGATCCCAGCAGTAGCTGGTTTGCAAACCAACTCTGAGGGTGCCACATCCATAGAAAACCTGTGGCTTTCTTCTGGTTTCTACTTCACAGTGTGAACTGAATCTGGGCCACCATGTGCTGCCTAAACTTAGCATTTAAGTAAGCTCGGATGAGGAGTAGAATGGTAATGTGTTAAAATGAGATTCTGTTGGTTCCCTTACACATTTAGGATAAAGATGCTAGGCTGGCCCTTTGAAGGTAAATTAACTCCCCAGAAGCACCTACCTGTGTGGCATTAAGTAATCAAACAACAAAACTACACTTGGATGGGTTTAAAGTGGAACTGAAAAAGTAGGCAAAAAGTAGATTACTTTTGCATCATCAGGGAATTAGTTTTTTGCTTTGTTTGTAACTCTCCACTTGAAAGTTGTCTTTTTCCTGCCAAATTCAGGGTGATTCATAAAACCATCTTCTCTTAATGTGAAGGGAAATTGCTGGAGGTTGTTTTGAAGGGCATCTTTGGGAACCACCTTAACAAGTAGCTGAATAAGGAAGAGCAGGATGATGATCGCTGACATAAAAAATGCCTACTATATAAGTGGCTGGCATTGTGCTAACTGGATTAAATATTATTTTTGAACAACCCTGTGAGACTATTCTCATTTTACTGAGAGAAAATGGATTTGGGACCAGCAATGGTCAGAGTTAATGGTGATGATTCTTAAACTCTGAACTTCAAGCATTAAGAATTGGCTGCAATAGAAAACTCGTCCTAGATGGTCCCAAGTGGCCCATCATGGGCCAGATACTAGTGGGGGATATAGAGAGGACCAGAGGCCACAAAGAACCATGTGATGAATGTAGAAGAAAGAAGGTTTTAAAAGGGCCAGGGCAGAGGTGTTCCTGTCGGATTAGGCACACATAGACAAAGCTCTCCTGAGATCCCTCACTGAGAAGGAATTGGAAAGAACACTAGAATCATGTACTCCCTAGTTTGATGTGGATATTAATTATAACTGATTATGTGTATACATTTATGCTTAAGTTAACTGTGAGTAAATTGGTTGTATGTCATTCCTTGATGTGGATTTTGCCTTCCCTATTCTTTTTTGTTCCATTATAAACTCGGGTTGCTAGAACCCCATTCGATCCTGCGAGAGGTGGGAGTCAGCTGATCCTCACATGGCCACTCAGTTTTTCCTCTTTCCTGGGAGGTGGTGGTTTAATCATATCCATTTGTAAAAGGGGAAATGGTGGCCCAGCGGTACTCAGTAATTTCTACAGCTAGATAATTCATGGGTACAGAGTTCAGATCTGGGGCTCAGATCTCTCTGGCTCTTACCCCTAGAGTGTCTGTGGCAGGGAGTCTAGGCAAACAGCAACTCCCACCCACAAGCACCCAACAAGGTTCGTCCTTGTTTTCGGTGGGCCTCCTACTTCCCTGAAAGGTCTAATCTCAGCAACACAGTCTCATTTAGTTTATTGTTTTGGCTACTTACGTGCAATAACTGCGAAAAGCAAGAGGATGGGTTGCAATTTCCTTACCTACTTGTTGTGTTCAAATCAGATCTTTGAAAGCAGAGTCAAGATACAATAATAGTAATAATAACAATAATCATTTATAGTTAAAGCATGGAATTGAATGGTGCTTCCATGGCATCCATGTGTGTCAGGTGCTCTTCTAAGAAAGTTACATTAATTCAGTTTGTCTGATATCTTCATAAAACAAAGGGTGAAGTGTATGAGGAAAAGGATACTAGAATTTCAGTTTTGTCTTGCTCCATTCAATCTTTGAACTTCTCAAAATGGATTTTAGCAAGGCCTGACCTAAACAGAAATCTGTTTCTTACCCATGGCTCCAAAAATGGCCCTACTCTGAAGTCTGCATTTTTGGCAATGGCAGGTGCCAGACAAGAAGTGAGGGTCTGAGGCCCACCCTGGACTCCTCCAGGCCTAGTCATCCTGGTGTGTTTTTCAGAATCTATGGTTCCTTCTCTCCTCCCTCCTCTTTTTCTTTCTTCCTGCCACAAAATCTCTTTTTTTTTTCATTGTGAAGAGCCACATGCCAATTACTTTATACAGCAACACCCCCATCCTCCTCTAGCTCTCCAGGGTCTAGGCTCCTGGGGCCCTCATACATGTTCTCACACCCTGGAAGGGCAGAGACGCCTCCACCTCCTGGTGCCAGCAGAAGGGTGGGAGACATACGTGCAGTCAAGTGGAGAATGTGGCTCCCAGGGCCCAAAGAGACATTCAAAACCAAGCTCTGTGCGGCAATTCCCCTCATAAATCTCAGCTCTAACTACAAATTATTTACACTATCCAGTTTCACTTCCTTCTTCTCTCCCATCGGATTCAAAGGATTTTAGGCTTCAGAGAAACATTGAGTCTGAAGTAAACATCAGCATGAATTTGATCATCTGTAAATCTCTCATTTCACATCAGAAACCAGGAGTGGGGAGTGGTGGGGGCAGGGATCAGAAGATATCTTCAGACAAAAAGACATTTATAAAGCAATATGGAATTAAAAATGGAAAAGCCTACATGAAAAATACAGAGGCCAGCCCACCTCCCTGTGACACTATTGCCCTTAATCATGGTACTGGGATAGTATATCTCCAGAAGTTTGAAACAGGAAACAAATAATATTTCAAAGTTTTCAGCAAGCAAGTAAGGACAGCTTTGGAGAGCAGCTGAAGCCACTTTCTGCAATTAGGCCTTTGTCCCTCCCCTTGGCCTTGGCAGTGGGTCTAGGGTGCCATGCGATCCCTACAGCTTTCATTCCATCCAGTTCAAGAACCTGCTTGCAAGCGTCTCCTTGCCCAGCACACAAACAAACTTTAAATGATAAAGGAAAACACTGGCAGCATGTTCTGTGTTCTGAGGCAGGCCTGGGGCGAGGATTTCCCAGAGTTTGTTATGAGAAGCAACCTGCTCTCCCACCAGGTAAAGAGGAGCCTGGACCAAGGCTGAAAAGCCATGAGTCAGGCCTAGAGAATTTCAGTTGCAACACCCTCTTTGTAAGAGGCTATTTAGTCATAGCTGTTGCCTTCAGTGAAAAGGTCACCGACTCCATGGTGAATGGTTATTTGCTGGCTGCTTCTCATACTGTTCCAATTGTGATCCTTTCACATCTTTGATTACCTTTTGTCGGAAAACTATGACGTGCTTCATTTTGTTTCCCGGGGTGGTAGCCACAGTCGGCGGTCAGTTGGCGAGCTGGCTCCATTCGACGGTATGCAAACAACTCGGTGGAAGCTTAAAGGGCAGGGTAGGCAGCATGGCCCTCAATGTGCAGTTTCCCAAGTTGAAACCTCACTGAGTGATTGGAAACCAGGAGAAAAATTACTGTGGTCTGAGCAGGGAAGGAAGAAAGGTCCTGGACACTTGGCTTCTAGAGAGATCCACGCTTGGCATGCCGCAACTGCACTCAGCGTCTTCCAGCTTCCAACTTGTTGTCAGCTTTCAGAGTGACTGACCCAGGGAGATCAGCTGGGAGCCCCCTTACGACCTGTCAGCATGTGCCCCGAGAAGACACCTTGGTCAAGAGTCATTCAGCCTGGTCACACTTGCTGGCTTTTTTCATTATCATCCTGGCTAAGGGGGAAGAGGAGAGTTGCCATATTTGACCTATACTTCAGCATTATAATTTAGCCCCTTCATTTTCATCTTGAGGATAAATGTTAAAAGCCCAATTTGTGGGAGGCTGATGCGGGCGGATCATGGGGTCAGGAGATCAAGACCATCCTGGCTAACAAGGTGAAACCCCTCTCTACTAAAAATACAAAATGTTAGTGGAATGTGGTGGTGGGCACCTGTAGTCCCAGCTACTCGGGAGGCTGAGGCAGGAGAATGGCATGAACCCGGGAGGCAGAGCTTGCAGTGAGCTGAGATCAGCCACTACACTCCAGCCTGGGTGACAGAGCAAGACTCTGTCTCAAACAAACAAACAAACACACAAACAGTCCAATTTTTTAGAGAATTTTTTAGGAGGGATGAGGGGAATCGGGGATTGGAAGATAGGAAAGTCAAATGTGCTCTGATCATTTCTTACTTTTTTCTATGCCTTTTCTATGTGGTACTTGTTGAATGTTTATTGCAAGCTCTTTAATGACCAGAAGCACATCATTTGTATCTATATTCAGGAGCCAGCCCGGTCTCCTGGGGCATGAGGCTGACCAACCGTGGGGACCTCCTTAAGAAAAGTAAATATTTATTCAGAATAAGGAAAAAAATTCAAAATAAAGTACAAATTTTAAAATGCTGACAAATACCACAAACATCACAAAACTCCAGAAACGTAGCATACTGTTTTTATTAACTTCCTGACATACCTCTGTATGACATACTTCTATTGTTCTCTTCACACTGTTTTGGCTACACACTCTTTGATGGCCTCTTCATAGGACAACAATTTTAAAGAAGAAACGATAGAAAGATAATGCAGTCTTCTCTAATCAACCCATCTAACATGGCTGATCCAAAAAAATTCTTTTACATTTTAAATTAAATAGTTGAATACATAAACATGTGACTGATGTAAGGCCAATCTGCTATTGCCAGCGCTACTATATTTTTGTGCCCTAAAGAGACAGAGAGAATTCCTTTTGAATACACGTTCCTGAACATTCAAATCTCTGCTTGTAATTTTGATGATGGAGAAATTCCCACAGACCACTATCTGCCTCCACAATCTTGAACCTTGATCCTCCATTTCCCACATACTTTCAGGGCCAGATTCTGCACAGCAACCCATTTATATCATGATATGACTTCTGTCCATGTGCCTCCAAATCATGAAGCTGGTTAAGTTGACACGAGTTATAGGAGTATTTTTAGAAGCAATTCCTATACCACCATGCCAGCAGTGACTTAACTCTATACAGAGGTGACTGTGAACCATGTAAACACTGTTTATCCTTTAAGCCTAAACTAAACATATCTCCAACTCAACTTGGCCTCAGCAGAATTCAGAAAATGCTGTAGTGGTGACTCCAAAGCAACCCTACACAAGGGACTTGCCAGTGTGGTGGAGAGGACGTCACAGTGGAAGAGATAACCTTAGCTGATTACGGTTAAAATATTTCACTTTTGCAAAGTTCGTAAAACTCATGTGACCATAGGCTTTGGAGCTTCGACTTCATTAACTTCAAGGTGAATTTTCCTCTGCTTGTATCCATTTGCAAGCCTAGTTTGGCTCTCAATCAGTAATTGTTAATTGAAAGAATGGAGAAATTAATCTGTAAAAGACAATGTAGATGGATGGATGGACACATCAAAGGCAAGGCTGCTGCCAGCCATGCATATGTGCCGACGGCATCTCCATCCCAGGGATGCAACTGGTTGGCCAGCCACAGAGCCCTCCAGGGAGACCTGTTTTTCAGATCATGACAGTTTTCAAAAGTACAGATTATCTTGGCTGATAGTGAAGATGAGAGGGCAGCCTGAATATGATAGAGAAGAAGAGAATGAGAGGTTAGGTAGGGAGTGGGGCGGGAAGGATCAAAACAACTTTTCTTCCAAATGGGGCCATCAGTTCTCTCCCAAGCAATGGCAATTGCATGCACAGGTCCTAGGAGAGCATGTCACAGGTCACTTGTGTGCACATAAAACACAAAGGTTTCTGAAGTGACCCACCAGTGACAGCCATCTGCTGGCTCTAGGGAGAATTCTTTGCAGAATCTGAAGATTTATCTACATATTCCTAAGAAGTTTCTGTGGTTAGCTCTTTTTCTGAATGACAAAACAGGTTGGTGGGGAGCAGGAATGGAGTGTGTTCTATGTGACTGATTTGTGAACTTCAGGAGATCTGTTGTAGAGCTAGGGCAAAATCTCATATTCTCCATATCCTTGTCCCCTAGGACATTGATACTCTCTTATTCATTCACTGATTCAACAATTATGTATTGACTGTGTATTGTTAGCAACTACATGCCAGGCACTCCTTTAGAGCCAGAGATACAGCAGGGGACAGGACGAGCAAAGCCCTGCCCTCGTAGAGCTTCCATTAGTCGGGGAAGAAATAGTGCATTAACAAACAAATAATACACTCCAGTGGCAGAGGGTGGTAAATACCACTGAGACAATGAAACGAGGCTGGGATGGGGGTTTGTGGAGGCAGCATCTTCAGGAGTATCCTCCCTTTCACTCCGTCTGGGGCTGGAGTGGTGAGAAGGAGGTACTGTGTGGGCATCTGGGCAGAGTGTCCCTTTCCAAAGGGAAAAGCAACACCAAACACGGAGGCCGGAGACCCAGAGGAGCTGGCACGGCAGAGGGACAGAGAGATGTCAGTGTGTCTGCCGTGAAGTAAAAGAGGCTGGAAGGAGATGGGCTTCATAGATTATAGTGGGGATGATATATTCATACAAATTAGCCTATCTGTTTAGCCAGATTAACTCTCTGCTTTCACAGTGCATTCCACATACCCAGAAAGGTATGCAGAAAGTGACCATGGTGAAGGTAAAGACCGCCAAAACAGTTCCAGAAGCAGGTCTAGGGACCTATGAGCATGATGGAGGGAGTCTGCCATCCCTAGAGGAAAAATGGGTGAAGTGAACGGGTTCACATAATCTTACTCAGGCATGTGCCAAGCCACCCAAGAGAGTGAGCTGACACCAACTATGAAGAAATAATCTTCTTTACAGTTATAAAGACCTCCCTGGCTCCTATGGATGAATAGATGAATAGGATAAGAGAAGTAGCAGTGAGGCCAATTAGAAGGTCATGGCAATAGTTCAGGCCAGAGATGGTGGTCTATGGTCATACTTGTAGGGACATATGTTGCAGGTAGAGCTAGGAAGTCTTGCTAAATATTTGAATGGGGGTGTAGGAAAGTAGGGAAGAGACTAGACTAATGTCATTTGCTGAGAGAGGAAAGATGAGAGGGATAGAATTTTGGTGGGAAGATAAAAAGTTCTATTTGGCTGTGTTGTTTTTGACACTTAACAGTGTGTTTAGTAGGACACTGGACAGAAGAATCTGGAACCTAAGGAGGAGGTTAGGGCTGTTTATTTCTTATCAGTTTTATTAGCCCCACTTCAGCAATGTGGTGAGCAAGCAGGCAAATATATGGTTCAAATTTTACCAGTGCGACCATGACAGGATGACTGACTAGCTGTTCACCAAAAGTTCTTGCTCCCCTAAAGAAGAGTTGTTGCTGGAAACAGCTGCCCCCTCGAACTAATTTCTCAACCCCTCTTGCATTTGGGCAGGAGTTTCATGACTAGTATTGATCCAGGCCAAGACATTTACAAAGTGGCTCAGTCTAATCAGTTCCCTCTCTTACAGTTTAGCTGGCTACATACAGAAGATAACATGTCCCTTGGACAGCGTTTCTCAACCTTAGCAACAATAACATTTTGGGTCAAAAAAATACTTTGTCGTAGGGACCATCCTGTGTGCTACATAATGTTTAGCAGCATCCCTGCTCCCTTCCCACTAGATGCCAAGAGAATCTCCCTAAGTAGCGACAATCAAAATACCTCCAGGCATTGCCAAATATGTCCCGGGGGCAAAGTCACCCCTTGCTGGGAACCGCTACCCTCAGGTGGTGATGCCGCCAACTGGAAGGACTTGGGTCACTGAGACACTGTATGGAGGAGAGTCATCGTCTGCTGAAAACCCACATCGTATTATCAGATGAGTGATAAATAAACGTTTATTGTGTTAAACCATTGGGCATCAAGGGACTCATCTGTTACAGCAGCTATTTTACTTTGAGAAGTCCAGCACTGTAATAATGCCATAAACAAAGACAAAAAACAACAAAACCTAGAAACTACAACCTTCTTGTCACTTTAATGCCACTAATTACCTGTGTAACTCTATATAAATCACTGACTTCATTAACTTCTCTGAGCCTTAGCTTATTTCTCATCTGAAGATAAGATAGTGTTGGCCTCAATATGTGGCTTCCATGCATTAAAGACTGCAACACACAAGAAGAAATGGATTGTGACTGAAGATATACATGAGTTTCACAGAGCAATGCTTACTGTGAGCACACAAGTTTGATATGGACAGAATACTAAACCACCATTACAGGTATGGGTGTAAAGAGTGCTTAAGAAAATGGAAAAAATGTTGATTTTACAGTGTTGAAAAGCAAGACATCTTAACTGAGTTCCTTCTCATGGCAATTACCTTGAACACCATGCATAAAAGCCCATTTTTGCTTAGAAATGTTGTTTTTCTAATAGAAAGGAAACCTAACACTACATTTTGAATCCAAAGAAAACCCAGATTCTGGCTTCTACAACACTTCTGACAGACTATATAATCTATAAAAGTGGTGTGAGGAAAATACGTTGCTTCCATTAGAAATTTTGGGGGGAGAGAGAATGGCATCATTTGTAGCACTTTCCAAGGACCCATTCTATATAAATATAAGATGTTATTCTATCTGCCTTTCACAATTAAAAGGAAAAAAATAGGAAAATTTTTCTTTTAAAATATAAGACTTTGAACCCTGAGTCATTGGTATCACAGACATTGATTACAGCATGGAGGACAATCTCAAAGAGTAGCCTATTTTCCTGTCCCCAGCTTTTTTTCTTAATTGAAAAAATTCTACATCCTAAATCTACAGGCTACAGGCTTCCTGACAGCTGCAGTGGAAGTGAAGGAATCAGTCTTTGTTAAGAAGTCCCCCTTTCTGGAGCCTTCACTTGAAAGTTTGATGAGAAGTAAGATATAATAGAGGTAATGAGGTAGAAGCACATTTTTTTGAAGACTCCAATTTTTCCTATGTGTCCTCACAGTTGCATCCTTTGCAACATAGTCTAGTGGGGTTATACATTACTTTGCCAATTGGTTCCAGAAGTTGGTCAACTGTTTTAATATCCCTCTGAGGAGTTATCCTTTGTTGCTCATAGCATAGACACCTCCTAAGACTGCAATTTCCTGGACCTCAATTGCCTGTGAAATCTCTTGGAAAGGCTACATCAAGTATCAAGAGTACCATTGTCTTCCTTTTCCTACCTAGATATATTAGTATTTCATGCCTCAGTGGATAAGAAGAGAAATTATGGAAAGTGGAAGAGGGAGGTTTGAAACATATCTAACGCAAGGGATAGGGTTGCATATCAGTGGAGACGATATATAGTGAGATGTTTCTTTTTCCAGAAAGGTGGTAGAATGGAACATCATCACTACATTCATCCCAAAACTCTCTCGCCTTGAAGTTCCTAGGCATTCTTGATGCCGATGATAATGATGATGATGATGAAGTAAGAATACTGATACTTAAAGAGGGTTAGTAACTTGCCCGTATAACAAAACCAACAAGTGACACTACTAGGATATGAATTTGAGTCTATTAGAATCCAAGTTTGTGCCCTTAGTCGTTATGGTATGCTGCCTTTTTCATTCCCCTAAGACGTCCACAGTGGAAGTAACTGTGGCATTCTAGAACAGATCTCATGGATAATTAGTGCTAGTGCACCACTGATGGTGATGGCGTCCTCTTTTGTTGACACCTTGCGTTTTTCAAAGAAATAATGCTTTCTCTAAAATCCTAACATTAGCTTCAATGCTTTGTAAGAGCATTTCTTTTTGCTTTTTTCAAGTTTCCCTAGGTGGCCATCTACAATCTTGTTTTCTTCTGGAAATATACTCACGTTCCCTGATCACATGCCATGTGGGCATGTGACCTAGGCCCAGCCATAGTGGTTGGGCCACACTTTAGTACATGGTTCAGCTGGGCCAATCAGAGTCATTCCCTGAGGTCTTTGGCGGTGAAGAAGACTGTGTAGCTACATGAGTCAATAAATAATCTTTTTTGTTTTGTTTTGTTTATTTTGATTTGGAGTTCTGAAAGAGTCATGATAAATACAATCTTATCCTCAATTCTTTTTGGTTTTTATCTTATTGTAGGCCTCAGCGTACTTTAGCTATAGGAGAATTTGGTTTTGTACCAATAAAGACCAAGATGTTCATTTGAGAGTAAACCAAACATGAGATAAAGATGGGAATGGTACCTATAGGGAAGCATCCTTATTGTAAGTGTTGGAGGACATAATTCCAAGGGAAGTTATAATATATCTTCTCAAAATATTTGTTTAAATATGGTAAGAAATTTTCACAAGGAGGAGGTGCTAGAGAAGATGTTGTTCTGTCTAAGTGTAGGAGAGTCCTGAGGATTTTCTGGATCTAATCTGTACTACTTTATGCCAAGTTTGAGGACTCATCATACTTTAGGCTTTATAAAATATTTCTCCTCTGGGTGCTTCTGTGTGCGTAAAATTTCTATATTGGGTATGCATGTTTTTTCTAGTGGAACCTTTCTCCATTGTGTACATCTTTTTCTCCCCTAGGGACCCACAAGGAAAAAATATATATCAGCTTGTTTTTCTAAATAGAGGTTTGTACTCAACACAAAATTCTAGCTACAAGTAAATTATGCTCTGATCTTGAGGGATAAAATAAACACAAAGCAATGCAGAACTGTGTTTTGCCAGAGCCAAATGGAACATGACGTTCAGAAGTTTCCAATCAAGTTCCAAAATTAGACTAAATCTTGGCAAAATGCATACTCATGTCCCATTAGGAATCTTATCATTTGAACTCAATTCTGAGTATTCCACTCCTTACTCATTCCATTAGCTCCTAGGAGGCCTGAGGACCTGACTCCATGTGTTTCAGACCTGCCCCAGGACTGCTGATTTCTTTTTTGCTATTGGCAAGACTATGTCCCAGCTGGGATGGAAATAGGGCAACAAAAACCTATTCAGTGATCTAAGATTTGAAGGCCAACCTCAGCTCCATTGCTTCTAGGAAGTCCAGTTGTTGCTGATAGGACATTGAGTAGTTACCACCACTTGATTTTACAACTATAGCCCTCTCAGAAGCACTTGGTGGTAGGTGCTGGATCTAAGCCTTTTGGCTTGTCCTTGAGTGCTGGCTTACTATGAAAGGCTCTCTGGATTATACAGTCTATAAAACATATTTCATTTCCAGGTTAGAGGCCTTCTTGGATAGGTACTCTGGTTCAAGTGTGAGTGTAAGAGTCCTTATCAGTTCCTATCTGGAAGTTGTTAAAAACAGCCATATGATTGCCAGTTAGTGTCAAACAAGGGTACGTAAATATTTGCTGAGTTACCTTCCAGGGGCCAGGATACCAAACTTCACCACCAAGGTGGACTTGAAACTCTTCCTTCTTTTGTTTATGTGCCTCTAAGCACAAGGTGTTATCTTATCTCCCCCAACACATGAATCAGAGTATACATTTTGTCAGCTAGTATCTTCTTAATCCCTTAACATGCTGAGTTCATTCTAATCTTAACATTTGACTCATTTCAGTTTCCCCTCTTGGAATACTTCCCTCCATTCCACTCTCTAACTTCCGTTCCTGCCTCAAGCTCATCTCAAATCTTCAAGATCCTCTGTGAGGCATCCCTGTCAACAATTTCAGCTCACTTCAATTGCTTGCTTCTTTCTTTTCTCATTGCCTACCATCACGCAATGATGGCTTCATTAATATTCAGACTTTTATTTTTCTGCAATTGAGTTCTACTATGGTACCAAAGCATTTTCAAGTCAGCACACATATTTCAAAATTTCTTTTTTATATCTCTTGCAATTTTGAAAGATAGGTACTTGGTATTTGCTCAAAGTTTCATGTACATCCACCAAAAGATGTGCAAAATCTTTATACTAAACACTAGAGAACATTACTGAGATAAATTGAAGAAGGCCTAAGTAGATCCTAAGTATTTTCATCACACGCACAAAAAAAAGTAACTGTGTGAGGCGGTGGATATGTTAATTAGCTTGATTGTGGCAATTATTTTACAATGTATACATATGTCAAAACATCACATTCTACACCTGGAATATGTACAACTTTTATTTGTCAATTATACCTCCTAAAGAAAAAAAAGGCTTAAATTAGTAAAAGTATAAATTGTGCTCTTGGGTGGGACTTGGTGTTATGATGCAGAAGAGTATCTTCACGGTAGTGGAAAAGACAAAGCTTTCATAAATAGCACAAAAAATGTACTAAACATAAAGTTGATTAGACATAAAATAAATTAGACTGCATTAAAAATAAGAATCTCTGTTTATCAGAAGACACCATTAAGAGAGTGAAAAGTAAGGCCATGGATTGGGAGAAGATACTTGTGAATCATATATCTGAAAAAAAAACTTGTATCCAAATATACAAAGCTATCCTACAAATTAATAAGGAAAAGATAGATACCCCAACAGAAAAGTGTGCAAAACACTTGTAGAGTTTACAAAAGATGAACTCTGAATGGTCAATAAATGCATAAAAAGCTGCCTCTGATTCCACTACTCTTCATAAAAATGCCAATTAAAATCATGAACTTCAAAAACAAACCCACCAGAATGCTAAAATGAAAAAGACATTCAATACCAAGTGTTGGCAAGGATTTGTAGTATTTGGAACTCTTACACAGTTAGTATACAGTGTTAGTACATAGTTGTTACAACTACTTTTCAAATCTATGCAGCAGGATCTCCTAAAGCTGAACATACACGTGCCACATGACCTAGCATTTTCACTCATAGATATACATGAGTACATATGCTTACCAAAAGACACGTAGGAAGAACATTCATAGCAGCACTATGCATAATAATAAAAAAGCAAAAACAACCCAAATTTCAACGGTAGAATGGACACGTAAGTGTGGTATATCCATACAATGAAATTCTTTCAGCAACAAAAATGAACAAAGTATGGCTACATGTAAGCTTGATGGATCTCACAGACATTTACTGAGCAAAAGAGGTCAGAGTCAGAGTATCTAGTGTATCCTTGGATTTCTTTAAAGTTAGAAAAGAAGCACAACGAATCTATGGTAACCTGCGAGGGGAGGTAGAGATTGAAGGAATAACCAGGAGAGCTTTGTGGATGTGGTACTATTCCATTTCTGCATCTGGGTGGTTGTTACAGGGTTTGTTCTTTTAGTGAAAATTCATTCAATTGGTCACTTACGATAGTGCACTTTTTCTTTATATGAAGTGTTTATGCTTAAAAGCAAAAGGCTGTGTCCTGGGAGGATGAACTTCTGCTCAGCAGGGATTCTTCTCACTGCTTCACTTCTGCTCATAAACTCAGGAGTGGGAAATAAGGAAAGTTTGATTAAACAAACAGACTCATAAGTCAGCTTTTAAACCTCATCATGACCCTGGAAAGGATAGAACACTCGTTTGAGCTACTCAACTCCTCCTGCTTCAACAAATTTACTCATAAAACCATTTTATACATGTCACTTTGCTTGGCTTTCAACAGGCAGAGTATCTTTATTAGGAACATTCCCGCTCTCATTATCTCCTGACTGTGGCTTATCTCCTGGCTTAGAATTTATGTCTCAGGACTGTGATCTTGTTGAATCCTGCATTATAATTGCTTATATTCTTTTCTTATTCTACCACCCCCACCTCCTGAGGGCAAAATGGCCCTCTGCTGCTCAGTTGTGTACATAGAAGAGGCTCAAGGCTGAATTTTTATAAAATTTAATTTAGTTGGATTAACTGCAAGGCTCAGTTACAAGTTAAGTGGGTGGCTACAGCTTCACCTCATTAGGCCACCATTCCCACCAAAACTCATTGTGGTGCTGAGGCATTTTTGCTGGAGTCTATATGACTATAGGCATGATTTCCTAAGGTTCTTCTTGAATATGCAAATTGACTTAGGATATTCCAACCAGAACATTCTTGAAGGATAAGGCAAATTGGTAAATATATTATCCTATTTTTGTGTAAATTCTATCAATTACACCAAAGTAAGGTGTGAAAGTATTGGGTTTAAAGTCTAGAAGTTCTGAATGTAAAATGTTTCTACTGCAACACTTACTAACTCTGGGACTTTGATGGTGTTGGGGGGGGCATTTAGCATCTGTTCTCTCATCTTTCCCAATGGGGCAGCAATGCCACCCCTCAGGAGTATTGGGAGGATTCATTCATGTGTGCATGCATTCAGCTTTCTTGAGAAGCACTCCATGTGTCAGGCACTCCATTGGCCCTGAGGATTCACAGAGGATCACGGTCCAGTTGGTGAGGAAGACGTACAAACAAATCGGTTCAGTATTTCTCAATCTTTTTTTCATTATTGGCCTCTAAGGAGCCTTGGTAGACATTTTTTCAAAATCTTCCCTTCTCCAACCTGTGAAATTTTAATACCACAGATATACTGTATTTGTGTACTATATGCATATCTGTGATTTATAATAAAAAGAACAAAACATCCAGCCTCCCTCGACCAAGAACCGCTTCTGGCTCCCTTGAAGATATCAACTCGTTTGAGAATGAAAGAAACGAATGATTACGGAGGAGTGTAGTGAGTGCAATTGGATGAAGGACAAGCTGCCAAGTTTGCCTCACCATGGGTACGGGAGACTCACTGCAATGGGTGAAGTCAGGAAAGGTCTCAGGGAGAAAAGTGGGATGCCAGTGATCCCAAAGGAGGAATCTGAACTCTCTGGTGGCCACAAGCAGGGGAAGTTCTCTTGGAAAGGCACAGGGGTGCATCTATTCAGGGTGGGCACAAGAAGAGGGGCCGAGGGACAGGAAGAGGGCAGCGGCAGGAACAGAGGGCCTCAAATGCTGAACCCAGGAGAGCAGACGTGACCCAAAGAAACTGGCAATGCATAGAGTCTTAAGAAGGGGAATGACTTGCTCGTATGTATACATTTCCAAGTTCATTCAGGCTGTGTGTGGGTGAGTCAGGGAAATCCAGTCAGAGATAAAGGCAGAAATCATGAGTTCAATGAGAGTGGTTGCCTGTGAGGATGAGAGGAGAGAAATTTTGGAATAGGATCAAGTGAAACAGTGTATATACAAGCACTTGGCATGCAGTAGGTCATTGATAATAGTGCATATGACTAATGTTTGGGCATTTGGTACCATTTAGCAGGTTGGCATTGCAGAAGCTTCCCACAGGCCACAGAACCTGATTGCTTCAATGTCTCAGGAGCCCGAGGTTTGATGTTTGTTAAATCGATGTTTTTCTTTGAGGTGAAACTAGGCAGGGTAAACCTGGCCAGTGGGCTCCTGGGGGAACTGCACAGGCTGCTTCTGTCTGACTGGGCCCCGACCACTCAGCTACCAACTCCATGAATTACATACAAATGTGACAACAGCACAGACCAGGCCACAGGCATTCTCAGAGCTGTGCAGGGTTTTATTCATTCGCTTCAGATGTTCCCTTGCCTTAGCTCTGGTGAAATCAGAACCCACTGACTACACCAGTTGCTACATTTGCCATCTCTTCTGCCTGGCTTTGATCTCTTCTGGGAATCACCCAAACGGCCACCAACACCCTTGAGAGATGTTGTGGCTCTTGTTCACAGTAAATGAGATTGCTATGGGTTATCCAACATAAACTTATTCATTTCCTCATAGTAGTTTTTTAGGCCTTTTGAAAAAACTAAAAGAAGTCAGCAGTGACGTAACATGCAGGGAAGTGTGAGGAGCGTTAACATGGGATGGCTTTTCTATGAAGTGGAGGGGTGGTGGTTGGCGGCCTTTTGGTAATGGAAGGACAGTTTGCCCTTTCTAGAAGCTGAGAAGGAATTCAGGGAAGCAGAACAAGGAGGACAGTATGCTGGTGGTGCTAACTTTCTTTTCCAGGTTGGGAGCTGCCCAGTAAGGCCTTGGGGTTCACAGGGAGGTGTCTGCCTCTCCTCTCTGGGACCCTGAGCTGTATGTTACAGCCCATGGTCTTTAGCCTTATGCAGAGCACACTTGCTGTGTTTGATAAATGGCTTTGAAGTGAGGATGCTTCTTTTGTCTATTCCAAATCAGATCCATCCTCTGGTGGCCACCTCCTTGGCTCTCATCTTTATGGTCCCTTTCAAGGCTTCCAGAGCCCACTGCAATGGCAGCAGAAGTCAAGAACTGCCAAAGCCTCCCTCTCAACTGCCCCTTCTAACCTCCCTTCTGTTTGGCTTCTCGGCTTCTCTTGGCTTCCCACGCTGGTTGTCCACGTCGCCTAACCCCAGTTGGACCGGCAGCTGTGTCTCGGGCTGTTTACCTTGGCTCTGACACTGACTGCCTTTAGAGTGCTGCTTTCTGAAATTGTCCTTCATGAGTCTGCAAGGAAACTTGGGCAAAGGGCCCTGGCCCTCTGCTTGCTCAGGGTGTGGGAGCTAGATTCAGCCAGGCCCACAGGGCCCTCCAGTTTCCACTTATCTGTTAGGAGAAGAAGGAAACAACAGTGCTGAGAAGGAGCTGGAGCAGAAGAGAGTTAAGGAGCTTGCTAGCCAGCTCCCAGGTGCTGCACAAGGCCAGAGTGCCTGACCTGGCTCAACTTCCATTCCAGGCAGGGCTTACTTAATGAGTGAAAGGACATATCCAAAGGGTGCTGCTGATTCGGGCATTTTGGTATCTATATGGAGGCCTACCTTCGGTACTGTGCTACAGGTTCTGACATAGCCAATGTTTACCAATTAACTGGATTCACAGCTTTGGGAATATGTTAAATAAATACTGACACAATGCAAAGCTGGGAGTGGAGATAAGTACACTGATAAACCCAGGATTTAGAGCAATTTCAAGAGGCTGAACAATGACATAACATTCAGGGAAGAATGAGAAACGTTAATGAGAACGGTGAATGTTTTTTCTCTTAGCAACAAAGTACAAGAGAGAGGAGATGTGGGATGTTATCATGAATTAGAGGAGCCTTTAGGATTTTAGTTGACAATAAGGTAAAGGGCCTAACGCACTTGATCTGGCATCTCAAATTTTACATACCCAAAACTGAACATGTCAAATTCATACCTCCCCTGTCAGTCCCAATTTCTGTTGATTAGAGCTGTTAGCCTCCCAGGATTGTTTATTATACGATTGCATTCTGTGGCCAACTATTTAATAAACATATATTTGGTATATAATCCTATAAAATATTTTAATGAGTCATTTGATCATTCATTAATTCTTTTTTTTTTTTTTTTTTTTGAGACAGAGTCTCACTCTGTCTCGTAGACTGGAGTGCAGTGGCACAATCTCAGCTCACTGCAACCTCTGCCTCCCGGGTTCAAGTGATTCTCTTGCCTCTACCTCCCGAGTAGCTGGGACTACAGGTATGTGTCACCACACCTGGCTATTTTCTGTATTTTTAGTTGAGATGGGATTTTGCCATGTTACCAAGGCTGGTCTCGAACTCCTCAGCTCAGGCAATCTGCCCGCCTTGGCATGCCAAAGTGCTGGGATTACAGGCATGAACCACCACGTCTGGCCTCATTCATTCTTTCAATAAATGTTTATTGAGCACTGAGTAAGTATCACACATTATCGTAACTGAGACATCGTCTCTACCCTCCTAGAACTTGTTCTACCAGAGGAAATGGACATTAAACTTGTGAATACATACAAACTTATTCAAAATTATAATCCTCATTAACTTTATGAAAGAACAAGGTTCTAGGCAGCATAGAGTGGGCAGATGAGACCTAATTTTGGAAGAAGGATTAAGGGCATGTTCCTTGAGGAAGTGAATTTTGAGTTCATGGAAAGTTACATAGCTATGTTGTCCAATATGGTAGCCACTAGCCCCATGTTGGCATTTAAGTTTAAATAAATTAAATGTAAATAAAATTAGAAGTTCAGTTTCTCGGTTGTGCTAGCCATATTCAGGTACTCACTAGCCATCTGCAGCAAGTGGCTACCATATCACATAACACAGATAATGAATGTTTCCATCATTGCAGAAAATTCTATTGGATGGTGGTGTTATGTAGGATTTAACTAGATGAAAAGGCCAGGTACAGTGGCTCACGCCTATAATCCCAGCACTTTGGGAGGCTGAGGCGGGTAGATCACTTGAGGTCAGGAGTTCAAGACCAGCCTGGCCAACATGGAGAAACCATGTCTCTGCTAAAAAATACAAAAATTAGCTGGGCATGGGGGCAGGTGCCTGTAATCCCAGCTACTCGGAGGCTGAAGTGGGAGAATCACTTGAACTTGGTAGGCGGTGGTTACAGTGAGCTGAGATCATGCCATTGCACTCCAGCCTGGGTGATAGAGGGAGATTCTGTCTTAAAAAACAAACAAACAAACAAAAAAAACAAAACAAAACTAGCTGAAAAGGAGAACAGGGGAAGAGGAAGGGAACACCTTAAGCAAAAAAGATACTACTTAATTTAGAGAAACCTAACTATAACTTAAGATAATTCTTCAGAATGTTCATTGATGGTGACATTGGATGATGGGGTTTTGGGGAAGGATCAGAGGATATTGAGAATGTCCCCTTTTCCTGTTTTTCTAACTCAGGTTCTGGACAGTTAATACCTAGCCGATTGTGCAGTGCTTATTAACAGATGGGGCCCCTGTTCTCAACCCTTGCTTTGGTTCCCAGGTATACAAAATAGTGGTCAAGACAGCATGACATAGAACAATATTGTGCTTGAATTGTCCAATGAAATATAAAATGAGGGACATAGAATAGGACAATTGACAATAAGTTTGGTACGTCAATTGTATGGTAAAAAGTCACACATAACTGAATATTGGAAGTGGTCGCCCTCTGTGTCTTTTGCCATTTGCCACAGTTCCTCGTCCTCTGTCCATCACATAAGCACCAGTGCTCCTGGGCATTCTATCCTGGGACCTGTTCTTTTTTCTTGCCACTGATTCCTGAGCAAGGTCATTCATTCCGTGACTTCACATGGTATCCATGTGTTATTGGGTCCCAAGTCTGTATTTCTAGCCCCACACTGCTCTGCTTCAGAAATCCAAATTCAAATGCCCAATAAGAGACTCCAGTCAACTGTCCTATGGACACTTCAAACTCACCCCATATAGTGCCCACCTAAACTGCACTTCCTTCTCAGTTCCTACCTCAACAATGGCAACTCTGTCCACACCAGAAGCCAGAAGCCTTAACTTTCATATGGAAACCCCATCAGTTACCAAGTCCTGTTGATTTTACCTCCCAAGTAACCTCTCAAATGTATTGACTTTTCTCCCTTTTCTTCAGCATCATCCTAACTTGTCATGCACTGCCTGGATTGTGTTACCATTTCCTAACCAGTCTCCTTGGTTCTAGTCTTGGCCTGCTCCAAACCATTCTTCACTCTCCAGCTGTAGCAATCGTCCTAAATCTGGTAATGTCCTTCTGTTGCTGAAAACCCTTCAATGACTCCCCATTACATCAGCCAGATTGACTTTGTGGTTACAAGGCCCATCTAGATTTGGCCCTGATTACTTCTCCAGCTGCTTCTTTTACCCTTTCTTCCTTGCATTGCTAAGTATTCTGCAGACATACTTAGCTTCTTTCAGTTCTAGGTATCCAGGATGCTTAACTTTGTATTAGGATCTTTGCACATGTTATTTCCAGAAACACTTTTACTCCTCCACACCTTCTTTCCCTGCTTGCCTGACTTATTCAGTTTAAATGTTAACTTATTCAAGGAGACCTCCCCCAACTCCCCAGTGTGGGGTTAGTTGCCCCTGTCATAAACCCTCTGAAGTGAGTTGAGTGGTGATCTCCATCTGTCACCAACAAAGATACATGTACAACCTGATTCCCAGAACCTGGGAATGTTACCTTAGTTTTAAAAAGGGCTGTTTGCAGACATAATGAAATTAAGGATCTTGAGAGGAGATAATCCTGGATTATCCAGGTGGGCCCTTAATACAATGGTGAGTGTCTTTATGAGAGGCATGCAGAGGAGAGACACAGAGAGAGGAGGGAAAGGGCAACATGGAGAAGGAGACAAAGACCGGAGCTGTGCAAGCCCCAAACCAAGAAGCACCAGAAGCTGAGACTGGCAAGAAAGGAGGCTTCCCTAGAGCCTTCAGAGGGCGTGCTGCCCTGCTGACACCTTGATTTCAGACTTGTCTCCTCCAGGATGGTGAGAGAACACATTTGTGTTGCTGTAAGCCACACAGTGGGTGGTAATTCATTAGAGCAGCCCTGGGAGATGGGTGCATCCTCCCCTTAGTTCTTCTGCGACACCTCTGGTCACACTGCACTGAAGTGACCCCTTTACTCGTTTGCATCCCTAACTTCATCAGGCAGGGGCTTGCACATGCTATTACAATCATATCCCCCACACTGGCTCAGTACGTCCACAGATTAAGCCATCAATAATCATGCAATGTGTGAATGAAGCACTGTTGGTTGATATTAATACACAGGGCGCACCTTGCGGACTTGAGCTGCTCTGCGAATGTGGGCAGGATTTGGGTAACACTGAGAAGGGAAGTGATTACTCCTAGAAACTGGATGTGTAAGAATGAGGGCCTGGAGATGAGAGTGTGACTAATACATAAACTCACAGAGATCAGCCTGACTACAGGATAAGCTTCCTGAGATAAAGCTGATGAGAACCATAGTGAACTCACAGGCTCTCTCTTGCAGGCCAGAACTGCCCTCACAGGTGTACTCAGCATCTTTGGTTGAAGATAAAGAGTCACAATTTGCCATCACATCTGTTTTCTCATGCATGGCTGGCCAGGGTCTGGGTTTCCGGAGTAGCCCACTGCAGTGTACAAATGTTATCATGTTCTTTATTTGTCATTGGCCAGAAAAGATGGAAATACTGCTAAGGTTAAAAGTCATCAAAGCTTCTTGAATTGAAACCTACATTACTTGTCAGCCCCAGTGCAAAATAAAAATGCAGGCCTTTGTTCAGAAATCATGAGACATTTCAAAATGCAACAGCAAGGCATAAACCAGCTGAGGGGTCTTTCTAAGCAGGGGTCTTATGTAACTGCACACCCATGAGGCTGACTCTGGCCATGAAAAAAGGATTTGCTTGCAAATCAAAACCACAATGTGATACCACCTTACTCCTGCAAGAATGGCCATAATCAAAAAATCAAAAAATAATAGATGTTGCCATGGATGTGGTGAACAGAGAACACTTCTACACACTGCTGGGGGGAATGTAAACTAGTACAACCACTATGGCAAACAGTGTGGAGATTCCTTAAAGAACTAAAAGTAGAACTACCATTTGATCCAACAATCCCACTACTGGGTATTTACCCGGAGGAAAAGAAGTCATTCATTATACTAAAAAGATACTTGCACATGCATGTTTATAGCAGCACAATTCACAACTGCGAAAATGTAGAACCAACCTGTATACCCACCAATCAACGAGTGGTTAAAGAAACTGTGGTGCATATGTGTGTGTATATATATACACACACACATATATATGTATATATATGCGTGCACGCGCGCACACACACACACACACACACATATATATATATATGATGGAATACTACTCAGCCATAAAAAGGAATGAATTAATGGTATTTACAGCAACCTGGATGGGATTGGAGACTATTATTCTAAGTGAAGTAACTCAGGAATGGGAAACCAAGCATCACATGTTCTCACTCATAAGTGGGGGCTAAACTATGAGGATGCAAAGGCATAAGAATAACACAATAGAGTTTGGAGACTCAGGGGGAAAGGGCGGGAAGGGAGTGAGGGATAAAAGATTACAATTCGGGTTCAGTGTATACTGCTTGGGTGATGGGTGCACCCAAATCTCACAAATCACCACTAAAGAACTTACTCTTGTAACCAAATACCACCTGTTCCCTCAAAACATATGGAAATAAAAAAATAAGAAAAGAAGGATTTGCTGAAGATGAATATGAAGGTTTTGAATGGGTAGGGGTATGTTAGGGGGTCAGGTGGAAGGCTACTGCAATAATTCAGGAAGGCAGAAGTGAGGAGTCTCTGGGCTAGGATAGTTTTTTGGGAGATCAAAGGGAGGAAAAGGACAAACCTAAGGGATGATATATGCTCAGAGCCGGGGATGCTTCTGGGTCTTTCCAGGCTTAGAGCAGAGGGAGGCATCAGGAGGGTCCCCGAGGAATCCAGGAGACCATTTGTGTGTTATTGACATTGTACTGGGAGTTGCATCAGACAGGAATGACTAGAATTCAGCAGACATGAGAGTTACTGCAGGCATTTTACTCCACAAAGGAACCATATACAGATACCGGATTGTTGCCTAACAACTTTATGGCTTTAGAGAGGAATATGGATGTAAAAGGCAGTAGGAGAGAAGTCAAACCCTCAGATGCTCCCAGGGGCCCGGTGGTTACCTGAGTGTGTGAGGATGAGGAGCAGGTGGACTGTGACACACTCCTGGCTGTCCAAAAGTGACAGCCACTGGGCAGCTCCAGCCTGTCATGGCCACATGAGAACACAGGGTCAGGGTAACCAGAGCTTCAGATTTTTAAAGCGAAGCCAAAGATTAAGAACTGTGAAACCTCTCCCAATTTTTAACTGTTGGCAAGTAAGTTAGATTTTTTAAAATAAATACAGTAAGCCACAGCAAACATACCCGTAAACCAGGTCTGGCTCGTGGGACTCAGTAACCTGAGTTACTTGGTACAGGGTTCTGTGAATAGAGCTGGGCCTGAGTTCCAATCCTGCCTCCAGCTCTTAACTAGCTGCAGTCCTCAGGCAGAGTCTTTCTAAGCCTCATTTTTCTGTAGAATGGGGATAATTGTGGTATCTACCTCTCAGGGTAGTGGTGAGGATTCAGTGGCATCTTCTGGGTAAGGCACCGAAGCCAACGTCTTCATATAGAAGCTAAATAAATGTTGGCTGTCACTGTTCTTACCCATCTACTTTATGCCCGGTTCCTCGCGTGTGTACTTCATATATTCCACTTTATTTTATGCTCACAGTCACCCTGTCCCTTAGGCTTTATTATAGTATATCCATTTCCCAGAGGTGGGTTAGAAATGAGGAGTAGAGACAATAACCTCACTTGCTTCCTATCTGTCTCTCTGTGTGAGCAAGAATTCAAATCTCATTATTTCTGTCTCCAAAGGTGTTGCTTTCTAAACAGTATCTCTTACCCTGTATTGACTCTAGTATTTCCTATTGGAGGTTTCTACAAAGAATGTTCTAGCAAATGGTATTTTTCAAAGAAAATTTTAATAACAAAGCAAAAGCCAAAAAAAGGGCTCCTCCCCGCCCCACATACTGAAGTGTGCACACACACACGCGCACACACACCCACCCACCCAGACACACACATATGCACGTGTACACGCATGTGTGCTCAAAGCAAGCATAAGAAAAGCTGCCAGTACATTTCCCCCCATCTGATGGACTGTGAAGTAACACTGTTTGGGGGAACACATTATCCTTTGTGTTTTCCCAATCCCACGGGACAATTATTGCATTTCTATTCCGCCTCAAAGGTGAAGGAGTTGACAGTATAATGAATAAGGGACCTACGTACAGGCCCTGAGGCGAGAGATTAACAGGTAGGACCCAAATGCCTTTATTGAGCAGACAAACTCCCTTGGGTCCACTAAAGAGTGGTGACAGGTGTCAGAGCCAAGCATGGGGCCTTATGGCCTCTGTGCCCTGAAAGGCAATTAGATATTTGCTCAGTGGCCTACACCTCATGTATAACCTCCAGTCGTGCAAACTGATCATTCCATCTCCCTCTTTTACTCAGGGACTTGAGACTCTGGAGCTCTCTGCCCAGGATCTTCCAGCAATCAACATTTCTTAACAAAAAAAGAAAAGACTTGCATTATTGGTAAGTCTGAAATTAGCAGGAATTTTAACTTGTTCCTGGAACAAATACTAGGGCATTTGAATTGAGAGAGGAATTAGGGTAGGGGTGGGGGGAGATCCCAGCTGGGCAAGCCAGAATGATGAAATTCATGGCAAACAGCTTTGTTTGATTCTTTTGACTATGGCCAAGCCAGTAGGGCTGAGAGCATGATGTTCTCAGTAACAGCCTTGACAATAACATGATTTGTTTCTCTTCCAAAGCCGAAAATGGCATCTCTGCCTGCAAAGGGGAGCTTTCTTCTGAACCTGTGGGATGAGAGGGCTGCTTTCGTCCTACAGAGCAGGAAACGAAGGCATTAGGCAGAGCAGACTGGAATTGAAATGTCATCTGGCAATAACACTTGCCTAAACAATACGTGTTTTATTTTATTTTATTTTGGACTCTTGTCGTGGGTAGGATTTCAGACTAAGATGTTCCTTCCTCTTTCCTAACCGCCAGATTGAAACTGAATATTACCTTGGTCCAGGGAGCACAATACCTGTGTTATTTCTGTGTGGTTTTCTTCTCTTTACATTTTCTGGATTCTTTCAGGGAACTAGGAGGATGTAAAGCAAGCCGCAGTGCATTCTCAACAGGGAAAACTGAAAGCTCGTAGGCATTTATGCCACTAAGAAAAATAATTGTTGCAGTTAGCTAGCAGTTAATAATAATTGCAAGTGATTGCAAATCTCCTGTCCTGCAAAAATTTCTACAGACAGAAGCAAGTGACGGTTCCCTTGCTTTGTTCATCAGTGAAAAGCATAGATTAACCTCAACTCTGGCCAAAGGGATGCTCCAGTGCTGCAGGGGAAAAAACAAGCCAACAAAACAAGTGTGATCCCTGCCCCTACTGAACTTCCAGTATAGTGCAAGAACAAGGTGCACACAGTTGCATGCATGCACACACAGGTGGAAGAGGCAAGTCTCCAAATATGTGCATTGCACAAGTTCATTTCTAAGTCAATGGTATGAACTCACATTGCATCTGCCAATATAAATTGTACTATAAGGGTTAAGTAGGTTCTTAGGTCAGCAAACCACAGCCAATTTGCTTCTTCAGACAAGTGTAGGATTTGTCCACCTTTTATAACTTTGTCTCTATGGACAAAGGTATTGATTGATTCTCATAGTGTTCATAGCAAATCCCGGAGGCACTAAGTCACCATCCTGCAGGAGGGAGTGTCTCCCCCTTGTTCCTTTTGCATGAATTCTGCTTTCTTAAGAGTTTCAGTGGTAGTGAGGAGATGATACTTGGCCATTGGTGGGAGTATTGAGCAGTAGGTAGCTTGGGTGGGAATGGGAACTCAGGGAGGCATTCAGGGAGTGGCTCATCTTTAGGAAGAAATTTAAATCTTAGCCATGGCACTTATTAGTTATGGGG